>NW_012104943.1:1476406-1563188 GCF_000951045.1 Mandrillus leucophaeus | reverse complement strand
GTGAAACCCCATCTCTACTAAAAATACAAAAATTAGCCAGGCATAGTGGCACACACCTGGAGTCCTAACTACTCAGGAGGCTGAGGCAGGAGAACTGCTTGAACCCGGAAGGCAGAGGTTGCAGTGAGCCGAGACGGTGCCACTGCACTCCAGCCTGGGTGACAGAGTGAGACTCTGCCTAAAAAAAACAAAATTAATTAATTAAAACAAAAAATGGTTTGAGAGTCTTCTTTACCCTTCTATTTCTACTTTGATGAGATCAGGCACATTCAGGGTGGTATGGCTGTAGTCTGTTGCCACTTTGAATATTATTCCGTTCCCCAATTTACCAACGCCATTTGCTTATTTTGTTATATTTTCATGAAATATTTCAAGCATGGAAAACACACAGAATAACATACTAGAGTGAAACCACCTTTGCAAAAATTGTAACGGAGGAAATTATGACAGTGAAAGAGATCAGACCTAACCTCCTCCATTTTGCTTCTAACCTTTAAGCTGTCCTCGTTCATTCCTGGACATAGGCTGAACTAAATTTGGGAAGGAATTCAGTTCATGGTTTGACTCTGGAACAAAACTGATAATAGCCCTTTCCCAAAAAGACCCCCTTCTTGCCTAGAGACCAGTCTGCCTTTGCAGGACTAACAAATTAGCTACAAGATTAGAAACTATAGTTTAAGGGTCATGCAGCCCCTGGCTCCAAGAGTCTGAACCTCCCCAAATTGCTCCCAGGAATAATATCACTATTAGAAAACCTAAGATCAGCGCTTAAGATATTTTGCAGACCCTGTACTGCATGGATCAGCTGACACCACCCAAACCAGATATCTGGCTCAACCATTTCTGCCATCCCACCCAGGAACAGAAGACATCAAGAAAACCTCACTTCGACCCCCTGTTATTCCATCTCTTACCCCACCAATCAGCAACTCCCCACTTCCCAAGACCCTACCTGCCAAATAGCTTCACAAACTCCGATCCTGGAATGCTCAGGGAGACTGCTTTGAGTACTAATAAAACTCTAGTCTCCTGCACAGCCGGCTCTGGGTGAATTACTCTTTCTCCACTGCAGTTCGCCCGTCTTGATAAATTGACTCTGTCTAGGCAGCAGGCAAGGTGAAGGAACCTGCTGGACAGTTACAAGAGTAGCACATCCCTGATCCAGTCTTGTCAGGTCACTTTTTTCCAAGAGTGAAAATGTGTTTGAACTAGTGATTAGTAATTACAGACTAGTGATCAAACAGTTCAAACGAATCAGAGTTGTCCTTCTACTAACATTTATGCTTTTGACATTTTCCCCTCACCTATATGTTATGCATACTTGGAAACAGGCATTTGGACATGGTAATTGGGCATTGGATACTACTCCTATGTTTGTAAATAGGTGCATATGAGTGACTCTGTTCTCAGCTTTTTTGCTTTAGAATTTATACAGTCAGATTTTTTTACTTAAGAGAGTTATTACTAAAATAAGTGAGGACCGGGCACGGTGGCACATGCCTATAATCCCAACACTTTGGGAGGCCGAGGCAGGTAGATCACTTGAGCCCAGGAGTACAAGATCAGCCTTGGCAACATGGCATAAACCCCATCTCTACAAAAAATACAAAAATTAGCCATGGGCGGTGGTGTGGTGCCTGTAGTCCCAGCTACTTGGGAGGCTGAGGTGGGAGGCGGAGGTTGCAGTGAGCCAAGTTTGCGCCACTGCACTCCAGCCTGGGCAATAGAGCCAGACCTTGTCTCGAGAATAAAATAAAGTGAGGAATATCTGCTTTCCCACCTCTACAAATTCTACAATTTGGTTACTTCATATTTGCATTCTTTCTAATACTATCAGCAATTTCAAAAATGTTAAAATGGAAATCTTTATAATGAAAGTCAGCAATTCTCAAACATTTTGGCCTCGGGAATCATTTACGGTCTTAAGAATCATGGAGGATGGCAAAGAGTTTGTGTTTATGTGGATTATATCAATTGGTGCTCACTGTATTAGAAATTAAAACTGAGAAAAAAATTTAAATATTTATTATTTAAAAATCACAATAATTAACCTAATGTGTGTCAATATAAAAATGTGTTTTACGAAAATAACTATTTTCTAGATTAAAAAATAAATTTATTGAGAAGAATGGCATTGTCTTACATTTTGCTGTCTCTTCAGTGCCTGCCTAAATAGAAGCAGTTGGATTCTCATATTTGCTTCTGCAGGGGCCAAAGGAAAACTTCCACTTCACTTTCTGATGGTTCACTGAAAATCAACTGACAAAAGGTAGATTAATAGGAGAAAAGGCATACAAACTTATCAATGTGCACATGGGAGTCATACAAAACATGAAAACTCAAAGAAAGGGCTAGATGGGTGACGCTTTAATACCATCTTGAGGTTACAGAAAGAAAGGAGGCTTGGAGCACAGCAAGAGTGGTTGTGGAGGGGAGAGAAAAGGAGAGGCTTGGCTAGTAAAGGCAGTCCTGTTATGCAGATGAAATCTCACAGGTAGCAGCTCTCAGAAAAAAATATGTTTCTGTCAGGCCCCCAAAGCTGTCAGACTTCCAGTCTCTCTAGCCAATCCTTCCTAGATCTGGACAAGGGGCATGGGGGTAGAGAAAGCCTGGCTGTGTATTTCACCAATGCAGATTTTTCTCCACAGATGCAAATCTCCCCCAACAAAAAGCAACTTTTTAGCTACCTGCGTGTTTCCAGTCCCTCTGAATAGCCACCTTGAGATATATCAAAGAAACATATTTTGGGGACAGGTGCGATAGCTCACGCCTGTAATCCCGGCATTTTGGGAAGCTGAGGCCAGTGGATCACCAGAGGTTAGGAGTTCAAGACCGGCCTGGCCAACATGGTGAAACCCCATCTCTACTAAAAACGCAAAAATTAGCCAGGCGCGGTGGTGTGTGCCTGTAGTCCCAGCTACTCGGGAGGCTGAGGCATAAGAATTGCTTGAACCTGGGAGGTGGAGGTTGCAGTGAGTCAAGATGGTGCCACTGCACTCCAGCCCGGGAAACAGAGTGAGATCCTGTTTCAAAAAGAAAGACAGAAAGAAAGAGAGAGAGAGAGAGAGAGAAAGAAAGAAAGAAAGAAAGGAAGGAAAGAAAGAAAAGAAAGAAAGAAAGAAAGAAAGGAAGGAAGGAAGGAAGGAAAGGGAAAGAAAGGAGAAGAAAGGAAGGAAAGAAAAAGAACAGAAAGGAAAGAAAGGAAAGGAAAGAAAGGGTATTTTGAGTGAAATATTTTTGTTTCCTTTACTTCTGTATTCAATATATTGTGAAACATTATTTTGGTTGAGAAATATGAATATGGAGAAAATCCAGCCTCAAACAAATACGTATTTAGAAATGAGGAGAGTATCTTGATAGCCTTTTTAGATAGCCGTGGATACTCATGTTTGATACTATGCCAAATCGCAAGTGATGGTTTCCTAAAGAAAAGATGCATTGTGAGATTTGAAACCATACTGTTGTACTTTTCCTAATCTGTTACATTAAAACCCATTGGCATATCTCGCATTTTGAACGTATCCTTTACCCATGCACAATTTTCTAACATCATGTTGGTTGTTAGGAATATATTGATTTGTTGAGCTGTGCAGATTTTCCTCATACAATATTTTAACATCACACTCATTAATACTACAGATCTCATCAGAGAAGTCTTTAAGTGTTGTAAAGCTATCAAGCTCCTGGGGGCAGATTCAAGTTTTCTTAAATTTTAATTGTCACTTGAAAACTCATTGTATTATTTGCATCAAATACTGTCAATCGTTTTCCTTAAAGTGACAGACTTGTATCATTCATTTTGAGAAAATGTCTGCCTAGCCCCCAAATCTGAATAATGACTAGTTGTCAGTTGTCCTTTCAAGTTAAAATAGTGTTACATGAAAACAGCAGCTAGTTTAGTTGGCAACTCATACAGTGGCACCTCACCTCAACCACCAGTCACTGAGGGCTTGTCCTTGAGACAATATATGAAGCTTGGTATGCAATTGAAGTGATTCAGATGTACTTCTTGTTCTGTCACACAGAATTTAAAACTGTGTGCTCCGAAATTTAGTAAGAGTAATAACTTTGACTGGCATTTGTTTTGTCCTTCAAGTGCATAATGGTGAAGAACACCTTGGCTCATGCTTAGGTGCTAGCAGTTTTACTCTCCATTCCCTGGCAACATTAGTGCAAAATATCAACCCAGTGAAAAAGACAAATACCATCTTCGAGATACTATGAGAATAGTTTCAACTTCATGAAACACCTAAAAGTTCTCACAGACCCTCAGGTGTCTGAGGACCACTCTTCGAGGTCTACTGATGTAAATCTCTCAACAATAGTTTTCTTCTTTAGGTAAGTTTAGTGTCATATTTTTACCATGTTTAGCATTATATATGAATTTAGCCTTCTTTCTTTCTGGAATTATATGTATGTATACACTGTAAGGCGCTGGCAATACAAAATAAAAAACAAAGCCAAAACAAAGCCCTTGCCCTCATGGAATTTCCATTCTACTGGGTGAGATCAACTATAATCCAGTAATCGGATAACTGTAAATGTATAATTGTGATAAGTGCTATGACTGTCTTGATAGAAGCAATTAATCTGTGGGTAGGAGGTTAAGATACAATGCTTCTGAGGACACCATGTTTGCCTTAAAACATCAAGGATTGTTGGGTGTTAGCAGGTGAAGAAGGTGGTGGTAGAGAGTGTTCCAAGTAGAGGGACCAGCCTGTACAAAGATCCTGAGGTCCGAGGGAGCTTGGCATGTTCAAGAATGGGAAACACCTCTGAAAGGGGGAGACGATGGTAGGCAATAATTCCAGAGTGGAAAGTATAGACCAGATTACACAGTTGTCTCTGCTAACATTGTGGCTTTTATGCAGAGGTGCCATCAAAGCATTTCTACAAGGGGTGGATTAATCAGATTGGCAGTATGAAAGGATCACCTGGACAGAAGTGTTGAGAATCAGTAAATGATGTCATGGGGGACAGGTGGGCAGAAGAATGCTGGGGACCACTTAGGAGGAGGCTGTGGTAGTAATTTAGAAGAGAGAGCAAAGACAGTGGAAGAATTGTGTTAGGGAGCTGCCATGGTCAGGAAGTGATATGGACTCAATGAAAGGGTGGGCGTGAGTAGGAAATAAAATGGTTTCACAGATAATACCGTGGTTCCTTGTTTGCCCAGTTGGATAGGTAGTGGTGCCCTGGGGTAGCCATTTCTCATTAAACTCAGACTATCTGGGAACAAGACTAAAAGGAAGGGAAAAGAAAGGAAAGGGAAGGGGAGAAGAGGAGAGGAGATGAGATGGAAGGGGAGGGGAGGGGAAGAGAGGAGAGGAGAGGAGAGGAAAGGAGGCTAGGGGAGGGGAGGTTAAGGGAGGGGAAGGGAGAAAGAAAACACATTAACACCCAAGGCCAGGGATTGAGGATAGTATCAAATTATTAGGAGAAGAATTTGAATTTATTAAATTCATTTTATTAATTGTAGCCTAAAAAGATTTTTTTCAAGGAATTACTTAGACATTCTAAAAACATTAATTTCAGTTTGCGTTTTGTAAAACATGTCTACTCTTAGCAGTGTAAGAGTCTGTTTTGGTGTTCGATCTCCCCTACAGAAGATGAGTTGTTCAGGACACATTCAATAAAGGACAGGACTTTCAAACATCCAAAAGATGAGCTGATGCCCCCTCCCCAGGGCAGTCTGCACTTCCTGAGCAGCCCCCTTGTGCCAGGCTCTCTTAGATGTATCCACAGGTACAATTACGGTGAAGGTTTATGACAGCACAATGTGGTAGGTATTGTCACTGCTACCATTTTACAGATGAGGAGCTCAGAAATCTTGATGTTTGCCAGTGATCACACTACTCTCAAGCATCAACACCAGGATTGAAACCCTTTTCTTTCTTAAAGCAGCTGAATGATATTTCTAATGCAGAGGTCTCAGGTTCAGAGGGGCTCATGGAACTCTTTGAGATCCTACTAAAAACAACTAACCTTCTCAGTAAAGTTCACATTTGCACATGCACAAAATTGACACCCAATCTCTAGAGACTTTATGCTCTCTTGCAACTAATCCAGAGATTGTCCAAGAGCATTTGAAATCCAAGGTTAAGGAAGGTCTATTCTAGGGCCTTTTAGAAGCTATCACTGGCATTGTGTTCAAGTCTGGTCAACGTAAATTTTTAAATAATAATAGAATAAAAGCCAACCACCTTAGATTTACAGATTGCAAGTTGGTTACTCTCCATAGAATTACCATATAACCCAGCAATTCCACTTCTAGATATATAAACAAAAGAATTAAAAATAGGTACTCAACCAAAAACTTGTACACGCATGTTCATAGCAGTATTATTCATAATAGCCAAAAGGTGAAAACAACCCAAATATCCATTAACTGATGAATGAATAAACACATGTGTGGTATACCCATACAATGGAATATTATTTGGCAATATAAAGGAATGAAGTCCTGAGCTGTGCTACAACATGGATGAACACTAAAATCATGCTGAGTAAAAGAAGCAAGAAATAAAAGGCCATATATCGTTCCATTTATATGAATGTCCAGAATAAGCAAATCCACAGAGAGACAGAAGGTAGATTAGTAGTTGCATGGGACTAGGAGAGGAAGGAAAGGGGAGTGACTGCTTAATAGATATGGATTTCTTAGGCCAGGCGCGGTGGCTCACGCCTGTAATCCCAGCACTTTGGGAGGCTGAGGCAGGCAGATCACTTGAGGTCAGGAGTTGGAGACCAGTCTGGCCAACATGGTGAAACCCCATCTCTACTAAAAATAAACAAAGTTAGCCAGGCGTGGTGGCATGCGCCTGTAATCTCAGCTACTTAGGAGGCTGAAGCAGGAGAATTGCTTGAACCCAGGAGGCAGAGGTTGCAGTGACTCAAGATCATGTCACTGCACCCCAGCCTGGGCGATAGAGTGAGACTCCGTCTCAAACAAAAAAAAAAAAAAAAAAAAAAAGGAAGAAAAAGAAAAAAAAGATATGGATTTCTTTTGGGGTGATGAAAATGCTCGGGAATTAGATAGAGGTGATGGTTGCACTAAAAGTCATGAATTGTACGCTTTAAAGTGACTAAAATGGTGAAGTTTATATTATGTGAATTTTATCTTAAGTTTTTTAAAACAAGATTACATGCAAGAAACAAATGCCTGCCTAGCAAGCCTTCTTTGTCCTTCATTCCTTCCTTTGCCTGGGCGGGGCTATTTAGAGAAGCTTGTGTTTATTTACTCTGGCCCAGGCATGACATCCCTGGTGGGCTGGTGTGCACCTATGGGGTGAATCCTGGCAGCCTTCTCCAGGGGTGCCCATTGCAACTTAGGGGCCTAGCAAAGTGCGTGGCCATCCCTATGCAAAAGCCAGGTCCTATGTGCTTGTACGATTGCCCACATTTGCAGCCTCTTGTTTGCATTAAAAAAAAGGCGGTAATATACGGGCTTTTAAAGCCTTTAAACCTGAAGTATCATTCCTTTTATCTTTTTGACCTCTTCCCTAGATGCTCTTGGTCAACAATTTCTGCCCTGTTGAAGATAGCAGTGGTTCTCAAATAGGTGTGGGTATGGGGGGGGTGTTGTGTCCCCCAGGGGACATTCCACAAAATCTGAAGACAGTTTGGTTTTCACAACTTGGGATATACTTGGGATATACTACTGGTATCTAATGGAGAGAGGCCAGGGACGCTGCTAAACATCCTGCCATGTGCAGTGAAACCACCTTTGCAAAAGTTATAACTGAGAAAACTATGACAGTGGAAGAGATCTGACATAACTGACTCCATCTTGCTTTTAACTTTCAAGCTGTTCTTGTTCATTCCTGAGCATAGGCCAAACTAACTTTGGGAGGAACTTAGTTTATAGTTTAACTTTGAAACAAAGACGGTAACAGCCTTTTTCCAAAACAAACCTCCTTCCTGCCTGGGGACTAGACTGCCTTAGCAGGAGTAACAAATTAGCCACAGGATTAAAAATTATGGTTTTAAGAGTCACTGCTGTAAAACCTGAGATCAGTGCTTGAGATATTTTGCAGACCCTGCATTCCAATGCATCAGCTGACGCCACCCAGACTGATAAACTGGCTCATCTGGCCTTGTGACTCCCACTCAGGAACCGACTCAGCACCAAGAGGACAGCTTCAACTCCCTATGATTTCATCTCTTACCCGACCAATCAGCGCTCCCCTTTCTAACCCCTTACCCACCAAATTATCCTTAAAAACCCCGATCCCTGAATTTTTGGAAGACTGATTTAACTAATAATAAAACTCTGGTCTCCCATACCACTCTGGTCTCCCATGCAGCCAGCTCTGCGTGAATTAAACTCTCTGTCTATTACAATTTCCCTGTCTTGGTAACTTGGCTCTGTCTAGGCAGTGGGCAAGGAGAACCCATCAGGCAGTTACAGCAGGACACGCTCCTAGGCCCCCAACAAAGAATGATCTGGCCCCAAATGTCAATAGTGCCGAGGTTGAGAAACTCAGGATTATAGTATCATTGATATCATATAATTGAAAAGTCAATTACTATTTACTGTGGGCATTGTCATTGAGATAGGTCCCATTCTCCGGATCTCTGTGAAGTGTGAAGCCACTGCCCTCTGAAACAGCCCTGAGAAGAGGGTCCTGGAACTCTATAGGGAAATCAAAGACTTCAGCCTTGTAACTTATTTATCCCACAAAGATGATATCCCACGTGGCCCCAGGGTATATACACATCATAGAGCTATAAAATGAAAATTAATTCCTCCCTGTCCAGCACTGTGGTATCCACATGCTGGTCTGCATGGCAGACACAAGCAGGTAAGGAATTAGAACTTTATTCACAACATAAGAAGAACATGATCTACACAGGAAAGAAAGAAAACATTGTTCTTACCATTTTTCTCTGTAATAAAACACAGAAAAATAAACTAATAATTATTAATAATTTTATCATTAAGTTAATAATTTTATCATCAGTGCATCTCTTCATATTAAGGCTTATCTACTGATTTTTACTAACCTATTTTTAAAAGGGTGGTCCTTTTGTCTTGCAAGGGAGACACTGGCTGTATAGATGTTTCATTTTCTTAAATAATATTCTTTTTTTTTTTGAGACGGAGTCTATCCCCCAGGCTGGAGTGCAGTGGCACAATCTCGGCTCACTGCAACCTCTACCTCCTGGGTTCAAGCAATTCTCCTGCCTCAGCCTCCTGAGTATCTGGGATTACAGGCACAAACCGCCATGCCCGGCTAATTTTTGTATTTTTAGTACAGACAGGGTTTCACCGTGTTGGCCAGACTGGTCTCAACTCCTGACCTCAGGTGATCTGCCCGCCTCGGCCTCCCAAAGTGCTGGGATTACAGGTGCGCCCCACCCTTAAATAATATTCTAATAGTGGTAAAACAACTACTTTTAAAACATGCACCGTCTTGAGCGAAAATCAGATCCTCCATTTGAAAAGCCTTGTCACTGTCTTTCTTGAAGACAGAAAACACATGCTGCATAAATCAATAACAGATTCTTAAATATTATCCTTATTATCCTGCAGAGAGAATACATGTTCAAAACAGCCTTAATTTTACTTACACCTTGCCTTAGAAAATACTGTAGGGAAAACCTTGGGTAATTATCCAAGCGGTTTGCTGTTGAAGTTTCACTCCTCAAAAAACTACGCTTGGCCTCTCCCTAGCTGCAGGAAAAAGCCACAATTAGGAGATGTCATGTTGAACACATTCTCTGACGATCTGGTGGTCACATTAGAAGGGTTTCATTTTAGTTCCTCTGCAATATGCTTACCAGATTGATTTGGACCTAGCCCTTCAGCAGGACACTTTTCAGCAGTGGCCATCCAAAATAAACGGAAACATCGTGTTTGAGGTCAGGGACACTTGCTTACCTGGGTTCACCCACACTGAAAATGTCAGGAAGTGAAATTCACATTTTTCTTCATCTAGGGGACTGGCCAAGCTTTCCTGATAATAGTATGCACTTCTAGGAGGCCACTGAAGCCAGGACTTCATATGTTTGTGGTTGGAAAACTGTTGCTACAATCGAGAGCAATGTGTTGGGAAGAAATTAACAAATACACATGAGGGTGGGTGTGTTTCTCGGCAGAGAAACCGACTCTGTGCTGAAATTCTTGTGTGGAAACATCTGTTTCTAACCATTCTGAGCTAGGAAGAATGTGGACACCGAGCATGTGGTTCCCTTGGAAAATGCTTACCTCACAGTCTTGACCTAAGAGATGGCATCTGGACCAGGGAGGAAACAGAAGTGATCCTGGAATCACATCCTCTTAAAAACAAAACAAAACAAAACAAAACCCCACATCCTTATGCTTTTTTGAAGGGTTTCTTCACAACATAAAAATTATCCAAATTTCCCCTTAGTGTTTATTTTTTTAACCCCTTACCCAATTTTCCCATGGTTAACATCTTACATGACTTGAGTACCTTTGTCAAAATTAAGAAACTGTCATTGGTGCATTACAATTAACTAAATCCCAGACTTTATTTGAATGTCACCAGTTTTTCCACTAATGTCATTTTTCTGTTCCAGGATCCCACCCAGGACACCACATTGCATTTAGTTGACATTTTTCTTTGTCTCCTTCTTAGATTTTGATGATCCTCCTCTCTTCATTTTCACGGAGACGGTAGCTTTGCAACAATTTCTTAAGCAGCTTCCCTAAACGTACAGGAGCCAACTTTTCAATTGTATCCATATCTAATTAAAAAAACCTGTGGAAAAATTGGAAAATTCAGCCAAAAGGCTCTCCTGGCTGCCATTTTTATCTACGTAAAACCAATCACAATCCATTTAACAAATTTATTTTCCATGATGTTATTGGCTACTCTCCATAACTCAACATACAGCTGAGTCCATTTCATGGGTCAGAACAAGCAGTTATCAGGTAATACGAAGGACCAGACTAGAAGAAGCAAGTTCTTAGGAACTAGACTTCCAGACTAGGAAAGAACAGAAATTTGGACTAGATCAAGCTTAAGTGGATGAGGGGATATTCAGATAGCTGGATTACCATATCCAGAGAGTTGGGCTACAGACCATTTGGGAGACCCCACGCATGTGGCATCAGAAAGTGGAGCAGACATTAGGAGCAAGGGAGTGGGCTGGCAGTGGTAGGAAGGTAGATGGATGGGCAGGTGGGTGTCTGAAAGGGCTAGGAGAAATGCAAAAGCCAGCAGGTGATGATAGGGAGGTTGATAGAAAGGGCAGGAAGGACATCAGCTTGGGCCTGCACTGCATACAAATCAGAGCCAGGGTCCTTGTGACCTCATATACACAGTTCTAGCCTAGATTTCTCATGTTCTGAGTGGATTTGATGTTTTGGAATAAACTGGCAAAGAGTAGTGATCTCTAAACACTTTACTGCTTAAATCCATGTGAATTTAAAAATTTCATGCCATGTTGCACCATTATACAGTGGTTGGCACCTTCTAAAATGGCCCCCACAGTTCCCCACTCCTGGTGTTCATGCCCTTGTGTAGTCCCCGCTTTGAGTGTAGGTTGGACCTAGTAAATTGACATTGGCAAACAGAATGTGGCACAATTCATGGGATATTACTTTCAAGATTAAGTTCTAAAGACTGTTATTTCAGCTGTGCTTTCTTTCTGGCTCTTCTTATTTGTTCTCTCTGGTGAAGCAGGCCGTCGTATTGGGAACTGCCCTACAGAAAGTCTCATGCAGCAAGAAACAGAGGGTGGCTTCTGGCCAATAGCTAGCTAGGAATGGAGGCCCTCAGTCCAACAGTCTATGAGGAAGCAAATCCTGCCCACAACCATTTGCATGAACTTGGAAGTGTCTTCTCCTCCAGGTTAGCCTTGAGATGATCCCCTGCTCAACACTTTGAGTCCAGCCTTAATTCCGTACAGACCTGTAGGAGACCTGAACCAGAGGACCCAGCTAAGCCACTCCCAGATTCCTGTCCCACAGAAACTGTGAGGTAATAAATATTGTTGTTTGAAGTTGTTACATTTTAGGATTATTTGTTATGCAGCAATAGGTGACTGATATATACACTAAAGTCATTCCACTCTTAGGTCAGTGGTATAATATTATGTCATCAAGTGCAGCAATACACAGCTGTGAGGACAAAGTGTTAAACTTGAACTCTAGTCCCTAATGGGTAGAGAGGTACCCTGAGATAGGGGGACAGCAACCAACCATGACACACAGAAGTGAAGGCTACTGAGAAATGAAAGAGAATCAACCTGTAGCATGGAAATAGGAAATTCATGATTTCCAGCAAGAAAACAAAAAGATGCCAACTGGACACGATAGGGGTGGGCAGAAATAAGCAGACGAACAAAGAGTGATGGTAAGAATATCAGGTGGAGTCCCCACTGCAGTAGGGAAGGAACACTGGAAAGAAAAGATCTAGTGTTCCAGGAGCACCAGGGATTCATGGAATAAAATGGTGATTGTGGTTTCAGATTAAACCAAACCATTTCCTCTACAGCAAAGAAAGACCCTCTCCTGTCTTCACTCCCCACTCCACCTCCGCCAGTTTCCTTTCCCTACAGTGAGATTTTAGAAATACATCCTTACAGACAGCACAAACAGGCAATTTGTAAAACTTTTAAGCTTGATTGTAGTCTAGACATAATATGTGTTATGTATTTTCAAAATCAGGTTTGTATTAGGGTCAAATGATATGTATAGTCCATAGATCAGGTATTCAAGGATAATACAAAAGAAATATTCTAGGCAGTCACTACACTCATTAGACACTTGCCACTCAAAGTGTTCTCCATAGCTTTCTTCCTCAAATCTACACTCAACATACTTAACCAGCCACGCTAGAGGAGGCAACTCTATGATTATTTTAAGTTTACTTCATAATCTTGCAATTTCACCTGAAGCAAAGAGACCAGCTTTTCTCTGAACAGCCAAATCTCCCACACTCTCATTTTCGATAGTCACGGCAGGAGTTTGAGTTTCTCTTTCTAGAAGGATCTCTGGCTGGGACTTGCTGTTCCTGTACAGCTTTAGAACCTCATGCATGCACTTCTATTTAAAAGTTGTCTGTCTACAAATGCTTCAGAGAGCAGACAATCTGGTTTATCCTTCCCTTTTAGGTAGTTTGTGCTGGAAAGAAATTTCTGTGTTTTTGTGACATGAGGAGACAAGACCCTACAAAAAGAAGGCATGATAGAAGATAGGTTGGGAACAAGGTCAGTATTCAGCTCGTAAGCACCAGCATGTCTGACTGGATGATAAAATATTGAAGTACAGGACTTCAGTGCCAGTTAGGCAATGAACACTGCCCTGAGCCACCTGGGGGCCTCCTCTGCATGACCCAGCATGCATGGCCTAGCAGGGTTCTGCAGGACAGCTCAACTCAAGGGCCATGATATTCTATGTGTTCTCATTTTGTGTCCCACACTTGGTGAATCCCTGAGTAGTTTATGCTTAGGAGTCAAAAGACCTGGGTTTTATCTGGCTCCACTGTTTGCACACCTCATCACAAGGTCTTAGTTTCTTCACCTACAAAACATAGAGTAACTGTTAAATCAACGGTTTGTAAAGTGTTTTGTGCCATAACAATAAAAGCTACTGTTGCTTTTGAGTTTCTTGCCCAGTTATAATAATGGGTTCTCACATCTTCTTCTATCTGCTAAGGTGCTTTCTTGTCCCTTAGGCCTATGGAGTGGCCCAGAAAATTCAGCTCTAGTTTTGTAGCTAGCATAGAGGATTGGGAGGTTGAGGCTTCCTCTTCAGGGGTGGTTGTGGTTGTGATTGTTGTAGGAATGTTTAACTCTTTGTCACACATCTCATTTTGGAAATACATTTTCAAACATGCTGCACATTTGCCCATCTTCTCAAAGAAGGTGTCAAGCATTGTTCCATTTGCTGTGTCTCAAGGCACACATCATGATCATCAAACATTGCCATCTTTTCCTGGTGTTGGTCTCCGTTTAGGATTGTGAGATAAAATGAGTATGTTCGAAGTACACTTAGTTAAAAATTATTCACTGTTTATGTCGAATTCAAACTTAACTGGGTTTCATGCTAAATCAAGCTAGTCTAAGTCTCTGCTAGCCTCTTCCATTTTTAATGTGTTGCCTCTAATCTGTGGCAGGGTGAGGTTGAAAATGGAGCTTGAAATTATAGAGTTGCCAAGAGTTTGAAGTTCTCAATTCTTTTCCATCTACACTCACTTCCCTATAGCTTCAAATACTGTCTGTCTTCTCACCAAACCTATTTTCCCAACTCCTCTTCCCTGAGTTCTAGGACTCTTGAACCCAGCAATCTCCTCACCATCCCTGATGAGCTGGCAGTTGAGATCTCAAACCTGACATGCTCAAAGCAGGATTCTTTTTTTTTTTCTGAGAGGAAGTCTCACTCTGTTGCCCAGGCTGGAGTGCAGTGGTGCAATCTCAGCTCATTGGCTCATTGGTTCACTGCAACCTCTGCCTCTTGGGTTCAAGTGATTCTCCTACCTCAGTCTCCCAAGTAGCTGGAATTACAGGTGTGTGCCACCACACCCAGCTAATTTTTGTATTTTTAGTAGAGATGGGGTTTCGCCATGTTGGCCAGGCTGGTCTCAAACTCCTGGCCTCAAGTGATCTGCCCACCTTGGCCTCCCAAAGTGCTGGGATTACAGATGTGAGCCACTCTGCCCAGTCCAAAGCAGGATTCGTGATGCTTCCTACCTCCCCCAGAATTCCCCCATTCCACCAGTTTCTCCTGTTATATTCTACATGTCAGTACGTAGTACTGAGCGCCAACAATCTAAGAGCCATCTTAGATGCTGATCTGTTTTGCCCACATATTTTCTAGTCCATCAACTTGTTCTGGTGGCTTGTAGCTCTCTCTCCAAACATTTCTCCAATGCCTCCTTTCTTCTCCATTCCTACTGCTAAAATCCCACTCTATGCCATTATTCCTTCTTGCCTGGACTAGTACCATGAATTGAGCAAGTCTCTTGGAATACCTTCTTGTCTCCTTTCTCCCTGTAAGTAGCAGCCAAGGGACAGTCTCAAAGCAGCAATCAGATCAGATCACAAGCCCCCTCCCTCATTGTTTTACACATTTAGAGCCCTACAGCAGTTCCCTGTTGGAACTATTGGCTAGAAGTTGATAAGTTTGTAACAAAGGTTCTGAAATGGGGGCAATTTTGTCCCCCAAGGGACATTTGGCAATGTTTAGAGACATTTTTGGTTGTCACCACTTGGAGGTGATACTGGCATCTAGTGGGTAGAGCCCAAGGATGCTGCTAAACATGCTCCAATGCCCAGGACAGGCTCCCACAACTAAGAATGGCCAGCCCCGAATGTCACTGAGAAGCTCCAACCTAAAGTGAGCAGTATCACAGTGTTTAAGATGAAAGAGTCAGGGACTCTGCACCCAACTCTAGCTGGAAAGTTCTTGTGCTAACAAGTCACCCGTCTACATTAATGAACATCTTCATTCAACTGCTCCCTTCAGCTGTTGCTAGGAAGGACCTTGATAGAGATGCAACAGAGAGAAGCTGGGCTGTGCTGAGAGGCTTGTACATTCTCACCAAGAAGCATAACTAGGGTGCTTGGAGTTGACATAACCCTGAGCAAATCATATCCTCATTAAAGAATAATCCAATTTAAAAAGAAAGCCTTGTGTACTCATGGGTTGTTTTTCCAAAGGTCTCAGAGGACAGATCATGAAAGCTTTGAACCACCGGACTGTACACGGCTGCCCAGTGAATTTGCAGAGAACAAAGGCCCCTGATTTTTTTTCCCTCCAAGCTGTTAGTCTTAAGTGAAACAGGGTAAGAAAGTTCTCTTTAGTATCTTTTGACAATTAAAGGATGATATAGGCTATGTGTTTTGATCTCTCATAAAAACTATGAAATTTTATTTCTTCTGGCGAAACATCTTTTCCAAAAACATTTCAACAAATTAACAAAAGTAACTTCAGAATGTGTGTTTTTTCCACCTAAAAATGCAAAAACAACTGTTCTTTTTGGCTTTATTAAGCTAAACAGACTTGATACAAGTCTAGCCTTTCCTGCTACTGAATAATCTTATGTAATATGAATACAGCCACTGAAGAGCTAGTAATTGCTAATTATATCCCTCAACTAGCGTTCCTGTTAACCATTTTTAACTTGGGTTTCCCCTGATGGGTAGGAAGCATTCTATGGTGTGGTTTACCGGAGAAGCCCTCTGAAATCCCCTTTCGTTTGATAGGGAAAAGCCAAAACCTATCTTTGCCTGACAGGTTCCTATATACATATACATATACATATACATAATGTATATGTATATATAAAGTTTATAAATACATGTTAATATTTATACATATTATATATATAATTTCAACTTTCAGATTCAGGGAGTACATGTGTAGGTTTGTTACATGGCGTATTACATAATACTGAGGTTTGGGATGTGAATGATCTGATCCCTTCACCCAGGTAGTGAACATAGGATCCAACAGTTAGTTTTTCAACCCTAGCCCCTCTCCCTCCCTCTGTCCTCTAGTAGTCCCCAGTGTCCATTGTTTTCATCTTTAGGTGTCTGACAGGTTTCAAGAGCCCTGCAGTGACAAATAGACTAAGTAAAACACAGGGACATGGTTTTGGCAGAAGACTACATGAGAGAAACAAAATGGATGTTCATAGGAGTCAGATATGTTGGGGGCTTAGGAATAGGGTAGTTTGGACTCTCTTTATGCCAGTAGCTCTCAACTCTGGCTCCTCATATTAGAATCACTTGGAGATCTCTTTAAAAAGCACCGAAACCTGGATTGGGCCCCAATCTCAGAGTTTCCAATTTAGTTGGCCTGGGGAATGACCAGGGCATAGGGATTTTTTAAAGTTTCCCAAGTGACTCTAACGAACATTAAGGGTTGAAAACCACTGCTCTAGACCAGGATTTCTTCACCTCAGCACTACTAATATTTTGGACTGCATCATTTTTTGCTGTGGGGACTGTTCTGTGCGTGGTAGGATGTTTTGCAGCATCCTTGGCTTCTACCCACTAGATGCCAGTAGCACCCCTTCCCCAGTTGTGATAAGTCAAAATGTCTCCAAACATTGCCAAATGTTCCCTGGGAAACGAAATCACACCTTTCCCACATTGAGAGTCACTGTCTTGGCTACTGCACGTTAATTGTAGTTACACAGATAGTATGGTGGGTAAGTAGATGAGTGATTGGAGATTCAACTCTATAAAATAAATACTAAGGAATAAAACAGTTGTTCAATGTCCCATCCTCAGCCCAGAGACAGGATTAGTGGTTATGTTCCCTGACTGTACACTGAAATACCTTTCCTCTGGATTACAGGCACACAAACTAAACTGGCTCATTATTATTATTATTATTATTATTATTATTATTATTTGAGACAGGGTTTTGCTCTGTCACCCAAACTGGAGTGCAGTAGCATGATCTTGGGTTGCTGCAACCTCTGCCTCCTAGGCTCAGGTGATCCTCTCACTGACACAGGAGAATAGGGTCTGGAGGCAGGGAACCTAAAGCCAATTCATCCTGACTTCCTAGAACTGAATCAAAAGGAAAACTACACCTCTCCACACCGAAGTAACAAAAGGATCAGAGGTTACTACCTTTGCACTGTGCAGATGAAAAATGGGAAGTACCTCTAATTGGTCCCCTCCTGCAACCAATCAGACTGGTCACAGGACTAGTCTTCATGTGTAACTTTGTAACTTCACTTCAGCCTCTGATTGGTCACCTCCTGCAACCAATCAAACTGGTCGTGGGCCACTCTTTCATTTACATAGGGTGTAACCAAGTAACCAATGGGAAATCAGTAGAGGGTATTCAAACCCCAGAAAATTCTGCAACCAGTGATCTTCAGCTGCTTGCTCAAGCCCACTCCCATTCTGTGGAGTGTACGTTGGTTTCAATAAATCTGTGCTTTTGTCGCTTCATCCTTTCATCGCTTTGTTTGCGTGTTTTGTCCAATTCTTTGTTCAGAAGACCAAGAACCTGCACAACTCATAGTCAAGTCCCTCCACTGGTACCATCACCTCAGTCTTCCGAGTAGCTAGCTCCACAGGCATGCGCCACCATGCCTGGCTAATTTAAAAATTTTTTCTTGTAGAGACAAGGTTTCACCATGTTGTCCAGGCTGGTCTTGAACTCCTGAGCTCAACTGATCCCCCCGACCTCGGCCTCCCAAAGTTCTGGGATTACAGACGTGAGCCACCATGCCTGTTGGCTCCATATTATTAATAGTCTATATTTGAGTATAGATGCTCCTTGACTTACAATGGAGTTACATCTCAGTAATCACATCATAAGTTAAAAATATCATGAGTCAAAAAGGCATTGAATACACCTAACCTACTAAACATTATAGCTTAGCCTAGACTACCTTAAATGTGCTCAGAACACTTACATTAGCCTAAAGTTGGGCAAAGTCATCTAACACAAAGCCTATTTTATAATAAAGTGCTGAATATCTCTTGTAATTTATTGAATACTGTAAAGTGAAAAACAAAATGCTTGGATGAATACTCAAAGTATGGTTTCTACCGAATGTGTATTGCTTTCACAGCATTGTAAAGTCAAAAAATGGTAAGATGAACCATCATAAGTTGGCCCCCATCTGTACACAATCCGTGGTCAAAATCATTTATATAGTGTTAAAAATTTATCTCTGAAAGGAAAACAAATGATTCTCTCCTTAATCTAGTCTTTTTTTCCCTGTAGGAAGCCTTCTCTCCTCTTCCATTCAGTACTCCTCCAGAGATAACTTTCTAGCTCTGGGCTGCCCAGTATGGTAGTCACTAGCCATGTGTGGCTTGTTAAAAGTAAACTTAAATTAATTTAAATTAAATAGAAGCAAAAATTCAGATCCTTAATCACAATAGTTACATTTCAGTTGCTCAACAGTCACTGCAACATTTGAGTTAGTGGCTAGTGGTGGTAACATTCTAATGCAGAAATAGAAGTTTTTCATCACTGCAGAAAACTGGACAGCAGTTTATAATCATAGAGCTTATGGTGACATTGTCATGCTTAAAAACCTGTGTTAGTTCCCATTGCCTCTAGGATCAAGTTCAGTCACCTAGCTTGGCATTTAAGGAATTTTACTATCTAACTTCAGATGTCTCCTCCAAATCCCTCTTTGCTCCTTAGTCTCCTTTGAGCAGCCCATCCCTTTATAGGAAAGATCAGCGCACTTCCCTACCTCCCAGCCTTTGTCCATATTATTTTATCTGTCACGGATACCCTTTCTCTAACTCCACTTGGCAAATTCACACTTGATCTTCAGAGTCAGTTCAAATGTCCCTCCAACCTCCCTTCTCACCTTAGTTCTCCGGATATCAAACAATTGCTGCATTCACTGTCACCTCGCGGGATTTGAATACCTGTTAATTGCATACATGTCACATTTTGTTATAAATAGTTATGTCTCTGTCTCCCATGCTTAATTCAGTGCTCCTGAAGGTGAAGGAGTGGCTTTATTTATCCTTGTATGATCAAAGGCTAACAGAATGTAGGCAATCACATTTCAAAGAAATAATCAGCTAGCTAACGAATAAAATGGCATGATTCGACACATTTAACACCACAGAATTCTAACAGCCCACACCTGCATGCAGTTGATAGAATTCTGGGATTGTTCTTGATGTTCTCTGGGATAAGAACATCTGCCTTTAATTTTATTAGCAGGATGAGCATATTTGGTGACTTAGAGGGCTCTTTACTGAGATAGATGATAAATTTATTTAAAGGTTGTATCTGCTGGGTTGATAGTCACAAAGAGTTAGAAAGAAAATACAAAGGAAATTTATTCTTCTTGCATGTAGACTTCATCTCTCATATCAGTTAAACAGAAATATCTCAAAAGAATGAATATTAAACTAGAGAAAATCATTTAAAAGATCAGATTAATATTACAGCAACACAGTGTTTCTTCCCTGACACACTCTTGGTTCTCTCTAAAAGGTCATTTGTCTGCACTACCAAACTCAGAGCTGTATCTTACACTTCCTTTCTCTTTTCCTCAGCACCTAACACAGTGTCCAGTGCATAGCTGGTCCTCAGTTAATACTTGTTGAATAATTAAGATTTTAAAAAAAGAAAACAGGTGGTTATAATGGAGGGGGTGGTGTGAACACCAAGTCAAACAAGATTGAGTGAAATTATTATTCAAGACTACATCGGCTTTCTATTACTGCCGTGGCAAATTACAACTAACTTAGCAGCTTAAAACAATACACATTTATTATCTCATGGTTTTATAGGTTAAAAGTCCAACGTAAATCTCACTGTGCTAAAATCAAGGTGCCAGATGCACAGCATGCCTTATGGAAGATTTAGGGGAGATTTTCTTGCCTTGCCTTTTTCACCTTCTGCAGGCTACCAGAACTCCCTGTGGAAGGTGAAAAAGGTAATTTGAATGGCAGGTCAAGTCCTTCTGGTACTGCCATCAGATCGCCCGCTGACCGCAGCCCAAAAAGTTTATCCGATTTTAAGGACCCATGTGATTAGATAGAGTCCACTCAGCCAACCCAGGATAATCTTCCCATCTCAAGATCCATACCTTTAATCCCATCTGCTAACTCCCTTTTGCCATGTAACATACTCACAGGTTCCAAGGGCTAGAGTATAGACATCTTTAGGGGACCATTATTCTGCCTGCTACAGGGAAGTCACACAGAATGACTAGAATTACAAAGAAAAAAACAAGCAACTGCTACATGTCCCTGGTCTTCTCACAAGCAGCATGAAATATAAATGCTTAAGCTTTAGGTTTGAATAGTTTCCTAGATCTATTTTTAAAATGGCTTTTTTTTCCTCAGGATACTAATAATATATGTGAACTCTTAATAGTTTGGAAACGCAAAAAACTTTGAAGTAAAAAAAAAACCACCCTAAATCCCACCAAGCAGTCATAACCAGTTACTATTTATGTGTCTATTCTTCCAATATTATGTAAATGCATATCAAAATTATATATGCATTAAAAATATTAACTTATTCTAAATGATTCTTTAAGTATCCTATTTCCCCTCTAAATATTATCCTAAATATGTTCTCATGGCATTAAAGATTTTTCAAAAAAGAGTATTTCTCCTCACTCTACCACATTTGCATCGTATTATTGCCTCTGAATTTATGTGTTTATTATCCTATTGTTGAACATAAAAGGGTTATTTTTAGGCCTTTGCATTTATAAATAGTAGGTTTAGAAAAAGGTGTATTCAAAAATCTGTGTATACAACTCTGATTATTTCCTTAAGGGTGTAAATGAGGAATTATCGCATCAGAGACTATTTTAAGACCACTGGCATTTGTCACCTCATTTCCCTCCACAATGACTACACCAGATTTACCCCCATGAGCAGTGTACAAAAGTGCCCTTTGCAATGAACTCTGAGCAGTGTTTACCAGTGCTATGGACTAAATTATGGCTGTTTCCCCAAAATTCGTATGTTTAAGCCCTAGCCACCAATGTGATTAGATTTGAAGATAGGGCTTTTAGGAGGTAATTAAGGTTAAATGAGGTAATAAGGGTGGGGTTCTAATCCAATAGAATTGGTGGCCTTATAGGAAGAGGAAGAGAGAAAGAGATCTCCTTCACATACATACCACATGCACATGCACCAAGGAAAGGTCACATGAGGACATAGTGAGAAGTCGGCTGTCTCCAAGCCAGCAGGAGAGCCCTCACCAGAAACAGAATTGGCTGTCACCTTGAACCTGGATTTTCCAGCCTCAGGAACTGCAAGAAAACGAATTTCTGTCATTTAATCTACCTAGTCTATGGTAGCTTTTTATGGCAGCCTGAGCTAATGAGCTAATGAAAAATGATGTCCTTGTTCTATTAATTGGTGATGATTTGATTTCTAGAAGGATGGTCATTTTGTTTACAGGCCACTTTTCATGTCTCTGGGAAAATTCAGAGTCAAATATTTTTGGACTCTAAAACAGAATGTTACAAAAATCATAAGGCATAGAGGACTGAAATTCAACAGCACTTCCACAGAGCTAGAATTGTGTTCTTTAGAATAATGCATTTTTAAATGTCTGCATCAATCAGAACAAATGCTTCAATCCATTTACATAAGCCCTTTTTGATTTTAGTCTCCATTTATCTATTTTTAAAGGCTTAAAGATCTAGCTACAAGAGTACCAAGAAAACTCTTTTGCCTTTGTAGATGAAGTTCACAACATGTGTGCTAAACTATTTGATTCCTTCAAGCACCATATGAGTTAGGTGGTGTTGAGGTTAATTGGGTAGTATGGATGGTGGAAGGAATTGATTGACTTGAAGGACATGAAGATGCAAGGCTAGTGCAAGAAACCATGTGTGAAGCCAGTGCATTTGGAGCCACATGTAAAGGTCACTGAGGCCTTCTCGAACAATTTATAAAATAAGAATGGGTGGGAGGAAATTGAAGACAATTTTACATCCTTGTGACTAGAAAGGAGATGTGAGCTAAGAAGAGAGTTCAAACATGACCACATGAAGCAGAGGCTAGCAGCCCAGGCAACAATACTCCTTTCTTGGTGGGTAATGACATTATAATGAGTAACTGCAGACAAACAAAAGTCAACAGTTCTTACACGCAGAGTAGCACCTAACACAGCAAGTAGTACCTAGGGGAAGGTCTGGGGAGGAATTTGAAAAGGGTTTCTAAGATAGGAATGGGTTAAGTCTTGTTATTGTACGGAAAGATTGTATCTACTCAGAGGGATGAGAGTAATCACAAATATACAGTGGTTATTACGCCCATTATATAGAAAATGAAACTGAGGCTCAGAAACCTCAAATAGCTCCCCTAGAGTTACACAATTGTTAGTGCTGAAATGTGAACTCAAACCTTCAGACTTGAAGCTGGAAATGAATTTCCTTGGCTTCAATGTCTCCATCTCAAAAACGACTGTATTTTTGGGAAGGTTGCTTCAGAGTTCATGTTCTATTGGCCATTCCACTGATTCTGCATCTCCTTGACAAACGAATCTTGGGCCAAAAGTTCATTGTGGGGACACTGTTGGTGAGTACATTAATTTGATCAGATGTATTCTCATTGGAAATAATATTTAAAATGGTTTACTGAGTTTGGAGGATGCAGATGTTAAATAAATAAAATTGAAATATCCCCTTTCTCTGTTGCCTAGAACTTTACCCATTTCCCTTGTCTCCTCACTAGCACCCTGGTGGCTTCCTCCTACCTCACAATTTCTTTTCATGCTCCTTTGGTGGGTCTTTTGTCTCTGCCTTCACCTCTAAATGTTGAGCGCCTCAGAGGTCTATCCTGTGTCCCGTATCTTTTGTCCACACTCTAACTGGGCAAACTCATCATGTCCAATAGCTTTAAAATATTCACTCCCAGGATTCTAGATTCCTGTATCCAAAAGCCAACTAGATATCACTATGCGGAAGCTTAATAAGTATCTCAAACTCAACATGACCCAAGAGAATTCTCTCTTTTGCCAATCAGGTTTTTTCCAGTCTCATATATCTCAGTAAATGGTTTTACCACCCACTCAGTGCGCAAGTAATTATTCTTGATTACTGTTTTATCGCTTCCCTCACCTTCCACACCCAATACTTCTGGAACAGCAAGTCCCGTGAATTCTATTTTCAAACCACCTCTCAAACCTTTCAACTTTTCCCCATCTCCACTGGTGTCACCACCCTTTGTCACCTGGGGCTAGTACAAAAGCCTCCCAACTAGTTTTCTCTGCTTCCACACGAATTGTTTTGTAAAAATATAAATCACATTAGTTCTGGGCTCAAATCTCTCTGATAACTTTTCATTGCACTTAGATTAAAAATCCACCCTTCTTAATCTGGTTTATAATGTCCTTCATGAGCTAACCTCTGCTGACCTCTGAGACCTCATCTGTCCATTCACCCATTGGCCCACTATCCTCAGCTACACTGGACATTTTTCTATCCTGACTCTCACCTAGCTTATTCTTAACTAAGGACCTTGACTCTAACTTAACTCTGTGCCTGGAATGTCCCTCTTCCTCCTCATTCTTGTGGATAGCTCCTTCTTGTCATTTACATGTCATCTCAAATGTCATGTTTCCAGAGAGACTTTCCCTGACCATCCCATCTAATTAAGGCCTATTTTTCTTACATAATGATTTGAGTGTTTGTTCACTAGAGTAGTTCCATGAGAGCAGGAAGCAGATCTATCTTATTGAGGACACTACTGGAATCAAACTATCTGCGGAAGAGGAAACCGAGAATCCAGCCATAGTCTTAGAAGATGGGGGAGTTGCTAATGGAAAGAATCAGGTCTCTGAAAGACTTCACAGAACACAGTACCACACTTTCTGACATCCCCTGCCAACCTCATTCGATTGTGACATAGGCAAGAAACAAATCTTGGTTGTGTTTGCCACTGGAATTCCAGGGCTGTTTGTTACAATGGTTAACCTCTTCTGACAAATTTCACAAAATTCCATTTACCCTCGCTTTGCCTCACTACGTATTATTCAGTTTAAGATTCGGTTCACTGTCCTCTAGGAAGCCTTCCTTGACTTCCTTGTGGCTGGCTTTTGTGTTCCCACGGCACCATGTGCACTGTTTCATCACGTACTAACCACATTGTATTATATACTGTCTCCTCATGTGACTAAGTTTTTCCTGAGGTCAGAAACTATATATTTTTCTTTTTTGTGTTTTTATGGCCTATTACAATGTCTGGCACCACAATAAATCTTTGTTAGATAAATAAGCCGTAGACAGCAAGCAGTTCAGGTTTTAATGGAGGGCAACAGTATTTCTTTGCAATGGTTAACAATACTAGTAGAAACATTTAGAATATGAAATACGAAGTGGGGAAAGGCTTTATGAGTATGAATTTATTTGAATGAAGAAAAATTTCAGTGTTACTTAGGCGGAATAAAGACACAATGATCATTAAGTAATTCTAGAAAATAGAGATAATTCTAGATAAATGATCCTTATAAGATTCCTTTGATTCCTGTTAATTGCAATCCAATACATAAATATTGAAGACTTAGTATGAGCAAATTACTCTTTTTCATATGACAAAGAAGAAAATACTTCTGCCAGTTAACATTTTATAATTCTATGACCTTATGATTCTGAACACCTACGTAAGATATTTTTAAACCTTGACAGTTACATTGGGAGATTTACATCAAGAACCAGCATTATGGAGATAGAATTTGCATGGAGTTCTATCATCAAAGTTTTACTACAAACTGGGGCCACTGGGTCATTTTTAGATACAGACCGTTGGTTAGTGGCTTCTCCACAGAGTGAACTGGATAGTCATGTGCCACTCGGCAATTTTCAAGGTATGAGTTTGTTCTGTTTGATGTTCTGTCAATTTCTCTAGGGGACAAGCAGCCAGATGGTTAATTGCCCTTCCTTAAGCACAGACACACTCACAGAAAAGGTGTGAGGAAGGACCCCTCCGAAAGGAGTCTCTCACACAGCAGGCTGAGCCGCTGTACAGAGTTGAGATTGTTGACCCACTGATTGTGCCTGAAAGGCTTTTCAGCCACACAAAACCCTGGGCTTCCCCATTAGCATATCAGAGGTGGCACAGTGGTGGGAAATACTGCAGGCAACAAAGGATGTGGCTCAGTGGCATTGTCTCATTGGTGCTTACAGAAGCAGAAAAAATGATAATCGGGCCAGAGTTGCAGTGATGGACAGATGTTGACATATTTTCTTGGGCGACCAATGTCTTCCACTCCCCCTCCATCAGTTGATCCATTCTCAAGACTCCCTACCCCTCCAAGGCACAGTTCCTCAACCAATACACAAGGAAAAGCCACGACACAATCAAAACCTCTCTTGAGCTGAAACGAAGACACAGTTTCAGCTTTAACTTGAACCATGCCTGGAAAGGATTTGTCATTTTTCTCAGACTTGAAAGTCTTATATGGAACATAACTCGATGATAAATAGGAGAGTCAGCTGCCAGTTACTAATACCATCATAGAGACTGAGTCACTGTTGATGTCACCGCGCCTTTTGCAGGATCAGCCATCTTATTATTTTATACTGAAAGGGAGAAAAGAGGTTTAGTGAAAAAGTCACTTTACATTCTTATTGTCCTAAATTATTTCCCATCTCTGAAGTTTGAGACCAGTGTTCTATGCTCTATAGCAATGGCTCTCAACTAGAGGTGATTTTGACCCCCAGGAATTGTGGCAATGTTTGGAGGCATTTTTTTTGTGGTCACAATTGGGTGAGGGGGTGCCACTGGCATTTAGTGGATCGAGGCCAGGGATGCTGCTAAAGAGGCTACTATGCACAGGACAGCACCTATGATAAAGACTTATTTGGCTCAAAATGTCAATAGTGCCGAGGCTAAGGAACTCTATGGCCTTCTTTGTGAAGCTAATTTACAAATTCTTACTGAGTCAAATTGCTATTGATAAATGGGCACCTTGAGGCACTTATAGCCCCATGCTCACTATATTGATTTAGAATATTGAACAGTTCTTGACAAAGAACAGGGCCGAAATTAAAATTTCTTGTCCTTGGCTGCAATATTGAAAGATTTTATCTAAGCAGTGGGTGTAAAGTTTGAGAAAATTGTATATTGAGCACTGAGGGGTAAAAATTTTCCTACATGCAGTAAATTGACTTTCTTACAGCCAACAATATGTCTTTTACTTCACGCTCAGCTGAGTCTTAAATATGCTCCAAATGGCATAAAATTTGATTGAAGAATTCTTCCTCCTCACTTGGAAATATTTATAACCTCTTGGAAAATGACACACTGGGACACACTATATGTTGTTCAATTATATATATTATATATAACATTAATTACATATATAATATCAAATTTACATTTAAAGTCACATGTATTAGGTTTGTGTTTAATATCATGTTCGCTTGGCTTAAATTTTTTTTCAGCTCAATATTTACAAATCAAAATATTTGTAATTGTATGTATACATATATATATGTCTACATAGATAGATATGTCTAGAGAAACATATATTGTTTTCCTTAGGTGCAAGTTATTCTATCCAGGTAACTACATGTTGACCAAACCACTCCAGATCTAAAGCACTAAAGATTATTGGTCACTGGTTGTTATATCCATTAGTATACAATTTTGATAACTGTCTTTTCCACAGGTTAAAGTAGATTTTGTATGCCAGTAAAATAATTGCGGATGATTATAATGGACTTTATAAAGAAGAATATAAAATGGAGACCAAATTAATTGTCTCAGTTTACCTTCAACTATCTTAAGTTATGGTCTACATGATACACAGTTTTGTTCTTAAAAGTTTTTGATTAAAATTACCCTATTGTATTAGAATTCATCAAGCCTAAAGCACTTTCAAATTCACTTCACTCTCTGATGAAGACACTTTACCATTTGTAAAAATATTTTTGCTTCCTGTAAAGCACAGTGTTATGTATTCTAACACAGTGGTTCCTATCAGAATCAATTGGGTCCTAAAGGCATACTCATTTCTTAGGCCCTGCTCAGACTGGTTGAATCAGAATATAAGAGGATAAGGCCCAGGTATTGATATTAAAACAAGCAAAACAACAATAACCCCACACATACACGCGTGCGCACACACACACTCACACACACGCACACGCCAGGCCATTCAAACATACTGCCATGGTGGGAAGGCTGGCTGAAAACTCAGATCTAAAGCACAGACTATCGTAGGCAACAGAATTGGCAGGTAAACTGGGAAAATATTGCCCCATAGAGATAGTAGGGACATTTCCCTGTTTTGGCCTTGAGGGGAGGTGGAGGGCAGGAATAGCCCAGGAGAATAAGTTTGGTATGTAACAATTTAGCAATGATTCACTTTTTAAATTGCCATCCTGTATGATAAAGTCTTCCTGGGGAACTATAATGCAAGAATGCTGGGATCCAGGTGGGGTTCTTAGTGCTGGTTCTTTCCCCACCAGCTGTGGGTGAGCTCTGTGGGTGAGCTCTTCCTTTACTCTTCCCAGCCTCAGTTTACTCACCTGTAAAATGAGGGGGCTTGGTTATGATTTCTACTGTTTCCGTTCAACTTAGAAAAATAACTATGAGTCATAATTATGAATTTAGAAAAAATTAAACCGTTTAACATTGTATATTTTTCATAAATTCATAAAGCGCTGTATGGTAAAATGAAAAAGAATTTATAAAGGATTTTTTGGCAATTTGTAATTCAGACATAAATTTGATCATATCAGGAAAATGGGCCTAGTGTTTTGGCTGTTTTCTACAGCTAAATATATCTCATACTGGAGATTAGCAAATTTTTCTGTAAAGAGGCAGATAGCAATTATTTTAGGCTTTGAAGGGTAGGGCCACAGAAAAGAAAATTGCAAAACCTTTAAAAATATATATCATTAAAAAATGTGAAAAATAGGGCCAGGGACAGTGACTCATGTCTATAATCCCAACACTTTGGAAGGCTGAGACAGGATAATTGCTTGAAGCCAGGAGTTTGAGAACAGCCTGGGCAACACAGCAAGACCCTGTCTGTATGAAAGTAAAAAATAAAAACAATTTGCCCAGTGTGTTGGCACATACCTGTCGTCCCAGCAATTTTGGAGGTAGAGGCGGGAGGAAAGCCTGAGCCCAGGAGTTTGAGGCTGCAGCGAGCTATGATTATGCCACAGAACTCCAACCTGGGTGACAGGGCAAGACCCTGGCCCCTGTCTGTGAAAAACAGGTAAGGGCAGGGTTTGATGATCCCTGTGTTAAACAATTAGAACATATATTTGGATAAAAACAAAATTACTTGCTTTTATGTAACAACAGTTGTTAAAAGCTATTGCTATAGGGAGAGATTGAACCCAGGCAATAAGGAGACCTGCTGGAGAAGTTTTTACTCAAAGCCTGCATGGAAGCCACCATCATGTGCCCCCATGACAAACTCATCCTAGTTTGCCAGCGACTGGCCCAGTTTAAGCACTGAGAGTCTCAAGTCCCAGGAAATGAGGATGACTGGTTATTTTACATCTGTGACTCTTGGAAAGGTTTCTTTACGGAAAATCTAGGATCAAATTGAAAGGGAAAAAGCTTCAGATGGAAATGCTTTCAGGAGCTTTACCATATAAACAACAGGCAAAGATCCCAGCTGGAAAACTTTAAAGGGAAAAATTGTAAGAGAATATTTGCAGTATTTTTTTTTTGGCTTGAGCTCAACGGATTCTAAATCTACCTACCCATTAACAGCATCAGTTCAACAGGCTGTAGATGAGGAAAGTGCTTATTCACAAGGTGTGTCAGGTCTTTTTTGTAGAATCAGTTTATACATCCTCTGGATATGATAAATCCTGGGCATTATGATGAAACACAGCCCAACGTTATTACTCAGAAGTTACAGGATTTAGAATTATTTCCTAGGTTTGCCCGAAGAGGACATGTGACGTGAAACTAGCTGTGACCCTAATTATGAATGTAAAGATTACTGGTAGAGACTACCTCTGAAACAATCCAGAATAAACTAGGAGCAATTTTCTCAACATATTATTATGTGCATCTGTGATATTATTGTAATTTGAATCTTTAAGACTAGAAGCTCAAAGCTCAAAAGGTGATTTTCTCTGAGGAACTTGTCTTGAAATTAAGTACATGAGAAGCTGTGTTATAACCACATGGTTTTCCAGTTGTACTTCATCCAAACAGGAATCCTTCTTAAAATATAAATATTAAAAAGCAGATCTAATACTTCAAAAGAGGATGCCATCAGCTAAAACAAAATCAAGAATATAATTTAGAACCTTTTACAATATTCTTTCATTTTATTCAGTTTATCGAAATTTTAATCCCGTGTTTGAAGCTTCCAATGTGTTCTTTATGATTCACCCTATTTGGGGTCATAAAAGCACCTTTTGGCCGGGTGTGGTGGTTCTCTCCTGTAATCCCAGCACTTTCGGACGCCAAGGCCGGCAGATCACTTGAGGTCAGGAGTTCAAGACCAGCCTGGCGAATATGGCAAAACCCTGCCTCTACTAAAAATACAAAAATTAGCCAAGCATGGTGGTGGGTATCTGTAATTTCAGCTACTTGGGAGGCTGAGGCACGAGAATCACTTGAACAGCTAAGGCAAAGGTTGCAGTAAGCTGAGATCACACCACTGTACTCTAGCCTCGGCAACAGAGCAAGATTCCATCTAAAATAAAATAAAATAAAATAATAAAATAAACGCACCTTCTTTTCTGGGCTTCAGGTCAACTTGCAATCAAAAGCCATTGCTTCCTTTAAAGCTGTGACTATAGGTAACTCTGTTTAGAAAGTATTTCAGCAGAATTATTGACACTGGAAAATACTCAGCATCTAAATGGGCCTTCTTTCCTTCTGCATGGTATAAAATTGAGGGAAAAAAGGGGAGACCTATTTAGGTAGCAGTTTGATGTTTTAGTTCTACAAAAAACACAGTGACAAGTGTCCTTTTCTAGATGAAAACAAACATTTTCTTTTGCTCTAAAGAGAATGTATGTAGCATTAGGAACTCAAACCACGAAAGTTCAGAATGGTTTAAGTGTTTGTAAGGAAAGGAAAAAAGGACCAGGGGCCGTTAGGGTGCACTGAGCATGGTCTTGGAGGAATTTTAAGGAAATAGAAAGTATTGCTTCACCTCCTTTTTCCCGGAATGTGTCAGTGTGTATTGCCATATAAATATATTAATAAATATGCATGCAATATCTGTGTTAAAGGTTCTATTAGTTCCTACTTACCTACCCCTATTCACTCAAATCCAAAAGACAAGTGGACATCAACTTCCTTTTTTTTTCTTTTTTTTTTGAGGCGGAGTCTCACTCTGTCGCCCAGGCTGCAGTGCAGTGGCCGGATCTCAGCTCACTGCAAGCTCCGCCTCCCGGGTTTACGCCATTCTCCTGCCTCAGCCTCCCGAGTAGCTGGAATTACAGGCGCCCGTCACCTCGCCCAGCTAGTTTTATGTGTTTTTTAGTAGAGACGGGGTTTCACTGTGTTAGCCAGGATGGTCTCGATCTCCTGACCTCATGATCTGCCCGTCTCAGCCTCCCAAAGTGCTGGGATTACAAGCTTGAGCCACCGAGCCTGGCCAACTTCTTGTTTCACTTAGTGAAATCAGGAAATTCTTATTCATTTTTCATAACATTTTATTTATTATTATTACTGTTTTGAGACAGAATCTCACTCCATCGCCCAGGCTAGAGTGCAGTGGCACGATCTCAGCTCACTGCAACCTTGACCACCTGGGTTCAAGCAATTCTTGTGCCTCGGCCTCCTTCATTCTCCTGAATAGCTGGAATTACAGGCGTGTGCCACCATGCCCAGCTACTTTTTGTAATTTTTTAGTAGAGACAGGGTTTTACTATGTTGGCCAAGCTGGTCTCAAACTCCCGACCTCAAGTGATCCGCCCACCTCAGCCTCCCAAAGTGCTGGGATCACAGGCATGAGCCACCACGCTCATGGCCCAGTTTTCATAACATTTTAATACATAAATTCCAGTACCACTGGTCGTACACAAGGTAAATTTTTCTAAATTATTTTCTGAGGTAAATATAAATATGGGAACCTTTTTTTCTTAGTGGATCTTGTAAATAGGTGAGGACTTACCTTGCTCTCCTACAAAACTTTCCAAGGAACAATAGCTAACGTTGAGCCCCACACAATCCCAACCTTGAGGCCTGAGTCACATGGCCTTGCTGTCCCTGCCCCGTATGCCTTCTACTTACTGCCCCTGTGGATCCAATTCCCGTTTTAAATATTTTTCACATGAGGATCTATTCTATGGCTCCCTGTTGCCCTTTCCTCCTAGGGTCGCTCAGAACCACCACTCCCTCTCATGGTGCCCTGTAGACTGCTTACTGAACCAGAGTCTCTCAGCTAATGCTGGGGCTGTAACTCTGCAAACCTCATTGCCCCATTGCCATCTGACTCCCTTTTGTGGCTCTGCCAATAGGGGGTGCAAAAGGAGGTAGAAGCTTGGAGGATGGATAACTTCCCATTTGCTTGTTGGTCCCATGAATGCCATCTCAGGCAGGCTTCTTTGCCCTGGCCACAATTGGTTCCCATTTCAGCATCATTTTTCAGCCCCTTAAAGGTACCAGCACCAGCTGATTGAGTGAGAGCTGCTTCCTCAGAGGCCGGGGCCCCAGCCCTTCGAGGGTTCTTCTCATAGATTTTAGGTTCTGTTAACCCCAAGTTCTTCCATTTCCCCCCCACCCCCCGCCGCAGGCCTAGGAGTGGCTGTTGTCTTCAGTAGTAGCAGCTACCTCTGTTACCTCCATGTTCCCACCTTCTCTTTTCAGTCCTCTAATGCCTATTTAACTGAGTCTCTATATTCAATATTAAGATTAAAATAACAGGTGTGTTTCTCCCTTTCTCAATCGCATTTTGATTGAGACTCAGCTCTACTATAGGCCTCTAAGGCTCTGATTTCTCAAACATTCCACGCGGTGATGGAAGGGAGCCTGGTAGCATTCCTTCCCATTTGTCCAGGCTTTACTGTCTCCTTGTTGAGATCTACGTACTTACATAAAATGACCCCCAAAGAGGAATCCTCCTTTTGGGACCCCGCCTCCCCACTCCTCACACACATTTCTACTGCAACTCTGTGACACCTTCATGGATTGACCACACACCAAGGGTTCTGCCCAAGGGTTCTCTTTGATATTTGCTCAGAAAAACCTATCTCCCTATCCCAAATAGCCTGGGCTCCAGGGCATTCTTATCACTCATTCCATCCTTCACAAGATAACTGACATTTTACTCAAGGTGGCTGCTTAGTAGAGAGTTGGCCCCTGCCCAGAAGGACATGCCTTAGCTGATCCAAGGACTCTAGATAAGCCCTGAGATTCCTCATTTTGGCCCCCGAGGCACTTTTTCTTAGATACACTTACATTCTTAAAGCTAAAATGGACCTTCGAAATTATTTATCATCTATTCTAACCTTTCATTCTAGGGAGCATCTATAAATTACATATTTTTAAAAATTACAATAGTAGATGAATAAAACAAAAAGAAATGGTTAAATAGATAATTCAGAGAATATGAATTTTTTCCATGTCTGATGCTGTAAGGCAGTCAAGAAATCCAAAAGAAATATTTTATATATGTATGCATTTTTTAAAATAAAAATATATACTTTAAAATTTTTATCTTTAACCTGGCTCTACACATTGAGAGTTACCATCTCAATAAATGTCAGGCTCGGGAACTTGTAAATTCTATAGAGAACTAAAGCAATTTTCCTGTAATTATTCAGCAGCTGTCATTCCTGGAAACTGTAATTGCAGTGAAATAGAATGTTCCCAAATCATGATGAGGGGAGGCAATGTTCTGTGATCTGGGGCACGCAATGCCAATGAGGAATACAGCATATAATCTGCGTATCTAGAATATAAAATGGAAATACTGCTAGGGCATATGAGGCCACCATTTGTTCAATTATTCAAAATCTCTTATAATGTTTTGGTCTCTCAAGCATCCATGGCCACATTCTGATATGATTCTGTTTAATCCTCTGCATGTTCAAACCTGATCTCTGATTATGGTATTCTCATCTCTATAAAAACAACCACAAAGTGTGGTTAACAGATAGAAAAGTACCGCTAGATAGGAGGAATAACTTCTAGTCTTCTGTAGCACTATTGGGGGTGGCTATGATGAACAACGATTTATCGTATATTTTCAGCTAGCTAGAAAAGCGGATTTTGAATGTTCTCACACAAATAAATGATGAGTATTTGAGATGATAGATATGCTAATTACCCTAGTTTGATCATTATACATTGTATACAGGTATCAAAATATCACATTGTACTATATGTACAATTATGTGTCAATTTAAAATAATAATAAAAGTAAAACCCCCCCTTATGTACACTGAAAATGCACTTTTAAAAATGAATTCTGAGTTTCTTTTCCCGATGAATGTAAAACAACAGAGTTGAAAAACAGGGTTGATTCTCTATAGTTATTTTTAAATATCCTCGTCCCATTTAGTGCTGTGGTTATCTACTAGCTATCTATTGACATATAACAAACTACCTGAAATCTTAGCAGCTTAAATCAGTCAACATCTTTTATTTCACAGTTTCTGTGGGTTAGGAATTCATGAGTACCTTAGATGGGTAGTTCCAGCCCAGGAGCATTCATGAGGCTGCAATCAAGCTGTGGACCAGGGCTGCCGTCATCTGCCTATTTCTAAGTATTTCATTCTTTTAGTTGCTACTGTTAACTGGGTTTTTCCATTATTTTCTTCAGTTTGTTCATTATTAGTGTAAAGAAATGTATTAATTTTTGTGTTGATTTCGTATCCTGCAACTGCTGAATTAGTTTAGTAGTTTCTAACGGGTTTGTGTGTGTAATCTTTAAAGTTTTCTCTCTATATATCCATGTTATCTGCAAATAGAGATCGTCTTTCTTGTCAGTCGAAATCCATCATGAAAATAGCACTGCAGAGGACTGATATACCCCCGTACTGGTGGGAATCAGCTGGGTGTGTGACCTTGGACTTAACTCTTCATATTTCTGGGCCTGTTTCCTCACCTGTCAAGTGAAAGAAGGATGAGGAAAGAATGACACTGGTCTTAACTGGCCTTTTACAGTCATTATCTTATCTACAGTCATTATCTCATATAATGTTCAAAGCAGAAGCAAAATTCTAAGCAGTGAGAACAGAGAGACTAAGCAATCAGGAGGACCACCTACCCTGCAGCACCCAATTGTAAGGCAAAGAATCAAATCCCATTCAGCCTTACCATAAAACCAACTGAGTCAGGTACTTCCCAAGTCCACTTGCAGCTGTCAAACCCCTGTGCCTTCCACCAAAAGTGCCCACATACTTTATTTTGAGTTCTGTAGTCCCAGAGAATTGCTTTTCTTTTTTTTTTTTTTTAACAAAGATCCTTTAAATGCAAACCATTTGTATCATTTCCTTGATTTTCTTTTCCCCTGTGGAAACTAACCACTTTTGAACAGTGACTTCATTTTTAATTCAGGAAAATAAATGATTGGTATGTAGGGCATTTCCGGCTCTCCCTGTGTTAGGAAACAAAGGATCAGGGCCTAGCTAGACATGTACCTAGTTCCATTATTCCTTAACATGGCTATTCATAGAGATGTTCCTGTGCATTTCACCTCGCTCTTTCCTTGTGACCTAGGGTAGTAATAAACCTCCAAAGAGCTGACTTGAGGCTAAGAGTCCAAATTTATTACATCTCAGATAAATGTTTTACGAGGCTTTTGAGAACCTTCTATGGACTTCACTAAACGATTTTTTTTTCCTCTACGTAGACATGGATTGTTTAAAAATGTATTTCATATGGTTATTTAAGAGGATGTGTCTTTCTGCTAGCCAGATGATTACTTTAGGATTATAAGCATATTGTTGAGACTTTAGTACATAAATCTCTCAAAAAATTCAAGGAATGTATAGGGCCTTTGGTTGCTTTGTGTACCTTTCCCTTTATGAAGCCACCCTGGTACCCTGACCCCTGTCACACCACCCTGGGGCTCTGATGAATCTACAACTTTGAAGACCATTCTCATGTGCCTTATTGATTGATGGCCTTCTTCTCAAAGCTTCAGGAGGTTGGGGACACATTTTCCACTACGGGAACATTTTCATATTTAAAATTAAAGCTGCAGCACAGTTCTGTGGTTAGAAGAGTAGCATTTTTAACTAAGGTGCCACCAAGTCACACATGATACAGATTCATCACTTTATGGTATTTGCCATGCTTGACAAACAGAGCAAGATACTTCTGAAAACTCAGGCATTGGTTTCTAGCATCTGTCCATGTAAACCCATTTTTTGAAAAATGTTCACATCCAGTCTTCTTTTGAGAGATTGAGAGGTAACAGGATGACTTTTTACCCAACCAAATATGAGGTTCTCTTATGAATCAGGAAGAAGTGTACAATGTTTATTTTAAAGAAACTTCTTATTTATAGCATTTTGCCTACTGGAGTGCTGGAGCTAGCTCACACCAGCCTATGAAAGTTGACTGATTTTGTCCCATGTTTGAAAAAGAAGAAAAACTCACATTATGCAATGCCTACCATGTCCTTTTTAAGATGGTGGGTTCCTCAAAAAAGACATTTATTTTTTTCCCCACAGAATGTATAACCTATTTGAGGAAAGAAGGAAGACTGGAAACACCAAACAAAGCAGTGTAACCTTGATCACAAGACAAGTGGAGTCCAAGAAAGAAAGAAAGGAGTGGGCACATATGGCAGAGACCATGGAAATGCTGGCGTTTGGGCTAGGTCTCTAAGGACAGGCAGGACAGGAAAATGGGCAATCAGGTAGAGAGAAAGTCATGGAAAAAGTTATGGTAGGCACATAGAAAGAATAAAATCTACCATGAATAAGAAAAGCAAGCATAGAGCATGTGAGTGTAGTGATGTGGGGAGAGCTTGCAACTATGGGACCCAGTACAGTTTGTGCTGTGTCTCATACACATCATATGTCTTCTTATTCTGATCCTCAAACCGAGCCTGAGAGATGAAGGCTACTGAGGCTTAATTGGTGCAACACAGCTGTATAAGCCTGTGGTCAGAACAACAAAAAAATTGTCTTCTATCCCTGGTTCTGCATTGTCCCACAGTACCATGTTGATTCCACTTATCTGCACTTTAAAGCATGTAATACAGAAAAGCAGCAACAAAAGAGAATTTTAAATGAGTGAATATATTTAACACTTTCTGGTTTACTCTAAATGTGTGGATGATGTTCTAGTTGGCCTTGAATGACAGTAAAGTATAACTTCCGAGTAGGATTGCTTTCAAGAGTTTAGACAGGCTGGGCGCGGTATTTCACGCATATAATCTCAGCACCTTGGGAGGCTGAGGCAGGTGGATCACTTGAGCCCAGGAGTTAGACACCAGAATGGGAAACACGGGGAAAGCTCATCTCCACAAAAAATACAAAAAATTAGCCAGGCATGGTGGCACACACTGTAATCCCAGCTACTTGGACAGCTGAGGTGAGAGGATCACCTGAGCCCAGGGAGGTCGAGGCTGCAGTGAGCTGTGATCACACTACTGTACTCCAGCCTGGGCAACAGAGTGAGACCCCATCTCAAAAAAAAAAAAAAAAAAGAGTTCAGATACAATTTCTCTGCAAGGCGTCCAACATATCCGAGCCCACAGGCTTACTGTAGTCAACCCTAACTCTTGACAGGAAGCAGAATTATAACCAGAGCTCAATTTCTAAGGAAAAGAAAACACACAACAACTAAAACATAGTGTTATCTAAACCATGAGGGCTGGATTCTTCGGCCCCCTGAGAGTCAACTTTCCTAAAAGAAATATTTTTGTTCTTTTCTCCATACCATATGCTAAACCTCAAAAGGAATAAACAAGAACTGAACTTTTGAGTTTAAAAATTTCCAGTAACTTGAATCTCGTATGGTGTTGAGCGAAAAAATCCAGAGACAAATGGAATACTTCATGATTTTATTTCTCTAAAGTATAAAAAACTAAGCAAAACCAATCTGTGCTGTTAGAAGTCAGCTTTGTGGTTATCCTTGGTGGCATGGGAGGAGGGGGTATGATGACAGGGATCAAAAGAGAGCTTTTGGGGTGTAGATAATATTCAGTTTCTCTGAGTAGTGTTTACACAGGTATGTAAAAATTCATCAAGCTGTCAACCTAGAAGCTGCACATTTTTCCTTATGTATGTTATACTTCAATAACAAGGTACTTTTATTTCCTGCACCCTTAAACAGGGTAGAGCCAGGATTACAATACTTTAAAAGACAAAGAATGTTCGACATTGAAAAAATGCTCTATGACAATAGCGTGTAGTATTGGAGGCCTGGCTTGAGCAGATGTTAGGGTAGAGCAGTCATAGGAGGTTTGAAGGAAAGAAGGCCAGGTAAACAGAAGCACTGGTACATTCCATCCTTCCAAATGAGTGCCAGAATCTAACTGAAGGATACTTGAGACAATTAGAGATATAATAAAAGGTCCTAGATGGCATAGAATAATATCCAATATTATAATGCAACAAATAATATCAGAATCTGGCTCACCCTGGGGCTATTTTCTCATAATTCAACAAATTGGTTGCCCCTGGAAATCTTAATCCAGAAGGAAATGATTTTAGACAAAGAGAGAAAAGGCCACACTCATATGAGGTAAGTAAAATAGACATTTTATTTTTAGTCATTCAATGAATAGGATACAATTTTAAAAGCAGAGTGTAGGGCCCCTTGAATTTCACTCACTGGTCACTCTTCATAATTGTAGCAGATATACAGGATCATTAAATTTTTGAGCAGAAAGTGGTATATAATTTAAGAGACATACTATTTTATCCCTTTTCTAGGTTTGCTAAGCCTCTACTTATGTCAAGTCAGCTCATCATCAAGTTCTATACCATGTTAGGTTAAGCTCTTACCTCCTATCCAACATTTTCTTCTCCAAGTTATACCTTGGAGCAAATGTCAGATCTTTTTCTACGCCACAGGGCCTACTGGTGATCTGGTGAAGCCTGTGGACTCTCCCCAGAGCAAGTGTTTAAATCCATAAACGAAAAGGCATGAGGTTACACAGAAAACCACTTTTACTAAAATTCAGTTCTCAAAATACTTTAAAACTTTAATATAGCAACATATATGCTTCTTAGAGAAAGCATTACAAACAAGAGCCGCCTGAGGTCTAACAGCAATTGTAATTTCAAAGTGTCAATGAGAACAAACGAATTTTTGAAATATCTGCAACAACTCTATGGTAATTTTTTAAAAATCTGTGATTTCTATCGGTGAAAAAGTTACAAGTATTGATAAAATTCTGTGTATGTTTCATGCACGCTTGAAAGAAATGCTAAATGTCAGTTAGGAGTTGATGAAAGTAAGGATCCATCCAAGCCCATAGATACAATGGATTCCACCTACAGACTCAAGATCTGTGAATCCCAAGCTAACAATCTCTGTTTTAGAGCATGTTCTTGGCCTATATTCAGACTTACTAGCCATTTAACAATAACATACTTGATTTTGGTAAAATGGTTTAAATTAGTGTGTAACATATAGTCCAAGGTTTCCCAAATAAAGAGTTTAAATTTTAGTATAAAGAGAAATTGTGCCTCTGAAAAATAAGAAGAGTTATCTGTAATGACCCTGCTTTACATTTCTGCCCACATTGATTTTTATCTGTATTGACAGTAACTATATTAACTTTTGTGGCTTGCATATATGGCTTCTCTGCCTTTTCTTGATTTTAGTTTTCCACTGCCATTGTATGAACCCAATTTTATGGGTTTCTTTTATTGAAAGCCATCGTGTGTCTGCATGTGCATGCACGTGTGTGAGTGTGTGTGCATGCTTAAAAGGTGTGATGTAACTTTGGGAGGCCAAGGCAGGCAGATTGCTTGAGGCCAGGAGTTTGAGACCAGCCTGGCCAACGTGGTGAAAACTCATCTCTACTAAAAATACAGAAATTAGCCGGGTGTGGTGGCACACGCTTATAATCCCATCTACTTGGGTGGCAGAGGCACAAGAATCGCTTGAGCTCAGGAGGCAGAGGCTGTGGTGAGCCGAGATCACGCCACTGCATTCCAGCAGCCTGGTTGACAAAATGAGACTGTGTCACACATACACACACACACACACAAAAGGTGTGATGTAAATACATAAATAAGAGTCATCGTCCTTTGGTTGCAGAGCCACCATGAGGATCTGGGTCTCCAAGGCCTTCAGATCCGTGCTGTTACCTAAACCCAAATATCTGCGTACTCCTTGTCAATGTCATGTTTCCAAATATTTGCAACCCCTGGTAAATACCAGACATAAGATCTAGAACTGGCTTGTGTTGTGATTGAATATGGATTTGTATTTATGTGAGAGGGGTTGATCTCCAGCAGAAAGGAATTGCCTTTTAAAAATACCTAAATATAGAATAACATTCAGTATGCTGGAGTGTTGCACGCCTGTGGCCTGTCATTGAAGGGCAGCCGGAGGGTCTGCCAGGACTCATCTTTGGCAACAACATAATTTCCTCTCGCATTTTAATCTCCCCATTCTCCATTTAAATGAATTTTTTTTCCGTGTACTAATTTTATTTTTAAAATTCTAGGCTTGGGGGAAAATTAGAAGAGTAATATATTCATTATTTTTAAAGATAATCAACATCCTGATTTATTAATTTTATGGTATTGTCTGCATGATGTATAACAAATCTATTCTCTGGATTGGAAAGGGGCCTCCCAGGGAAGCCAGAGAGAAAAGATGGATGATATCATGATAATTTTCATTGGAAGATTGCATGATAATTTTCTTGGCCTTTATTTAGCAAATGCTGTGGGTGTGCTGTTTTTCACTGTTCAGCTTGAGAGTGAACATGACAATGGAATGACTCCAATTTAGAAGTAAGGCCTTCCTTAAACATGTTCTCCATTCTTCTGCCTCTATGACAGTGACGTGATAGTACCTGATTCCTCTTTAGAGGTAAGACCACCCTTAATTATTCTCTCCATCCTTCTGTCTCTACAGATGAAGCAGAAATTACATGAATCATTGATAATGTGTTTCTCTTACAATCATCAAAGTCAGGTCCTTAAAACTTTGGGGTCTGAATGCCCACCCTTGCCAGCCAGCAAGGGCACAGGATCATCCTCAAACACATTTAAATGGTCTTCCCTGGAGCCAAGGATTAATAAACCTGTTAGAGTCCTCCAGACAAGTTCATGACTACAGGTAGACGTTTTAACAGTTTTGATAAAGGAGAGACAAGACATTGTCTCCCTATCACTTCCTATATCTGTTGTATTTAAGGCTTACTGGTTTAATGTTCTTTTCCTCTATTGTAGCCTACGCTCCTTGTGCCTCATGGGTTCAAGCCTCAACATCTTTGCTCAAATAGGCCTGACACACTTGAGCAGATAAAAATCTAAATTGGAGACCTAGGACCAACATCCATGAAAAATAAGGCATAGGCTCACCTATCAATGCCATAAATGCAATCAGAACATCAGTATACAAGTCCTGAAGGAATGAGAAATATCAGGCAACTCTCCTTATTCTATCTAATATCCTTATTCTAACTCATCCTCTGCATAATTGTCCCAAAAAAATCTTAAAACTTTTATTTCTCTCTTATTTTCCACCCTCCTGTTCCTTTTGCGTATCACAGAGTAATAACACTGAACACTGATGGAGAGCTGACCATCACTGGGCATTATCCTAAGTGCTTTACATTCATTACCTCATCTAATACTTGCAACAGCTCTCTGGGGTATGTGCTGCTCCTATCCACATTATTCAAATGAAGAAATCAAAGATTAGAGAGATTAGATAAAATGCTGTGGAATTCATAGTACTTTTCACCAAATATTTCTATGCCTCCACTTTCAGAGAACATGCTAGGCTTGCACCTTGTCTTTGGCTGACACCATATTCACTGAATATGGCCCATGAGATGTTTGTGGAAGTGACAAGTGTCATTTCCAGGCTGAGCACTGATTGAAGCCCCACGACTCTTCAGGGCTCTCTTTTCCCTTCTGATGGTGGCTGCATTAGCAGACTGAATCTCAGAGTGAGGAAACACGAAGAGAGCTCCCAGCTGCCTTGCAATGTTCATGTCGTGTAAGAGATAAACATTTGGGGCTGTTTGTCACTCTAGCATAGCCTATCCTCTCCTGACTAATAGAGGTGCCTCCTATATTATATGGCTGGTCAATGGCAGAGATGATCTGACCTTAGAGTTCAAGCTGTCAATCAGAATGATATATTATCTTATTTAACATTAGTCATGTCAATCAGATTATCTCAAGCATTTAAACAGAAGATAACAGGAGAGAATTTAATAGCAGTGAAATAAATGAAAGAGAGTCAGATGGAGGGAAGATGCAGGAACTCTTGAAATTGAAGAATGGTAGGGAGAACTGATCATCCCAGTTCCCCCGACCCTGCCAGTTCTCCAGGTATGTTCCAGTCTAGGGGCATGGATATGGGAGCATTTGAGGGATCTCATGAGATTTGTGCCTGCATAATTGTCACATTTTCATCCAACAGAATTTAATGAATATAGAACCAAACACATTGTATTGTCTTTTGTTTTTGTACAAGACATAGCTTTTAAAGGACATTTTCTTCTTCACTTGAACATGAAACACGGCATAAAAGCAAGCAGGGTATATGATTATTTCAATAAACAGTTTCCTCATTTTCTCAGATCTCATCTTGCTCAAAATTCCTCAATAGTTCTCCATTGCCTATGAAATAAAACCTAACCTTATTAGCATGGACTAAACACACCTGGGATCTGGCTTCTGACTCATCTGCCCCCATCCTTTCCCATTACATATTACACCCCAGCAGCACTCATTAATAGTAATGCCCTCGAAATGCTATGCTCTCTCCTGTCCTTGCATCTTCACACATATCATTTCCCAAAATGACTTCCCTGATTTCCATACCTGGAAAACTCCTATTCATCCTTCAAATGGTAGCTCAAAGCCATCATACCCTATCGCCCCCAGACCAACTACCTCTCCTCTCCCCTATGCTCTGAACGCTTCTTATATGTCTATCAGCAGAGGGTCTCAACCTTGGCTACATACCTTGTGAGATAGGAATAGCACTGGGTAGTTGCAGGAGGATGGAAAAACCCATACAACAGCTAAAACAAGAACTAGGCAAAGAAATCACAGGATAACAGAAAACCCCAAATAAGGGAGAGAAAATGACAAAAATCTTGGTCAGGGTGACATGTCCATGACTCTTCTGGGCAAACCAACATAAGGGAGAAAGGGGGAGGTAATGGGGAGTTGGGGCAGGGCTGAAATCCCCTTCTTTTCCAGAATATCTAATGATTATTTTACCCCTTAATTAAAAAAACACCCCCAAAATTAGAAATCCATACTCCATTGTGGGCAACTCATTCTCGTGAGCACACCTACACTTCTTTTTTTTTTTTTTTTTTTTTGAGATGGAGTCTTGCTCTGTTGCCCAGGCTGGAGTGCAGTGGCGTGATCTTGGCTCACTGCAAGCTCCGCCTCCCGGGTTCATGCCATTCTCCTGCCTCAGCCTCCCGAACAGCTGGGACTACAGGCGCTCACCACCACGCCCGGCTAATTTTTTGTATTTTTGATAGAGATGGGGTTTCACTGTGTTAGCCAGGATGGTCTCGATCTCCTGACCTTGTGATCCACCTGCCTTGGCCTCCCAAAGTGCTGGGATTACAGGTGTGAGCCACCACGCTCAGTCACTTCTTTCTTAAGTGTATACCTTTGCTTTGCAATAAAAGCTTCTTGTCTTTCACATAATTCCAACTCATGCCCAAATTCTTTCTTGTGACAGTGTCAAGAACCCAAAAAACTGGCTGGGGCTGGGGTCTCACTGGTGTCTCACAGTATCTTTTAAAACTCACAGTATCTTTTAAACTATTAAAGTGATTTTAATATTTGAATACTACCTTTATTTCTTCCCCAAACTGAAGACTCCAGACAAGCTATAACCATGCTTTTAATCTCTTATAAGCCTAGTGCCTAGCCCTATATAGGAATAAATACATAGAGCTTGAGCAATAACTTCTCTCACAATATTATTTCAGTCACTAATGAATTCTTTAGAAAATAACTCCTGAGAGTAGCAAAAACTGCTTAATTCAAGTTGACCCATTTTAATATTTTTAATATTTCTACCAGCAAGTTTAGTTTATGTTTCTAAATATATCTGTCTTTGACAAACCATCTTCTATCACACTGAGAGAGGAAGGGAAGCTATCCCTCCAGAACTGCTATTTTTAAATGGTTTTGATATATCTTATTTATTTAGCAATATCATAATTAGCAAGTTAGTTGCTTTCAAAAGTAATCATTGCCTGAAATGGGGATAACATGGGTAATTACCTAGTAGTGTACCTGGTCCATGCTGTCAACAAAAAGAGTCAAACTCTTTTTGACTGTTCCATCAGTCTTAAGGGCTCTGTTTTAATGTTAATGCTGGTCAGCTGTGCCTGGATTCCAATGGGAGGAGGGTATAATGAGGCATGTCCGACCCCTACTTCCCATCATGGCCCGAACTTGTTTTTTAGGTTAACTTTGGAATGCCCTTGGCCAAGGGGAGGGCCCATCAGTCTATTGCATGGCTTGAGTTTTGGTTTACAATGCTGTATGCTCAGTAATGTCAGCTGTTATCATTGTGTACTTCCTCTTTCAGGAAGGGCTGCCTTATTAAGTCACCTCACAGGAGGGCATCTGTAGATAACACTAAAAGAGGAAATAAGATGACTTGCCAGGTGCTTTCTTTCATTTATGCACAGTCCATGAGATTTCCTGACCTCTTTCATCACAAACAAAGAGGTGTGTGTAGCTTTAGAAATTTAATGGACATGCTACCCATGTCATAAAGAAGAAACTGTTTCAGTTGTTTATCTCTTCTCACTCCATTTGGCTACTGCTATATAGGGCCTGCTTTACTAGACCCTTGTTTTTTCCTCAAATCTCTGATTCTACATTTACATGAAAAGCCTTTAGACTGATTGCTCTGAGATTAGCCAACTGTTTCCTAGGTTTGATCACACAATTCCACTCCTACACAATTCCTTCTCTCCTAGGTCTTGTGATTCCCCATCCCCAGCTGAGTCATTCAGTTGCAATCACATTTAATTGTCTCCACCTGAGTGGCTTTTTCTTTGAGCAGCCTGCCTTTGTCAAGCAATTGGAGGCAACATTTATTTATGCACATAGCATTTCTAAGGATCCATGGTACAAAGTGACTCTTCCAGATGAAGTGACAGCTCTCCACATGATAATGACAGTGACATCTAAATTAGCTGCAAGTCTCCAGAAACAGGCATATTTCAATCTAATTTTTATCCAGCTCAAGATGAACTTAAAAAGTTGTTTTCAACCCTTGGTTTCATACTTTAGTTAATACCATGCATTAATTCAATAAGGTTTTTGTTTTATAGTTATGTCTTCAGTAGTGGATTTATAATTATGACCATAACTTTTCAATGACTAGACCTTCAAAAATTGATAAAGGAAGCACAGAAGAACAAATCTTCTTGGCATAGACTAGCTAGTTGTTGAAAAAACCCTTCTCCTCTGCCTCCTGGGCACCCAGCCAGTCTACATTTCCCAGCTGCCCATGCAGTTAAGTGTGGTCATGTGACTGCATCCTGGTCAATGGAATGCCGACAGAAGTAAAATGAGTGACTTTCAGGTCTAGCCCATTAAAAACCTCCAGGCACCATCCTCCATGTTCTTTCTCATTGGCTGCTGATAGCAGCAAGAGGCAGACAAACGTCTAGGCAGATAGGGGCAGGTCCCTGGTGAAACCCCACCTTCAAGCCAAAGACAGTTTAAAGCCTGAAGGCCAAGTTACAAGTCAAATCCACGGACCAGATTGAGAACCTGTCTTCCCATTTGGTGTGCTTTCCTTTGATTTATCCGCACCTTTCACTGATTTTACATATACCTACTCTTCCCTTATTGTTTTTACACTATGCTCACCTTTGATTGGTGCCTTCGTTTTAACCTTTTTTGCATACTCACACACCAACTAAATGTTGCCTTTTCCCATACTACCTATGGCCTACCCCTCCCCTATCCTGTGCCTATAAAAAACCCAGACTCAGTCACACTGGGGAAAGAGATGACCTGACTTTGCAGAAGAGATGATCTCACTTTGGGGGAGAGGTGAGCTGACTTTGGGGGAGAGACCACCTGACTTTGGGGGAGAGGCCAACTGACTTCAGGGGAGAGATGACCTGATTTTGGGGGAGAGACAATCTGACTTCAGGTAAGAGACAACTCAACCTTCCCATCCCCTCTTCACTGAGAGCTGTTTCATCCCTCAATAAAATTCTCTGCCCTCATCACCCTTCAACTGTCAGTGTGACCTCATTCTTCTTGGATGTGGGACAAGAGCTCTGGACCCACTGAATGTGGGTAACCAGAAAGGCTGTGGCACTGGCCCTCTGCCCTCACCAGTGGGGGGCAGCACCCCACACAACAGAAGCAGTGGTGGGGCCAAACCAGTCCCAGAGCCATGCTGGTCCTGGAGCTGAGGGCCAGAGAGGGCCAAGAGGCTGACTAGCTGCTAACATGCTGCAGTCCATCTGACTGTGAACAGCAGAACAAAAAGAGCTAATTAGCACACTGTAACACCCACTCTGGGGCTTTGGGGTCACAGGCACCCCTGCCTTGGTACCACCACATTCCCCCTGGGGCAAAATGCCTGGTCTGGCAGCAGGCCCTGCATGGAATTTGCTTCTGTGTCAGCACTTGGAGTGGCCAGTTGGACCCTGCACTCACTCACTCATATGTTCCCTCCCACTAGGGGCTGAGGATGCAGTTGTTGCAGCTGCAGGAGTTACAGGCTGGAACACAAGACAGATGTGGTCGGGTGGGCCGTGTAGAGGGCGTGCCCCCTGCTGCAAGTCTGGCAAAGGGGCTGAGAAAAATCCTGTGTCACCGTGGCCTTGTAAGTCCTATGTTAAAAAATGCAAAGCCACAAGATGCAAGAAGCCTGGGTACCAAAATTATCACTTGGAGGAATGTTACCCATCTATCAGGAATGCCTCTCTTGGACCTTACATGAAAGGAAATACATTTCTATTTTCTTAAACCACTGAGATTTGGGGTTTATGTATTATTGCATACTTTTACCTTAACTGGTAAAGATAAATGCTGTACTTCTTAAAATAAAGTACTATTTTCCCCCTAATAACAGGGATATTTTCATTGTTTACTATTTGGAAAATACTCCGTACTAGGTGTTAATGTCATCTGAAATATTTTTTAGGAATAACTCTCTGGAAAATAACTTTGTTAGTCATAACATTCTTTTTCCTGAACATGGAAGGTAAAGGAGGAAAAAACCTCAACTGAGATGCGTTATTCTAGGTTAAGTTCTAGCAACGACTCAGGTTATTCTAATAACTAAATTAACTCAGCAAATCAAGGAATTTTGGGAATTGCAACTTTCTCAGGCCTCCAAGCCATGATACAGTCAATGTTTCAACAATAGTATTCTACTTTACTACTAGGACACAACTTGGGCTTTGCTAGAAATTTTCTCAATATATTTCAGTACATATGGAACATTTTAAATTATTTCTTATATAATATTTCTAGCACTTTGAGCAATTTATTTGTGATCAGGGCAATCTGGATATGAATACATTACAAACTACTAGGAATAAAAGTCTGTCTGTTTTATGTATGATTATATAGAATTAACTAGCTGGTGTTCATCAGACATCAGCTAAGGTCATCCCCACCCACCCCTTTGTAATTGACCTGAAACTCACTTGAATTCCCAAAACTTGATTAACTCAGTTTCCTCAAATATCCCAAGCATTTTCATATGATAGTACAATTTAGTGAACGAACATTTGGAATGACAAGGGAATCTCTATACTAAAAAGCAATCATTTAAAATACGATTATTATTTATTCATATATTAAAGAAAGGACTGTGACTTTCATCTCTTCTCCTCTCATATTTCAGCTCTCTTTCAATTCCAGTTCACGTTACATACAAAGAATTTGAACTATTTCCTTGTTTCACTATCTCCTTTCAGATCATGTTCTCAGAGTTTCATTGTCTACACCTAAAGCACTCAATCAATGTAATCCTAAATAAAGCAGCTCCAAAGGCTCAGGTGACATCTGTTAAAATAACTGCCCTTACACACACACACGTGCAGTTTCCTTGGTTTTTGGTTCCTGGTGATTCTGAAACACTTAGTGAGAGAAACAATGAATTTTGAACATAAGAATTAACATACACATTACACACATACCTGTGAATTGTGAATCTTATTAAAATGCAGAGTCTGAGTCTGTAGTCCATTCCGGGGTGAGATCTGAGATTCTACATTTCCAACAAGCTTCCAGTTGATACCAATGCTACCAGCAGTTGGGCCACAGTTTGAGTACCTAGATTGTAGAACATTCAAATATTCATTGTAGGGTAGAAAAAAATCTCACCCATTGTAAGGGTCATGGCTGTGGCATCTATAATACAAGAGAGATTAATGAGAGAAAATCATACAAATCTGTTTAATATAAATTTTACATGACATGGGAGTCTTCAGAAATGAAGACTTAAAGAAACAGGGCAAACTTTTTATAGATAGTTATGCGTAAGTATTATTGGGGGACAAAAGGGTACGATCTTGTGAAATTAAATCATTCAGACTTAAAGCTGTTGGAAATTTAAATTATTTTGAACTTCGAGAGGAATGTGACTATGTGGCATGAGTCATGTAGCATGCAGCTGCAACTTCTACTTTTTCCTGCAAATGATTAAGAAAGGCCTTGTGGCACCAGAGATAAGACCCCCTTCAGATCATCACCCCTCCTTGCAGAATGTTAAAGCAACCTACCTTGGAATGTAGCAAACTATAACCAACCAAATTGCTATACCATATATATTGACCTTGTATGGAAAATGTTGCAACTCTGTTAACTGCCTATGTAAGTGAAACCTTAACTTCCCCACTTTAGAACGCTGACCCATTCTTTCATCGTCAGTGTTTCTGGGTGTCTATCCTCAAGCTTTGCACTCAAATAAACTCGAATAAGCACAGTTGATTATATTTTCTGAGTCTCATTATTTAAGGTTGACAATCTAATGGTAATAAACTAGGGGGAATTTAGCAAGGCATGTTTGTTCAGATTCTTTTTTGTGTTCCCGTGTCTTCAGAGATAGGGACATTCCTTTCCTCAGGTATAGAAAGGACACCTCTGGAATGAAGGTTTTATGGCCTACTTTAGAGGAAGGTCAGATAATTCTTTTATGGCCTGCTTCAGGGGAGAACAGTGAAAGAATGCTAAGAGTAACCTTCCTGCTTCTGCTATTATTTTAAATGCCAAGGTGCCATTTTTGGGGGTAGCATATCCTGAACCCCATAACTATCCATTTGCTGGTATTGTTCTGGTCACCTACGAATCACCTGGAGAAGAAGAGTGATTAGAAATACAGTCAACTGGACCCTCTTCCTTAGAAGTTCTGATTAGGTACAACTCTTTAGAAAACTCTTTTGATGAACCTAATGTTGGGAACCTCTGATTAAGGATTCTGCTCCTCAAAGTGGGATCCTCAAACAAGAAGGACTAGCAGCCTTCAGGAGCTTCACAGACATGTAGAATCTTGGGTCTTACCCCAGGCTTACTGAATAAGAATTTACATTTTAACAAGAATCTCAGTTGATTTGTATGTACGTTGAAATTTGAGAAGCGCTACTCTAGAATATCATAACAGTACAGTGGAAAGAGAGAACTGGGGATATTTTAAGTGCAAAACATTAACATCATCATAGCCAATACTTACTGGAGAGTCAGAAAGTACATTATATTAGTAGGCTGTTTTACAATTCAAATTGTTTTCAGACATGTTTTTCTTATTCAGTTTAATCAGTATCTCTCAACATCCTCTGGGAGATAGGTATTATTCTCCTACTTTTATAAATAAATCTTGGCTTATTACTGAGGTTAGAAACTAAGTTGTTTTTGCTTTTTGTTTGTTTTTGAAACAGGGTCTTGCTCTGTCACCCAGGCTGGAATTCAGGGATGCGAACATGGCTCACTGCAGCCTTGAACTCGTGGGCTCAAGTGATTCTTCCACCTCAACCTCTCCAGTAGCTAGGACCACAGGCACACGACACCATGCCCGGCTAATTTTTAAAATTTTCTGTAGAGACGGGGTTTCATCATGTTGCCCAGGCTGGTCTCGAACTCCTGGTCTTAAGGGATCCACCCACCTCGGCCTCCCAATGTACTGGGATTACAGGTGTGAGCCACTGCACCCGGCTGAAACTAAGTTTTATTCAACTTGGTAAGACTCATACATTTTAAAAGCTAACATTTAGTATCAAAGGAAGAATCCTTAAAACAGAACTTGAATCTTAAGACAGTCTCTCGGTCAATCAGTTAGTATATGTTTATGTGAAGAGGAAATTTACTCGCTCGTCCTGAACTTATTTAATGATGTTAAGCCTACTAAGTTGTAAATTAAGCAAGTTTGGAAATGGAAGCTGTCATGCAGTTGAGGCTAGATATATTGTTACAGTTTTTGTGATACAAATATATTTTTCATGCAATTATATACAAAGCTTTATATTCAGTGTCATGTTTCTTCAGACAACTGTTGAGGCTTACTGTCAGCTACACTATTATTCACTTACTCAAAAAACATTTCTTAAATACCAACTATAAACTGTCTAGGTTTTGGAGGTACAATATTGAGTGAGAAACAGTTTTGATCATTGAGGAGTTTATAGGCCTAGACAGAGGGTGACTAACTGCTGTGAGGAAGGGGGTAGGAGAATCTTCAAAGACAAGGTTATATCTCCTAGAGGTCTGAAAAGACGAAGTGAGAGCCGAACAGGAATAAATGAAGGAAGGGCATCCCAAATTGAGGGAATAACAGGGTCTGAAACATAAGGTTCTGAATGAACTGGAAATGTTTGGGGAGTAATGATTCATTTTGACCAGAGTTTCGGGGAAAAGGGGGGCGCATGGATTAGGAGGATGAGGAGGTAGCTTGGGAACAAACTATGGAGCCTTAGATGATATTCTATAGATCCTGAACATTTATTTTCTGTGTGTGCGTGTGTGTGTGTGTATATGTGTGTGTGTGTGTATATATGTGTGTGTGTGTGTGTATATATATATAGTGAGATCAACAAACAGAAAATAACAGATAATAGATTTTAAGCAGGGTTGTGAGTGACCTCTAATTACGTTTAGGTTTAGGGGAAATAATTCTAGGCACAGCATGGAGGATGGCCTAGAATAGACAGAATATTCTGAAAGTACAGAGGCTGGTTTGGAGGTGGTTGTTTAAGTGTTTAAGTAGAGGAGGTGCCTGATTTGGGAGATGTTTCTGGGACAGAATCAGGACTTGTTGCTTACTTGGGTGTAGGGAAAAGGAGAAGTTAAAGATACTGATATTTTTATCTGGGGACTCTGGGCAGATGATGATACCACTAGCTGAGAGAGGACATTTAGAAAGAAGAGCAAGGTGGGATGAAGCTAAAAAGGTTGGCCCTTAACATGTTGTCATAAAAGTGCCTGTGAAATAGACAGGGAGAACAGGAACCAAAGAAGCTATGGCTTTCAGTCTCAACATGTCTTCTTATTAATGGTCCTATTAATTGCAAACGGGGAAAAGGTACCTTTACAGTGGACAAACATGGAGGACACCACCTTAACCAAATGATTAATCAATACCAAAGTGATGTTGTGTGCCTCCTGATACAATACACTGATAAGGACACAACTTCACTTATAAAGTTCTTCTATCAAAAATCCATAACCTGATTCTAATCAAGAGAAAACTTCAGAAAACCCCAAACAAAAGTACTTGGTACAAAACAACTGTCCTGTATTATTCAAAACTGTCTAATAGGACATGGCAGTGAAATGCAGTGGGTCCTGGACTGCGGGGGCTGGTGGTGAACTGAAGAGCTCCTCTTGCAGCCCATTGTCACCTCGTCAGCTCCATAGGCTGCAAAGTCCGGCCACGTCCTCGTGCCACAGCAACGCTCCCCGCCCCACCCCCGCCCCCTTCCCGGCCACTTTCTGCGCCTGCGTGCATTTCAAGTTCTTGCGTGACATCCGGGTACTACATGACTGGAGCGTTTGGCTCGCGGAGATGAACTTGGCGGTCTTCCTGTGCACCCGCATAAAACCGTCCGCCTACTCAGATGTGGCTGAGGGAGTGGACTGCTGCTGGTCATCTCTATCAGAGGTATCTGAAAGCTCCCTATCTGAAGAAATGTGGTTGGTAGCCTCAATACTCACCCGATTCTATAAAATAAGAAGGCTCAAAAACGTGGCTGGGCGTGGTTCCTCACTCCGGTAATCCCGGCACTTGGGGAGGCTGAGGTGGGCAGATGGCTTGAGCCTAGGAGGTCCAGACCAGCCTGGGTAACATGGCGAAACCCCATCTCTACAAAAAATACAAAAATTAGACAGGCGTGGTGGTGTGTGCCTGTAGTCCCAGGTACTGGGGAGGCTGGGCTGGGAGGGTCACTTAAGTCCGGGAGGCGGAGGCTGCAGTGAGCCAAGATGGCGCTGATGTCCTACTTCAGCCTGGGTGACAGAGCGAGACTCTGTCTTAAAACGAAACGGAAACCTTTCTGTCACTTGCACGCATTTAGTTTACATCGTACATTAGAAAGGAGGGCAAGATAGCTGCCAGTCACAGTATTAACTGCTCCAGCTTTTAGCACGAGAGGAACTATACTAGGAAGTTTCAGACTCAAAGTATGCCACATTTTTCGTCAGACCTATGTAATCTGGGAGCCTAAGAGAAAGCATATGAGACAGACACTAGAGATCCAATATATGGATTACCGACATGTTGAAAAGAAAACTCTGGGATAAAGGGAAAATAAGAAATATTTGAGGAAGAGAATAAAGTTTTCTTGAGCTCAAGAAAAATGTTTCATCTTCCTATGAAAAGGCCCTGTCATAGTCAAAGGAAAATTGTCAATAATTGCCCAGTACCTGAATGGGAACAATAACGTTTTAAATTTGAAAGGAAAAGAATGCCACAGATTTCCAGAAAAAAGGAAAGATTTTCCACAAAGTACATAAACAGACTTTGCCTGAGTGTCACATGATACAGGATACACGAAGCAACATATATATATTTTGAAAGAGAAGGCTGTGTGTGACTCAGTAATTCTATATCAAGTCACATGTGAAAGCCACAGAAATAATTCTTGCCTATATATGGGCCCTGAAAAAGTTTATTCACAGATGTACTATACATGACCAAAAGATTAATCAAAATAAAGACTCTCTTTTCTTTTTTCTTTTCTTTTTTTTTTTGAGATGGAATCTCGTTCTGTTGCCCAGTCTGGAGTACAGTGGTGCCATCTCGGCTCACTGCAACCTCTGCCTCCCGGGTTCAAGTGATCCTCTCTCCTCAGCCTCCTAAGTAGCTGGGATTACAGGCATGCACCACCACACCTGGCTAATTTTTTGAATTTTTAATAGAGATGGAGTTTCACCATGTTGGCCAGGCTGGTCTCAAACTCCTGACCTCAAGTGATCTGCCCTCCTCAGACTCTTGAGATGTTAGGATTACAGGTGTGAGCCACTGCACCCGGCAAAATAGACTTTCGAAGTAGAAGTACATAGTACTAGTCCTGGTGGTGAGTGTAAAATTCAATTAAATTAGGAAATAAGTCTGAATAATTACTGTAAATATGGTTTAAAAACCCTGCAAATGTTGAAAACAATTTGAATATTAACCTATTTCATTTAAAAAAAAAACTTTTTAATAAAAATAATTTAGTTCTCTTAAAAATTGAGATTCGTTAAAATAAATATACTAGATAATAGCAATATTTATATCACTATCACATTTTCTAAATTTGAGAATTGCCCTGTGGTTACATTAGAGAATGACATTGTTCTTAGAAAATACTGAAGTGCCACTGGGGAAAGGGACACACCCATATACTGTATACATATATACACACGTATACATACAGATATACACATTTACACATATGTGTGTGTATATATATATGAGAGAGAATGTGCAAATGTGGCAGAACAATAACTGGTGAAGCTGGATAAAGGGCATATGGGAGTTCTTTGTACTGTTCTTGCACATCTTCTACACATTTGAAATGATTTCAAAATACAAGTTTAAAAATTTTTAAACTTTACAATTTTAAAAATATAGGGTCAAGACGTTATTGATGTTCTGGTATGAGCCATTTCCATGCAGTGGTTGGGGCAGAAGCCAGTTGAGTGAGTTTATCAAGTAAGAGATGAGAAAGTAGAGAAAATAGGACATGACTCTTGGACCCCTGGGTGGAGTGACTTCTGAAATACAAATATTTCACCTACTTTCACATTAGGTTTTACCCCTATATATTCATTCTATGCTATAATGTAACAGCACATAAATTCTTCAGGGCTACCATCATTTTAAACCAGAAAGAGTGGTAGCGTCATGTGAGGAAAGAGAAGTACCAGCATCCCAAAGATGCTGTTTGTTGCTGGTGATCACAATGCTGCAGTCTCTCTAGTCCCTTCCCTTGGAAAGTATTTAGTTCCTGCAAGTCTAGGCAGGATTCTTGGGTAGAGACAAAAATGACTGTTTTATTGGCTCTGGCTCTCAGTGGCTACCTCATTATACTCTTTACTCATGAAACTGAACGGAAATGATTGTGTAAGCACATTACCTGTTATTACCGATAATCACACCCACCATGGCTGCTTCTTGGCTGCCCAGCTAAATGTTAAATTTCCTGCTATGTCAGGGAGGGGAGAAAACGGGACCCAAAGAAAAACACAGGGAAGAGATAGGCTGTCAAGATAAAAATGCTTGGTGGGGCAGGGGAATTGGAAGATCTGGTCAAACGTTACAAAGTTGCAATGATGTAGGATGAATAAATTAGAGATCTAATGTACAAAATGAAGACTATAGTTAATAATATTGTATTGTATACTGGAAATTTGCTCAGAGAGTAGATTTTTGATACTTTTATCACAGAAGAAAGATGGAAGAATAACCATGTGAGATGAGATGATGGATATGTTAATTTGCTTGGCTGTAGTAATCACTTCATTGTGTATATGTATATCAAAACATCATGTTGTATACCTTAAATATGTACAATTTTAAAAGATAGGAACATTTATGGGAACTTTAATTTGTGATTAAAGTACTTTTAAAATATATGAGGAACATTTAAATTACATATGTAATTCCAGTATCTCAGCAACATTATGATTTTCATTTGTTTGGAGTTCCTTTATTCATATGAACATATTGTTTCTAAGTTGATGAGGCAATATATATTTTGTGCATTTATATATGCTAAACATTATACTACATTATTTTGGAAACACTTTTTCTTGATTTTATATTTGTATCATGAAAGTTTTAATAACTGTGTTACATCTCATTGTATTTATACATAATATATATATACTTTAATCATTTCCTTATTATTGGATGTCAATACTGTTTATTTATTTTTATTTATTTATTTTTGAGATAGGGTCTTGCTCTGTTGCCCAGGCTGGAGTGCAGTGGCGTTATCTTGGCTCACTGCAACCTCCGCCTCCTGGGTTCAAGTGATTCTCCTGCCTCAGCCTTCTAAATAACTGTTACTACAGGTATGCACCACCATGCCCTGCTCATTTTTTTTGTATTTTTAGTAGAGATGAGGTTTCACCATGTTGGCCAGGCTGCGACACTGTTTTTTTTTTTTTTTAATGATTTTAAATAACTGCTGTAAATGTCTTCATACATGTGGATTTTTCTCCTTTTAAATTTTCATATTTCTTCAATTCCAAGGTACATATTTTTTTCTTTTAATTTATATCAGGATATATTTTAGTATAAAGATAGTAGTTTTTTTTTCTTTAAAATATGTTATTAAATTAATATTGTATCTTAAAATTGAAACTGCCTTAGAATTAGAGAAATACAATAGTTCTATAATATAAATTAGAAATAGAGGGTTTAATGAGTCAAATTTATGATACTTGGTAAGTATATCAGAATGTCTTCTAAAAGGATTTTATTGCTATTTTCTACAGTTTTGCTATCTTGAGATTTGACTTCTTTTGATTTTTAATAGTTTTAATAAATGCAAATCTTTTCTCATTATTATTTTAATTTAGCTATTCTACTCTTCATACGTGAAGGAGTTTGGGTATAAAAAGAACAAAAGGCAACATTTGAAGATATCTCAGAAACCATTCAAAAGGAAAAACCTTGATGATTAGTCAGTAATTTAGGAGGGAAAAAGTGAAAGGTACTGGCTCTTCCCTTTCCATGTTATTATGTCTGTTCCTCTGCCATGCAAAATTGGACGGATCCTGTACAGTGATTTATCTATAGAATTATAGGGTTTTTGAGCTAGATAAGCCCTTAAGGATCATCTGGTTGACTCCCACATTTTATATATGATTAAGTAAAAACCCAATGACATTCAAATTGTTCAAGATTTTATAGCTAGTAAGTGCCAGGACTGAAATTTGAAACCAAGGTTCCAGACCTTTCTACCAGGCACACTGCCTTTCTGGTGCAAATTCCATTTGAGAGCTAATGACATATCTGCCAATCCTTGACATTTAGGCTGGACAGTATAAGATTTAAGTTTAGGATATTATTAATTCTTACTAAATAAAGTACTCAAGAAAGTGAATGATCTCAGATTTAAGATTATAGAACTAAACATGAAAAAAATTGCCTGTATCTAAATATGTTGCACAAATGTAGAAGTGTATATCCTACATTTCCTGTAACAGGCTTATACAATGAATTCTGAGTAAGGTGCCTTAAGTCTAGTAATTCAGATTGTAGGTGATTAAGCCCTCTGGAAAACTGAATCGCCGTGATCTTAAATTTTTCTCACTGTAAATTTAGTCTCATTGCTTATTAAATATTGCTCACCTTTTCCAAACCAAATTAACATCCAAATTTTCCATCTAAAAGATGGTATATTTTATCCCATCATCTTTATTGCTGTTATTTCCAGGCATTCATAATTTTATAAAATGTTCCCACAACTGTTAACCCAAGTCACAGGCTTTATCAGTCTGGCCCTATTTAAATTGTTTCCCCAACAATTTCTAAGGTCCCAGGGTAATGCCTCAGAAATACTTAGGACTGGTCACCATCTTTTACACCTGCTTCTTTGTCTTTCTTCTGGACAGGAATATTGACGGACACCACTCTCCTCCCCTGATGACAACTCTTGATGCATCCCTACTGTGACAAGGTTAGTCCCTCTCCAGATTTTCCATGTCTAAACTGTGGTGAAACCATACTCCTTAAAAAACATATCTTGAAGATTCCAGGAAAAGGAAATTGAAAACAGAAAATAACTTCCAACAGCCAAGAGAAGTAGATCTTTAGAGTTAACAAGTCCAAACCCAAAATATGAAACCCTGCCTAATTCCCAGCAGTCCATCCCGTGGCAGGGAGGCAGCTCAAAAGGAAACAGGTTAACTCCAGGCATCTCCTTATCTGGGAGTTCAGGTTCCATGCCCCCCAGCTTAAAGAAAGAAGTCCTCCAAATTCTCTCAAGCCTAAGCTGGGCTTTATTTTCCTGCCTGGAATTTTCCTCTTCCCAGATGTGGGGTGGTAGGAATCCTGTAGTCTAGCCACTCAACAATTGATCTGGGCTTCATAGCTTGAACAAAATAATCACAATCCAAGGCAGTATATTTTCCAAAGTCTGGCTTGCGCAGTCTTAAAATTACCTCATTGTAAGAAAAAACTGCTTTAGAGGGAAACTATGCATTGTCTAGCCCAGAGGACACCCACCCCTCTGGGTTATCTGATTCTAAAGGGGCTTTTTTACAATGCTGTAAATTATTGATGACTGATATCAATGCAAAACACTTGTTTATAGACATCAAATTGTTTCCTGTCCAGTAGAGGGATAGAGGTTCAATTGACTTCTCTCTCCTGCTGTGAAAAAAGGCTCATTTTGTTTCAATTTGCGTATTCATTTCCGTATTTCACGTCTATAACTGTGTCTGTTCTTTGTATTCTCCTTTGAACTGGCTGATACCTTAGCATTTTCCTTATTAATGAGTTAAATAAAATCTTTAATATGTGTTCGTATGTGTTGTATAGGAGAGTCACGATTTTACCATTAAAAAAATTATCTTTAACACCATGTATGAGACCCTGAAGTATGGTTAGTTTTTGCTACATCAAGTTTAGTTTAGTTCTTCATTACATTTTACCATCAGCATAAGGAAAAGAGGTGATCAAGTATGTGCCCCCCTGCACCATAATATTTGGAGTTTTGTGTGTGTGTGTGTGTGTGTGTGTGTGTGTGTGTGTGTGTGTGTGTTTGAGACAGAGTCTCACTTTGTCACCCAGGCTGGAGTGCAGTGGTACCATCTCGGCTCACTGCAACGTCCGCATCCTGGGTTCAAGCAGTTCTCCTTCCTCAGCCTCCTGTGTAGCTGAAATTGCAGGCGTGCGCCACCATGCCGAGCTAATTTTTGTATTTTTAGTAGAGACAGGGCTTCACCATGTTGGCCAGGCTGGTCTTGAACTCCTGACCTCAAGTGATCCGCCCGCCTCGGCCTCCCAAAGTGCTGGGATTATAGACTTGAGCCACTGTGCCTGGCCCCACTATAATATTTGTATACACACAAAATACACATGCATGTACACACAGTTCCCCAAAATAAGCAGAGAACAGTCTAAAATCCACATGAAAGAAGAAAATACTCTAATGCAATAGAGGCACAGTTCTGGTGATCCATCAAGCAGAACATGTGCTATCTCAGCTTGAAGGGTCTGCATTGAGTTGCTTCCTCATATCCAGGAATTCTACAAGAATGTAGAATTTTCATCTGTATCAGGGTTTCTCAGGCTCAGCACAATTAACATTTTGGATCAGAAAATTCTTTGTTTTCGGAGCTGTCCTGTGCATTGTAGGATGTTTAACAGCATGTCTGGCCTTACTCCAGACGTTGCCACATGTCACTGGGGTCAAAAGTCCTTACCAGTTGAGAACCACTGATCTGTTTTATTAATGGTCCTCCAAGATAGCTCCTTCCAGAGTAAAGGGAGGATCTCCCTAAGGGTAAGTGAATTTATTTAACCAATACATATTAGCATGGATGGGTCTCAGTGATAATGTCGAGTGAACACAGCTAAATTACAGAATGCTTTCTGCAGCATGATACTATTTGTATAAATCTTAAAATCACAAAAACTTGTATATTGCTTATAGAAACATATATATGAAATAAAATCATAAAACCATCAACATAGAGAATACATATCAATTTAATGAGTATGGCTGCCTCTGAGAAAAGAGGGAAGGAATTAGATTAAGATTACAAAAGAATATTCAACTGTGTTTATAATGTTTTGCTTTTTTAAGAGATATAAAACAAGTACCACCCAATGTTGTCATTTTTTCATTCCAGCAAATGCATATATGAATATTATGTTACTCTACAAACTTTACTGTAAATTTGAAAGAAATCCATAATAAGATATGAAAAATGCAGCTTAAATTTCAAATAATGTTCTTCAAAGCTGTTGTCATTAATTTTCCAATCATCTACTGCTTTATATTATTCATACTGCTGCTTGCCTCCATGATTATAGGTAGCTGTGAACTGGCAGTGTTTCATAAAGCAATTTCCTGGCTCCAACTCTAATAGACAGCCATAGTATTAATGCTCTCACCCTGTATTTGTGGAGTGCTTTATCTTTTCCCAGTATTCTTACATCTGTCTTCTCTTTTTATACGCACAATTTCTCTCACCATCAGTCTTAGTGTCAGCTGTATTTGCCATGTATTAATAAATGTATTAAAAAGACTTCTACAAATGCTTTTTCTTTGGCAGCTACCTGAGTTTAGGTTACCCTAGATACCAACCCTGGGAGACTGGATTCTAGTGCAAGCAGTTTATTTAGGAGGTGATCCTACAGAGCTCTGGTAGGGGAAATGTGACAAGGAAGGGAAGAAGGCTAATAAACAGCACATCACAGAGCAGGTTACAGTTGAGGGCAATTGAAGCTCAGTCCTGCCCGTTTGTTTATACATTATGTGGTTTTTATATTATGGCAGTATTGAGTAGTGGTGACAGAGGCCTGAAAAGTCAGAAATAATTTGCTATATGGCCCTTTACAAGAAAAGTTCCTTGATCTCTTCTTTATACCATAAAACTGGAAGAAAAGTTGATATTTTCAAGCGTTTTGAGAGCTTCCAGTATGAGCACATGTGTAAGAAGGAAAATGTCAATTATTACTCATAAAAATTCCATTTTTATGAAGTGGGTTAGGGAAAAAATTGAATTAAGAAGAAAAGCCCTTTTCCATAAAAACAAACATTGGCAATTTGCGCTAAAAAATATATACAGATTCAAGAAGAAATTTGAGACAGTTACATCTCTACTGTGGAATGAATTGTAAACTTCTAGTTTAGACATAGAAAATAGTAATTATTTATTGTGTCAAATGCCAACTGATTAAAAATTATGGTGATAAAGGTCTAAGACTGTGTTTAGGCTTAGTGAAAGAGAGGGCCGTAATTGATAAGCAGTGTCTGAAGTGAGCACAGGAAGGGATAGTGGTGGTCAATATTGAATGCAAAAAATAAGCACAGCTATCTGCCACGAGATGGGAGGAGAAAAAACCAAGAGAGGAAAGGGGACAGTTAGGCTTCCTGCGATCTCAGAAACCTAACAAGGGCTGATAAAAGGCTATTTATGCACCAAGCAGGAAAAAACCCTATTATTAACATCTTGCATTAGTGTGGTACATCTGTTAAAAATTAATGAACTAATGTTGTACATTATTATTAAATAAAATCTGTAGTTTACCTTAAGGTTCACTCTTTGTGTTGTACAGTTCTGTGGGTTTTGATAAATGCATAACATCATGCATCCACCATGATAGTATCATATGGAATAGTTTTGCCACACTAAAATTTTCCTGTACTTTACCTATTTATAGCTTTCTTTCCACCCACCCCCATCCCAATCCCCTGGCAACCACTGAACTTTTGACTGTCTCCATAATTTTGCCTTTTCCAGAATGTCATGTAGTTGGAATCATACAGTAGGTAGCCTTTTCAGACTGACTTTTTTTTCACTTAGGAATATGCTTTTAAGTTTCCTTTGTGTCTTTTTATATCTTAGTAGTTCTTTTTTTTTTCCATCACTGAATAATATGCCATTATATGGATGTACTAAATTTTGTTTATTCACCTGTTGAAAGAAATGTTGTTGTTTCCAGTTTTGGGCGGTTAAACTATTTCTTTTTGTGTGTATTTTGGTAGCTTGTATCTTTCAGGGAATTTGTGTGTTTCATCTAAGTTATCAAATTTGTAGGCATAGAGTTATTTATAATATTCCTTTATTATCCTTTTAATGTTTATGAGATCAGCAGTGATGTCCCCTCTTTCATTTCTGATATTAGTAATTTGTGTCTTTTTTTTGTCTTGATTAGCCAAGGTAGATGTTTATCAATTTTATTGATCTTTTCTAAGAAGCAGCTTTTGGTTTTGTTGATATTCTTTATTTTCCTGTTTTCAGTTTCATTGATTTGTACTATAGTTTCTGCTACTTCGGAAACTTAGATTGCTGGTTAGATCTTTTTTCTTTTCTAATAATATGCATTCACGGCTATAAATTTCTCTCTAACCACTACTTTTGCTGCATCCAACAAGTTTTGATAAGTTGTATTTTCATTTTCATTTAGTTCAAAATATTTAAAATTTTTCTTGATACTTGACACATATATTTAGAAGTATGCTTAATATTCAAATATTTTGAAAATTTTCAGCTGTCTTTCTGTTATTGATTTCCAACTTAATTCCATTGTGATCTGAGAGCAAACTTTGTGTGATTCTTTTTTAAGTTTGTTAGGATGTTTTATGGCCCAGAATGCATGTTCTAAATGTTGGAAGCTGAATGTTCCATGTGAGCTTGAGAAGAATTTGTATTCTGCTTTGTTGGATGAAGTTTTCTAAATCTACAGATGTCAATTAGATCCAGTTAATTGATGGTGTTCTTCAGTTCAACGATGCCTTACTGATTTTCTGCCCACTATATCTGTCAATTAGTGATAGAGAAGTTTTGAAGTTTCCAACTATAATAATAGATTTGTCTATTTCTCCTTGAAGTTCTATCAGTTTTGCCTCACATATTTTGATGATTTGTTGTTAGGCACATACATGTTAAGGATTGCTATGTCTTCTTGGAGAACTGGCCCCTGTATCATTGTATCATACCCTTCCTTATCCCTGATAATTTTCTGGTCTGCTTTGTCTGAAATTGGTATTGCTACTATAGCTTTCATTTGATTTGTGTTATCATGGTATATCTTTGTCCCTTTTAATATAACTGTGTGTTTATATACATAGTGGGCTTTTTAAAATATAATAGAAATTATATAGTTGGGTCTTGTTTTTTCTATACACTCTTAACAAGTCTCTGCCTTTTAATTGGTGATTTAAGCTATTCACATTGAAAGTGAGTATTGATATAGTTGGATTAGTATCTACAATGCTTGTAACCATTTTCTATTTGTGCGCTTTTTCTTTGTTTCGTTTTTATCGCCCCCCCACCCCCATTTTCCTGCCTTCTCTGGTTTTAACTGAGCATTTTATATGAACCCATTTTCTCTCTTCTCTTAGCATATCAATGATACTTCTTTGAAAAAATGTTTTAGTGTTTGTCTTAGAGTTTGCAATATATATTTACAACTAATCTAAATACACTTTCAAATAATACCATAATGCTTCACAGGTAATGCAGATACCTTATAACAAAGCATTTCCAACTACTTTCTTCCATTCCTTGTACCATTGCTGTCATTCATTTCACTCATCCATAGCTATAACTACCCAATACATTGTTGCTATTACTCTTACTTTGAACAGTTATTTGTTAGATCAATTTAAAATTTGAAAAATGAAAGATCTTATTTTAACCTTGTTGATTCCCTGCTAATGTTCTTCCTTCCTTTCTTTCTTGCAGATCAGATCTGAATTTCTGACCTATATCAATTTCCTTCTCTCTGAGGAACTTATTTGAATATTTCTTGCAAGGCAAGTCTACTGGCAACAAATTACCTCAGTTTTTGTCTGAGAAAGTCTTTTTTTCCTCCTTCACTTTAGAAGGATAACTTCACTGGATGAAGAATTTTAAGCTTGTGTTTTTCTTTTATTTTCTTTCAACACTTTCAGTATTTCACTTTATTCTCTTCTTGCTTGCATGGTCCCTGATGAGAAGTCTGATATAATTCTTATCCTTGTTGCTCTATAGGTAATGCTTCCCCCAACTCTCTCATTTCTTTCAAGATTTTCTCTTTGCTTTTGATTTTCTGCAGTTTGAATATGAAATGCCTAGATGTCAATTTTTTGGATCTGTCTTGCTTGGTGTTCTCTAATCTTCCTGGATCTGTGTTTTGATGTGTTTCAATAATTTCAGAAAATTCTGAGCTATTATTACTTCAAATATTTCTTCTGTTCTTCTTTTTCTTTTCCTTTTAGTATTCCCATTATGTATATATTACACCTTTTGTAATGATTACATAGTTCTTGGATATTTCGTTATTTTTCCCATTCTTTTTTTCTCTTTGCCTTCCAGTTTGGAAAGTTTCTGTTGACCTGTTGCCAAGCTCATTAATTCTTTCCCCAGACATTTCCAACCTGCTGATGAGCCTTTAAATACATTCTTCATTTCTGTCACAATGTTTTTTTATTTCTAGCATTTCCTTTTGATTCTTTCTTAGGGTTTTTCATCTCATGCTTACATTACCCACCTGTGCCTTCATGCTGTCTATTTTTTCCACTGGGACTTCATATTAGTCTGTTCTCACACTGCTATCAAAGACATACCTGAGACTGGGTAATTTATAAAGGAAAGAGATTAATGGACTCACAGTTCCACGTGGCTGGGGAGGCCTCACAATCAAGGCAGAAGACAAAGGAAGACCAAAGGGACTTCTTACATGGCAGCAGGCAAGAGAGGGAGCTTGTGCAGGGGAACTCCTCTTTATAAAACCATAAGATCTCGTGAGACTTATTCACTATCACAAGAACAGCATGAGAAAGGCCCGCCCCCATGATTCAGTTACCTCCCACTGGGTCCCTCCTATGACACATGGGAATTGTGGGAGCTACAATTCAAGATGAGATTTGGGTGGGGACACAGCCAAACCACATCAGGCTTGTTCTGTTTTGACTACCTGGAGTACTACAATTCAATTCTGGCATTAATGACCTAGAGTTAGTACCAAATTCCACAAGTTAATGGCTCAGTCCTCCACAAGACTGCTTCTTATTCCGGATGCCAGCCACAAGTGCAGTCCCCAGTCCCCAGGCTCCCTGCACTTCTGACTGATTATAAATTTGGGAGTTCCCATAACTACCTCAGTTTTGATAATTCGCTATGGCTCAGAACTCACTGAAAGCACACTATGTGTAAAACTCTACATGTAGAGTTTTATTATAAAGTGTACACTTGGGACAAGATCTGGAAGAACTCTGGATGCAAAATTTTCATACTCTCTTCCCAAAGAATCTGAGTGTGTCATACTCCCCGTACACCAGTATGTTCACCAACCAGAAAACTCCACTGAGTTTCAGTTTCCACAGTTTTTATGTGGAATATGATTACATAGGCATGATTGAATATGCAGTTGGCCACATAATTGAGCTCAGTCTCCAACTCTCTTTTCCATGCAGGTAAAACTGGCCCAAAGTTCCAACCTTCTAACCATGTGTTTGGTATTTCTGGTGTCTGTCCCCCATCCTGAAGCTAATTAGGAGTCTGTCATGAGTCACCTCATTAGCAAAACAAATAATTTCTGTCTCTCAGGAAATTCCCAGGATTTTTGAAGTTGTCAGGAACTAAGATCAAAGGCCAGATAAGCTTTTTTTTTTTTTTTTTTTTTAAAGACAGGGTCTTGCTCTGTTGCCCAGGCTGGAGCACAGTAAGGCAATCTTGGCTCACTGCAACCTCCACCTCTTGGGCTCAAGCAATCCTCCCACCTAAGCCTCCCAAGTAGCTGGGACTATGGGTACATACCACCATGCCTGGCTAATCATTTATTTTTTTGTAGAGATGTGGTCTCACTATGTTGCCCAGGCTGATCTCAAACTCCTGGGCCCAAGTGATCCTCCTGCCTCAGCCTCCCAAAGTGCTGGGATTACAGGTGTGAGCTATCATGCCTGGCCAAATTCTTTATTATACCACAGAGCCCTTAATATATCAATAATAGTTGTTTAAGTTTCTTATCTGATAATTCCAAAATCTGAATATATCTGAGTCAGATACTGATGTTTGCTTTGTCTCTTCAGACTTTTTTTCCTTCCCTTAGCATATCTCATAATTTTTTTTGTTGGAAGTGATCATACTATATCTGGTAATATAAACTGAGTTAATTGGGCTTTTAGTGTAAGGCTTTATGTTGATTTGGCTAGGAGCTAGGCTATGTTTAATGTGAATTGTAACACGTATGTGCCAGAGGCTCCAGTTTTCTATAGTTTCCTTTTATTCCCTGCTTCCATAGTGCCTTTAGGTTCCCCTAAGAACTCTTTCTTAAATAGATTATGTCTTTCAGCTCTCTCAGTTGTAATCCACTGTTTTTATACTGGAGCCTTGCTGATATGGTGGTAAGACTTTAAGGAGGAGGGAAAGATTCTATAAATCTTATAATTAAATCTCAGTTATTTTTAGTGGGCTTGAGTCCCTGAGCTGTGACCTTCAGCGTTTCTCAGCCTTTTTTTTCCTGATCATTATGTGAGACAGGAAGGCTAGAGGGAACTAGCATTGTCTAGTTGCCCTTCTTCTTGGTCACATAAGACTCTGGTAATTTCCCTTGATGTAACTCTTGCGACAGAGAGCAGAAAACTCTGGGCTTATTTCAAAACGGCACTTCTTCTTTCCTCTTGCTGAAAGCAAAGGAGATATCTCTCCCATATGATTTTTACTCTTGGTGGGGCTTCTAGTGGCACAGAAAATCCTGGACTTATTTCAAAATGGCACTTCTTCTTTCCTCTTGCTCAAAGCAGAGATTTCTCTCCCATATGATTTTTACTTTTGGTGGGGCACCTAGTGGTAAATCCCACAAAAGTGTGGAGCCTCCTAAAACTGGGCCATCAGGAGTTTTTAAATCTCAAGTTAGTCTGCACTCAGCCTTCAGCAGTTTATCAATTACCATTTAAGTGTTCCTACCAGTTACTGGCTCCAGAAGCCTCTGCTCTCGGTAAACTGTAATTCTTTGTATTTACACATCTCTACAGTTTTGGGGGTGGCAGTTTGTCCTGTGACTTCAGTTATCTGGTAGATCTAAGAAAAGCTGTTGATTGCTAGCTTGTTCAGCATTTTTCTTGTTGTGAGAACAGGAATGTTGACTTCTAAGCTCTTTGCATATCAGAGCTAATCAGGAAGCATGACCGGTATACAACTAGAGGAAGGGTGCTTAAATCTAAGTGAAATTAGCCTATCTGTGGTTCATGGTAATCATGAATATTGATTATGGCCAGACGCCACTGATTCTTCCATTAAACCAACTTTTCTGCTAGAATTGCAGTCTGTGAATATAATATTTTGTTGAGTAGTTAGTAAAATTAAATGCAGTTTTCGAAAGGGGAATCTTTTAGGGAGATATGGCCTTATGGTTTGAACCAGATTTTATTTCCACTGTATCAAATCCCAGTGGCCTTCTCAGTGGCAGAATGGGTTTCTCACAAATTCTCTGCATTGTAGTTATTAATTCTTAAGTAAAGTTACTCTGGAATGTGCTTTCTTTGGCTTATAAGCAGACCTCCTCTCCACCTTATGAGTTTCCAACTCTTTGCCCTTGAATTAGACACATGTTGGTAGATTGTAGCCTAAGGCCTACTACTTGCTAGGACTTGATAAAATCTTCTCCTTAGGATGAATGGGCAGTGGACTAAAGACAATTATTACAACTTTTTAATCAAAGTGGCTGAATCCATAACTATATCTTTCTAAATTAAGCCTGTTTTGTTATGAACTGTCTCTAGATTACCATTGGCATTGTTGTTGGTCGGATGATTTGGAGAAAATAAAAGAACATCATGGTTTTTATTTTTCTTCTTCCTATAATCCAGTGATTCTCAACTAGGGGCAATTTTACTGCTGCAGGGACATTTGGCAATGTCTGGAGACATTTCTAATTGTCACACCTAGAGAAGTGATTGTTATTGGTGTCTTGTGGGTAGAGGCCAGGGATGCTGCTAAACATCCTACAACACACAGGACAGTTCCCGCAACAAAGACTTATCCACAAAAAGTTACCTGGCCCAAACTGTCAATAGAGCTGAGGTAAAGAAGCCCTGCTAGAATCTGAGAAATTAGCCACCGTGGCTTCTTTGTCTATACTAGGATCCTAATGATCTCATTATTTTTATCTCTTTATTAATTTTTGTATTACAAAGATAATGTTTTTTCTCTGGACTATTTTCTCATTTGACCAAAGAAGTTAGTTTTGAAATCCTGCCCCACAAAACTTACAGGTCAATAATTCACAGTATAATCTCCTTATTGGAGTGGAGGCCTATGGGTGCTGAAGTCCTAAGAGTTAAACACCGTTGCACAATTATAGTGTGTTTAGTGTGCAGCTTATACAAACAAAAATATTATCTGTACCTTTAATTTGTAGTTTACTTGTGTTATAGTAATAATACAGAGCAAATCTTGTATTATAGTAATAATACAAGGAAACTACAAATTAAAGGTACAGATAAAATTTTGAAAATAGCCTTAGTAGAAGAATGAGAACCAGCCTCTTTTGACCTACCAAGCTTCACATATGGTTTACAGATGTTCTCCCATTTCATCCTCATAACAGCCTCACCAGACAGCCTTGTTCTTGTCAAATAAAAAGTCAAGAAGAGAACAGAATGATACTTTGAAGATAGTTTTATCCTGTTCCTGTTAATAAGTCAAATGTGTGCCTTGTATAAATTTACAACCTACACAATGTCTACAGAGAAATATAAAAATCACTCATTATTATACTATCAGAGATAACTGTTTAGTGTATTTCTTTGCTACTTATTTTTTTTGCATGTAAATGCATTTTAAATGTAATTACATTTATTCTGTGTACATCACTTTTATCTTTTCCCCTCCCCTCAATATCATTTCATGGGCATTTTAGGAGGTCAGTTGATATTTTCTTTCTTTTTCAGATTTGATAAGCTAATTTTTTTTTATTTCAATAGATTTTTGGGGAACAGATGGTGGTTGGTTACATGAGTAAGTTCTTTAGTGGTGATTTCTGAGATTTTGGTGTACCCATTACCCAAGCAGCATACACTTGAGTTGATATTTGATATTTTCTAAAGTATGATATTTAATGATTTTAAATACTTCGTCATATGACTACTTCATATGTTTAATCATTCCCCTTGATAAGTAGCAACATTTTTCTGTACGAAAGAAACAAACCAAAAAACAAACAAAAGAGAAGAAAAGTTCCTGAAACACACTGGTATATCGAAACAACAAAATTCAACAACAAAAACAAAAAGTCCCACCAGCTACGTGATAAACAAACCACAAATCTTTGACTTCTCATCATACTTAAAAATACTGGGCTTTGTAGATATCCGTTAAATTACATACAAATCCGTGTATGCAGATATTGCTATTTTTCACTGTGCCCAGAAAATCTGATTGTTGTAGTGTCTGCTTCTAAAAACGGGTAAGATATAATAGTGTTTCATATTTAAGATAAATAGTATAGCTTAGAAGTGGAAGCCTGTTTCGGGGGTGGTTGATTTTCTTTTTAAGTACAAAAATAGTAATTTTAGTATCAATCCCAGGAGTTCCAAGCTTATATAAAATAAAATAATTGTTATTTATATCTATACTGGTATATATAGGATATATGTTATATAATACAGTTGACCCTTGAACAACATGAATGTTAGGAATACTGGCTCCCACACAGCTGAAAATCTGTGTAACTTTTGACTCACCCCAAATTTATCTAATATCCTACTGTTGACTGGAAGCCTAACTGGTAACATAAACAGTTGGTTAACACATATTTTGCATGTTGTATATATTATACACTGTATTCTTACAATAAAGTAAGCTAGAAAAAAGAAAATCATAAGGAAGAAAAAATATATTTACCATTCATTATGTGGAAGTGGCTCATGATAAAGGTCTTCATCCTCACTGTCTTTGTGTTAAGTAGGCAAAGGAAAAGGAGGAAGAGGATAGGTTGATCTTGCTGTCTTAGGGTGGCAGAGGCAGGAGGAAATCTGCATAAAAGCGGACCTGCATAGCAACCCATCTTCTTCAAGTGTCCACTGCATATAGTTATGTAGTATTGCAGTTATATCCAGACATAATAGGCAAGACATGAGACATAAAATATAGTATTAATTTTGGAAGTCATCTAAATCATGCTCTGAGGGAAGGTACAAGGCTACTAGAGGCAAAGGGCCTTGCTCAGTCAGGGTGTGGCATAACTGGAAGCCCAAATGCCAGACTTTGTCCTCTGCTTAGCCTCAACCAGAGGTCAGATGTCTTTTGTTGCCAGATGTTGATAAACACAGAGAGGCAAGCTCTTCAGTTACCTTATCACCGTGACCTTACTAATACATGTGACTGCAAAACATTGTCTTCATTTAAGTCAGAATATAAAGGAAAAGCCCCTAATGAATATGATTTCATGAGCTTTGGACATAAAAACTCACTTGTTAGCACATTATAATTTTAAATCACATTTAATTCCCTGCCAGTCAGGAAATAATTCCATGGGAAGTCAATCAATGAAAGTTAACAAGATCATTACTAGCAAAAAAGGTAATATTTTTCATTTTCAAAAAGTAAAGGGTTGGGTTGGATGAGAAGTAGATATAGGAGACAGAGCAGCATTCTCAGGTGTTGTTCATGCCCCTGCCATTGTTTTAATTGTGGCCGCAATATTGTTTCTTATGGCTGATGGTTGACTTTGGTGAGTAGAGGTAGGTAGTAGCTAAGAATGATCATGAAAAAATAGAACATTTTCTTTAAAAAGGAAAAATTGCCGAATGGTATATCAGTTTTGTATTTACAATCACCATAGTACATTTAGGTTATTGGTATTCTTTTACCAGGAAAGGCTGGGGAAAACTGGAGTGGCAAAGAGAAATAAAGAAGTATTAATTGGAAACCACCTCAAACATGAAAAAAATAGCTTTTATTTATTTCATTCTGCATCTGCTAGTCTCTGGGCAATCTAAAAAAACAGTCATCAGAATTATAGCCACATGGTGATTTTTTTTCTTCTCCAGAATTACAAGAAAATTGGCTCCCACACTGTGGAACTAAAAAGAGGGGCTATAGGGTGCTGCTTCTCTCTCTTGACATTTTACTTGGTTTTCAAAGGAATTCGTGACTAAGAATCTCATGAAATCTAAATGCGGTCACTGATGGAAATTTAGGTTTTCACAAAGAGCGCAGAAAGAAATTTACATGGCGAAAAAAAAAAGAAAAAATTTGCTCTGGCAAATGGGTGGTAAGGTAAGGATGTGTGTGTGTGTGGTGTATATATGTACACATCACATACATATATCAGTGAGTATGTATATCTCAATGATTTTCATTTGCTAGGTCTAATAATACATTTAATTTTTAAAATATGAGTTTTTTTCAGCAGTTGTATAAAAATAATTACTTAATTATTGTTTTTCTTTTTCAGCAAGCTTATGAACTTTGGACATATTGAGATTATGTAAGTCCTTGGACAGCATTAATATAATATTATCTAATTTGTATTAAAAGTGTTTACCCATTTTGTTCATTAACTATAAATATTTGGAAAGATGATAGATTTTAAGCCATATATGGAGCGAACTGACACGTTCATCTACAAAAGTCACATCCAGTTATGAAAAATGAGAAGATTGAGGTGTCACTTTCAGTAGTACTTCTTTTTGTTTGTTTATTACTTTATTCATCAGCACATCCAGGAGAGCTTAATAACTGGCTCTCCTAAAATAAAAACCCTAGTTGGTACTCCCACCATGGCCAATTTTAAGGACAAGGAACACTAAGTTACAAGGAAATGACAATAATCAGTTCTCATTAGATGGTAAGGACAGGCATGAACACTGTGCTACAGCTAACCAGGAGAAAAAGGAATGTTACGGAACTTAAACTGCTTAGAATGTTGATATAATAAAGGGGGATGAGGACAGAACAAGCACTGAGGCTCGTGAGCCAGGCAGAAGTCAGAGTGGGAGGAGCCTTGAGGTCTCTCCAGGAGATTCAGGGACCATAGGATTTGGTAGTGATTCAGGTACGAAATGATCATGGCCCTCATCATTGTAATGACCGTAGTATTTTGAAGGAATTCAAAAAATAGATGATGGACATGTCCCTAATCGTGATAGTGCCCATGGGATTTTGTAGCTATAGAGTGAAAAGATGACAGTGACCATATCCAGGGTAATGTCTGTGGGAATTTGTGAATATCCAGGTAAGAAATGAGTGTTTCTACTTAGGAAGTGAACATGGGATACTGAAGTTATAAAGGTAAGAAATGATGATAAACCTAACTGGGGGTGAGCATGGTGTTTTCTAGATATCCAGATAAGAGAGGATGATGGCCCTAACTCAAGTACCAAAATTGGATTTCCTCAGGTAAGCACATAGGAGCTGAAGATGTTTCTTACCATGTTAGTGAACATGGCATTTTGTGTTATTCCAGACATGATGGCGAACCTAACCACAAAATGACCATGGGACTGTCAGGGGTCTAGTAAAGACATGATGGTGCTCTTAACTGTGAAGGTTATGATGAAATTTGTAGGTCTGTAATTAAGAGATGATGGTGATGATAACCACAGTAATGAGCAGGGGATTTTGCAAGTAACCAGGTAAGAGATGATGGTATCTCTAAAAATATGGTGACCGTGGAATTTTGAGGATATCCAATCAAGGAATAATGTGTTACTAGAAGCGGTAGTACCAAGGTATTTTGCAGTTACCCTGGAAAGAAATGATGTGTCCTTAGGAATGGCATTTAATCTGGGTAATTTGTACGTCTCCATGTATGGTAGGCTTCTCTAAATCTGGTAGATCTCATGGGCTTCTGCAGGCATCCACATGAGAGATGACGTGACACAAATTGTAACCAGTTGCCACCATTATAACCAAGGTTTTTTATAAGTATCCAGCTTAAAACTCTAGCTTTATTTATTTCTTTGATGTAAGACTTTCGTGTTATCTATCGTTTTCTTTCTTTTTGAGACAGAGTCTGGCTGAGGTCAGTGCTAATGTGGGCCTAAACCACAGCCCGCACCGTGGGACTGTCACAGAGACCCAGTTCAGTGATGATGTGTCCCTACAGGCCTTCCCATCGTTACTTCCTTCACACGTATTCAGATGAGAAATGATTGAGTCTTGTCTGGTAAGTGATGGTGGTGTAGGCCTCCCTGTTGTTCCCCTGATTTAGCTTCAGGTATCCCGGTCGGAAATGATAAGAGTCCCTGACATACTTGAAACCATGAGTTTTCCCTCTGCATATTTCAGAGACAATGCCTAACCCTGTGAGCGCACTGGGAATGCAAATACCAGGTAATCATCCGGCATTCACAGCCACAGCAGTGACCGTGATCATTTTGCTGGTGTCCTGTAGAGAGAAATACTGTCTTCTGGGACCACTGCCCTGAGTTTGGGGGTCCCTGCCAGCATCCAGGTAAGAGTCGTTGAATGATGGATGTGAGCATCATGATTTGCAGGTGTCCTGGTAGAACACCTTGTGTGTTTCTTGGCTAACTCCAACCTCAGCCTCCTGTGTTCAAGTGATTCTCCTGCCTCAGCCTCCCGTGTTGCTGAGATGACACATGTGTGCCACCACCCCTGACTAATTTTTGTATTACTAGTAGAGAAGGAGTTTCACCATGTTGGGCAGGCTGGTCCCGAACTCCAGACCTCAGGTGATCCACCTGCTTCGGCCCCCAAGGTGCTGGGATTACAAACATGAGCCACCACTCCAGGCCCCTTGTGTGTTTCAGAGGCATATGTCTCAGTGTAGGTTTTCTAGGCTCCCAGGAGAAAATCCCTACAAACAGGAGTCACGATCAGGAGACCTGTCTGTTATCTGGGTAAGTGATGGTGTGCATGGTAAACTCACCACAGACCAGGTAATCTCCACATATCTAGGTAAGTGAGGTTCCTTTGCCTGAACTGTTTACCATGTGATGGGTTAACAGCTAATTTGGAAAGAAAGGGGAGTGGCCCCCCATTTGCCTCGCTATGCGATCCTGTTCATTTCTGTCCTGAAGAGAAAGTATGATGTATGTGCCCTGTCAGTGCTGATCGATTTGAACGTATCCAGGACTCACGTGGCACTGTGCATCACGGGAGTAACTGTGGTGGATTTGCAAGGAAGTCAGGCAAGGAAAATGGCGTGTCCTATGATGGCCTAGACCTTGGAGGGCCCACAGGCATCCAGGGACATTTTTGGCTCCCACAGTGGTGATAGTGAGCAAGTAGTTTGCAGGGTCCTGGTGGATAAGCTGTGTCCGTAGACTCATTGGTCACACATGTGATTTCAGGTTCAGGCAGGCAGAAGTCAAAGAGTGTGAGGACAGCCTTGAGGTCTCTACAGGAGATTCAGGGTCCATAGGATTTGGTAGGGATTCAGGTACGAGATGATCATGGCTGTCATCATTGTAGTGTCCATGGTATTTTGATGGAATCTAAGAAACAGATGATGGACATGTCCCTAATCACGATAAGAAATGAGGGTTTCTACTTAGGAAGTGAACATGGGGATCCTGAAGTTACAATGGTAAGAAATGATGATAAACCTAACCATGGGGTTGACCATGGTATTTTCTAGATACTCAGATAAGTGAGGGTGGTGACCCTAACTCAAGTACCAAAATTGGGTTTCCTCACTTAGTCACGTAGGAGCTGATGATGTGCCTTCATGTGTTAGTGAAATCAGAGCATGAGAACAGCCTTGAAGTCTCTCCAGGAGATTGAGGGTCCATAGGATTTGGTAGGGATTCAGGTACAAGATGATCATGGCTGTCATCATTGTAGTGATTTTGAAGGAATCCAAGAAACATATGATGGATATGTCTCTAACCATGGTAGTGCCATAGGATTTTATAGCTATGGAGTGAAAATATGACAGTGACCGTATCCACGGCAGTTTATGAGATTTTTAAAATATCCAGGCAAGAAATGAGTGTTTTTACTTAGGAAGTGAACATGGGATACTGAAGTTATAACGGTAAGAAACGATGATAAACCTAACTGTGGAGGTGAGCATGGTATTTTCTAGATATCCAGGTAGGTGTGGATGGAGGCCCTAACTTGAGTACCAAAATTGGGTTTCCTGAGGTAGGCACGTACGAGCTGACGATGGCCCTTCCCACGTTAGTGAACATGGCATTTGGTAGTATTCCAGATAAGATGGTGAACCTAAACCCAAAATGACCATGAGATTGTCAGCTACTTACTAAATAGATGATGGTCCCCATAACCATGAAGATTATGATGAAATTGTATTGGTCAGTAATTAAGAGATGGCAGTGCTCCTAACCACGGTAGTGAACAAGGGACTTTGCAAGTCACCAGGTAAGAGACGATGGTGTCTCTAAAAATGTGACCATGGGATTATCCAGATTCCAATGAAGGAATACTGTGTTACTAGAAATGGTAGTACCAAGGTATTTTACAGTTCTGGAAAGAAATGTTGTGTCCCTAGCAATGGCATTTAATTTGGGTAATTTGTAGGTCACCATGTATGGTAGGTTTTTTTGAATCTGGTAGATCTCATGGACTTCTGTAGATATCCACATGAGAGATGTGTCACAAATTGTAAGCAATTGCCGCTATTGTTACCAAGGTATTTTGTAAGTATCCAGCTAAGAGCGCCAGCGTTATGTATTGGTTGGATGTAAGACTTTAGTGATATGTCTTTCTTTCGTTTTTGAGTCTGGCTGAGGTAAGTGCTGATGCGGGCCTAAACCACAGTCTGCTTCGTGGGACTGTCACAGAGACCCAGTTCTATGATGATTTGTCCCTACATGCCTTACAGCCATGATTTCTTTCACAGTTATTCAGGTGAGAAATGATTGTGTCCTCACTGATCCCAGATAGGCCGGGCTTTCCCATTTCTGTTTCATAGAAAGTGTCTGCCTAACCCTGTGAGTGTGGAAGGATTACAGGGAGCCAGATGTTTATCACTGTTACCCCGCCCCTGTGCTGCCCCTAGGATTTGTAGAGGTGTCTAGTCAAGAAACGGTGGTTTGCTGCTATCAGGGTTGACCTAGGATTACTGCAAGTATCCAGGTCGAGTGGGTGTGTCCCATAAAGCTGGAATTACTCAAGGTTCTTTGCAGGAGTCCTGGTGGAAAACCTTGTGTCCTTCTACATATGTGTCTTCATGCCTATTGCTGTTCAGCCTTCCTGTTGCTGTGATTTCGCTTCAGGCGTCCTAGGAAGAAATGGTAAGACTCCCTGGCATACTAGAAACCGTGAGTTTACCCTGTGCATATTTCAGAGACAATGCCTAACCCCATGTTCGTAGTGGAACTGTAAGTACCTCGTAATTATCCGGTGTTCCTTCCCACAGCAGTGACTGTGGACATTTTGCAGGTGTCCTGTAGAGAGAACTGCTATCTTCTGGGACCACAGCCCTGAGCTTGGGGGGCCCCGTCAGCTTTGAGGCAAGAGTCCTTCAATGATAGATGTGAGCATCGTAATGTGCAGGTGTCCTGGTAGAACATCTTGTGTGTTTCTGAGGCATATATCTCAGTATATGTTTTCCAGGTTCCCAGAAGAAAATCCTGAAAAACGGGACTCATGAACAGGGGACGTGTCTGCTGTCTGGGTAAGTGATTGTGTGCACCGTAAACTCATCACAGACAACCTGATCTTCACATTGGTAGGTCAGTGAGGTTCCTTTCTCTGAACAGTTTACCACATGATGAGTTTAGGGGTATTCCGGTAAGAAAGGGTGGTGGCTCCTTGTTCTCATTGCCATGTGATCCCATTGTTTTCTGTCCTGGAGAGAAGGTATGAGGTATGTACCCTGTGAGTGCTGATTGATTGGCACGTACCCAGGGAACTCCAGTGGCACTGTGCATCACAGGAGTAACTAAGGTGGATTTGCAGAGAAGACAACCAGAGAAAATGAAGTGTCCTACGATGGCCTACCCCTTGGAGGGACCACAAGCATCCAGGTAGATTTTTGGCCCCCACAACGGTGTTAGTGAGCGGGTGGTTTTCTGGGTTCTGCTGGAAAAGCTGTCTGTAGGCAGATTTCACATTCCCTTCCAGAGGTCAAGGGAACCCTCATTATGCTCGAGCAGGGGAACTCTGCCTGTATCCAGAGAGGAGACAGTATGGGCATAAGCAGGCCATGGACAATCCAATCTTCTGATACACAGGTAATCACCAATGGCATTCCTGCTATTTTTCCTGTCCTGCCGTGGGTTTTCTTGGCTCATTTTCTGTTCTTTATTTTCTACAGTAATTCAGTTAAGAAACAATGCTTTGCCAACCAAGGCTAATAAGCATTAGTCCTTGCTATGTTCGACTTGAGGATAATGTGCCTTGAACCTGAGTCCGTGTTGACTGCGGTAGATGCGGGTGTCCAGGTGAATTATCCTACTCTACCAGACCACAGGATGGAATGATAGTTCTGACACATCATCAGTCCAGAGCTGATAGTGGCACCAACAGTAGGGTGGAAGTTGGAGTTCTGCCAGGATCTAGGTAAGGTTCCTAGATGACGGCAGTGACCAGCCTGTGTGGTGCGTGTCTTTTTCATCTTTCAGGTATGCCAAGTGGCATCCTGGAAAACACCTGTCAGATGCGTTTCTTCTGCTGCTGCTAGTCATGAGATCAAGGTGGGTCTGAGAATGGCCATTCGGAGGCCCTGGATAGTAACCGGGTAATGGATGACACGAGTGCTATGCCAATACAGACCACCTGAACTTCAGATTTCCTGGACAAAGAGGGCACTGTCCTTGACACAGTGTTTTCCCATGGTTTTCTGCAGGTGTCCCATAAAGTCCTCTTCCTGTAGAGAGGTAGGAGATGTTGTGGCATTACCTCATGAAAGGCACTCTGAATTTCCCGCATGTAGATAATTAATGATGGTTTGAGTCTGGTAGAGTAACCTTGTGTTTGGCATATGTGTCATTGGGAAAAGATAATTAGTGATTCCCAGTGCCAGTAAGCATGAGATTTTACTGTTTGCTTATTCAAAGGTAAGGGTTTGTGTGTGTGTGTGTGTGTGTGCAAATTTGACCCTCCATGTGATAAACGGATATGCCAGTGCTCAGGTAGTTGATCATATTGTCTGTCACCCCGATGTGGACCGTGCTGTTTCTCCAGGTATGCCTCGTAGGCTCTGGCTTAGATATCTTCAGTTATCTGGGTAACCTGGATGAGTTGTGAAATGATACCAATGAACAAGTATATTTGTGGGTGTCCCTCGTAGCATAGGTTGTGGATGAAGCAGAGTTTCCCCAATATGTCTTTCAGATGAATGTCAGGGCATCACAGCAGGCCTTTCAAAGCTAGGTAACGTGGGGCATCGCTGGCTGAGGTAAGTGCTGACACAGGCCTAAACCGCAGCCCACAGCGTCGTACTGTCACAGAGGCTTAGTTCAGTGATGATGTGTCCCTACACATCTTCCCACCGTGATTTCTTTTCCATGTATTCAGGTAAGAAATGATTTAGTTTTCACCACTCCCAGATAGGCCGGGTTTTCCCGTTTTATGAAAGTATATGCTGAACCGTGTGAGTGTTGAGGGATTGCAGGGAGCCAGGTATTTATCACTGTGTTCCCCATCTGTGCTACCCCTCCGATTTCTAGAGATGTGCAGTTGAGAAACGGTGGTTTTCTGCTATCAGGGTCGACCTGAGATTATTGCAGCTATACACATCGAGTGGGTGTGTCCCATAAAGATGGAAGTAATCATGGGACTTTGTGGGAGTCTTTGCAGAAAACCCCATGTCTTCTTACACGTATGTATTGGTGCCTCTTGCAGATTCCTGCCGTGACATCCCAGTGAATCCAACGTGGGTCCTTATCAGGTAGCAGGGTTGCTCTGCAAGTCAAGGCTGCATGAGGACCAAAAACAATGCATGGGCCACTTGAAGTTCAGGTGTCTAGGTAAGTGAGGATGGTGTGCATAGTTCCTGTTGTTCCCATGATTTCGCTTCAAGTGTCCCTGTCAGAATTGACAAGTGTCCCTGGCTCACTAGAAACCGTGAGATTTCCCTCTGCATATTTCAGAGACAACGTCTAACCCAGTGAGTACAGTGGGACTGCAAATACCAGGTAATGATCTGGCGTTCCCAGCCACAGCGATGACCGTGGACATTTTGCAGGTGTCCTGTAGAGAGAAGTGCTGTCTTCTGGGCCTGCGGCCCTGAGCTTGGGGGACCCTGCCAGCATCCAAGTAAGAGTCCTTTAATCATGGATGCGAGCATTGTGATTTGCATGTGTCCTGTGAGAACACTTTATGTGTTTTCAAGGCATATATCTCTGTAGGTTTTCCAGGGTCCCACAAGGAAATCCCGACAAACAGGAGTCAGGATCAGGGAACATGTCTGCTATCCGGGTAAGTGATGGTGTTCGCGGTAAACTCACCACACACCAGGCGATCTCCACATATCTAGGTAACTGAGGTTCCTTTGCCTGAAGGGTTTATCATGTGATGGGTTAACAGGTATTTTGGTAAGAAAGAGTAGCGGCTCGCCGTTCTCCTCATCATGTGATCCTATTGATTTCTGCCCTGGAAAGAATGTATGATGTATGTGGTCTGTGAGGGCTGATTGATTGGCATGTATGCAGGGAACTCATGTGGCATTGTGCATCACAGGAGTGACTGTGGTGGATTTGCAGGGAAGCCGGCCAGTGAAAAATAGCGTGTCCTACAATGGCCTAGACCCTGGAGAGCCCACAAGCATCCAGATACATTTTTGACTCCCACAGTGATTATACTGAGCAGGTGATTTGTAGGGTCCTGGTGGAAAAGCTATGTCCATAGAGGCATTGGTCACACTTGTAGTTTCAGGTTCAGGCAGGCAGAAGTCAGAGCGTGAGGACAGCATTGAGGTCTCTCCAGGAGATTTATGGACCCTAGGATTTGGTAGTGATTCAGGTATGAGATGATCATGGCTCTCATCATTGTAGTGACCATGGTATTTTGAAGGAATGCAAAAACAGATGATGGGCCTGTCCCTAACCATGGTAGTGTCCATGGGATTTTGTAGCTATAGAGTGAAAAGATGACAGTGACCATCTCCATGGTAATGTCTGGAATTTTTAAAATATCCAGGTAACAAATGAGTGTTTCTACTTAGGAAGTGAACATAGAATACTGAAGTTACAGAGTTAAGAAATGATAAACTTAACCATGGGGGTGACCATGGTATTTTCTAGATATCCAGATAAGTGAGGTTGGTGGTCCTAAGTTGACTACCAAAATTGAGTTTGCTCAGGTAGGCATGAAGAAGCTGAGGATGCCCCTTCCCATGTTAGTGAATGTGGCAATTTGTGGTATTCCGGGTATGATGGCAAACCTAATCACAAAATAACCATGGGATTGTCAGGGGTTTAGTAAAAAGATGGTGGTCCCCTTAACCATGAAAGTTATGATGAAATTTTGTAGGCCGGTAATTAAGAGATCACAGAGATCCTAACCGTGATACTGAACGAGGAATTTTGCAAATCACCAGGTAAGAGATGATTGTGTATCTAAGAATGTGGTGACCTTGGGATTTTGCAGATATCCAATTAAGGAATAATGTGTTCCTAGAAATTGTAGTACCAAGGTATTCAGCAGTTACCCAGGAAAGAAATGTGTCCCTAGCAATGGCATTTAATCTGAGTAATTTGTAGGTCATGTGTGGTAGATTTTTCTAAATCTGATAGATCTCATGGGCTTCTGTAGGTATCCACATGAGAGATGATGTGTCACAAATGGTAAATAACTGTCACTAGTGTAACCAAAGTGTTTTATAAGTATCCAGTTAAGAGCTCAGGCTTTATTTATTTGTCGGATATAAGACTTTCTTGTTAACTATTTTTTTTCTTTTTTTGAGAAAGAGTCTGGTTGAGCTAAGTGCTGACACGGGCTTAAACCACAGCCTGCACCGTGGGAATGTCAAAGAGACCCAGTTCAGTGAAGATGTGTCCCTACACGCTTTCCCACCATGATTTCTTTCACAGGTACTCAGGTGAGAAATGATTGAGTCCTTATCGATTCCAGATCGGCTGGGTTTTCTTATAGTCTGTTTCATCGAAGGTGTATGCTGAACCCTATGAGCATTGAGGGACTGCAGGGAGCCAGGTATTTATCACTATATTCTGCACCTCATGCTAACCCTAGGATGTCTACAGGTATCCAGTCAAGAAACAGTGGTGTTCTGCTATCAGGGTTGACCTGGGATGACTGCAAGTATCCAGGTCATGTGTCTGTGTCCTGTAAAGATGGAAATAATCAAGGTTCTTTGCAGGAGTGCTGGCAGAAAACCCCGTGTCCTTCTACACATACGTCTTCCTGCCTCTTTCAGATTCCTACCGTGACATCACAGTGAATCTGACACGAAACTTTAATGGGAAGCTTGGCTGCTCTGCAGGTCAGCACAGATGAGGAATGAAAGCATCGCACCGGCCAGGTGAGGCTCAGCTGTCTAGGTAAGTGATGATGGTATCAGGCCTCCCTGTTGTTCCCTGATTTCGCTTCAGATGTCTCCTCGGAAATGATAAGATTCCCGGGCTTGCTAGACACCGTGAGTTTTCCCTCTGCATATTTCAGAGACAACGCCTAACCCTGTGAGCGGAGTGGGACTGGAAATACCAGATAATGGTCTGGCATTCCCAGCCACAAGAGTGACTATGGACATTTTGCAGGTGTCCTCTAGAGAGAAATGCTCTCTTCTGTGACCACGGACCTGAGCTTGGGGGGCCCTGCCAGCATCCAGGTAAGAGTCATTTAATGATGGATGTGAGCACCGTGATTTGCAGGTTTCCTGGTACAACACCTTGTGTGTGTGTGTGTTTGTTTGTTTGTTTCTTTCTTTCTTTCTCTTTCTCTCTTTCTCTCTTTCTTTCTTTTTTGGATAGAGTTTTGCTCTTGTCGCTCAGGCTGGGTGCAATGGTAGAATCTCAGCTGACTGCACCCTCCCCTTCCTGTGTTCGAGTGATTCTCCCAAGTTGCTGGGATTACAGATGTGTGCCACCACCGCCCACTAATTTTTGTATTACTAATAGAGACGAAGTTTCACTGTGTTGGCAGGCTGGTCTTGAACTCTGGACTTCTGGTGATCCACCTGCCTCGGCCTCCCAAAGTGCTGGGATTACAAGTGTGAGCCACCATGCCCGGCGCCTCATGTGTTTCTGAGACATGTATCTCAGTGTATGTTTTCCAGGTTCCCCCGAGGAAATCCTGACAAACAGGAGCCACGATCGGGACATTCTGCTATCTGGGTAAGTAATGGTGTGCTTGGTAAACTCACCACAGACCAAGTGATCTCCAGGTAAGCGAGGTTCCTTTGCCTGAACAGTTTACCATGTGATGGGTTAATGGCTATTATGGAAAGAAAGGGAAGTGGCTCCTTGTTCTCCTTGCCATGCAATCCTTTTCATTTCTGTCCTGGAGAGAAAGTGTGCTCTATGTGCTTTGTGAGTGCTGATTGATTGGCATGTACCCAGGGAACTCACATGGCATTGTGCATCACAGGAGTGACTGCGGTGGATTTCCAGGGGAAGCTGGCCAGGGAAAATGGCATATCCTACCATGGCCTAGACCTTGGAGGGCCCTCAAGCATCCAGGTACATTTTTGGCTCCCATAATGATGATAGTAAGCAGGCAGTTTGTAGGGTCCTAGTGGAAAAGCTGTGTCCATAGACATGCTGGTCATGCATTTGGTTTCACATTCAGGCAGGCAGTAGTCAGAGCATGAGGACAACCTTGAGGTCTCTCCAGGAGATTCAGGGACCATCGGATTTGGTATGGATTCAAGTACGAGATGATCATGGCTCTCATCATTGCAGTGACTGTGGTATTTTGAAGGAATCCAAGAAACAGATGATGGACATGTCCCTAACCATGGTAGTGCCCATGGAATTTTGTAGCTATAGAATGAAAAGATGACAGTGGCCATATCCCAGGTAATATCCATGGGATTTTGTAAATATCCAGGTAAGAAATGAGTGTTTCTACTTAAGAAGTGAACATGGGATACTGAAGTTATAAAGGTAAGAAATGATGATAAACCCAACAGTGCAGGTGACCATGGTATTTTCTAGATATCCAAATAAGAGTGGATGGTGGCCCTAACTGGAGTATCAAAATTGGATTGCCTCAGTTAGGTACGTAGCTGCTGCTGATGTTTCTTTCCATATTAGTGAACACGGCATTTTGTGGTATTCCACTGCACACGTGTTGGCAAAACCAAACCACAAAATGACCATGAGATTTGTCAGGGGTCTAGTAAACAGATGATGGTCCCCTTAACCGTGAAGGTTATGATGAAATTTTGTAGAACAATAATTAAGAGATGATGGTGATCCTAACCACGTAGTGAATAAGGGATTTCGCAAGTCACCAGGTAAGAGATGATGGTGTCTCTAAAAATGTGGTGACCGTGGGATTTTGCAGATATCTACCTAAGCAATAATGTGTTACTAGAAATGGTAGTACCAAGGTATTTTACAGTTACCCAGGAAAGAAATGATGTGTCCCTAGCAATGGCATTTAACCTGGTTAATTTTAGGTCTCCATGGATGGTAGATTTATCTAAATCTAGTAGATCTCATGGGCTTCTATAGGTATCCACATGAGAGATGATGTGTCACGAATTGTAAACAACGGCCACTATTGTTACCAAGGTGTTTTATAAGTATCCAGCTAAGAGCTCTGGCTTTATGTATTTGTTAGATTTATGACTTTTGTGTGTGTGTTTTTATAGTATTTTTTTCTTTTTTTGAGAGAGTCTGGCTGAGGTAAGTGCTGATGCGTGCATAAACCACAGCACGCACCGTGGGACCGTCCCAGAGACCTGGTTCAGTGATGAGGTGTCCCCACACGTCTTCCTGCCGTGATTTCTTTCACAGGTACTCAGCTGAGAAATGATTGAGTCCTTACCAATCCCAGATCGGCCAGGTTTTCCCGTTTTCCGTTTCAACGAAAGTGTATGCTGAACCCTGTGAGTGTTGAGGGGCTGCAGGATGCCAGGTATTTATCTCTGCATTCCCCGCCCCCATGCTGCCCCTAGGATGGCTACAGGTGTCGAGAAATGGTGTTTTTGTGCTATCAGGGTCGACCTGGGATTACTACAAGTATCCAAGTCAAGTGGGTGTGTCCTATAAAGATGGAAATAATCAAGATTCTTTGCAGGAGTGCTGGCAGCAAACCCCATGTCCGTCTACACATACTTCTTCGTGCCTCTTTCAGGTTCCTACCATGACATCACAATAAATCTGACACAAGACCTTAATGGGAAGTTCGGCTGCTCTGCACGTCAGTGCTGATGAGGACCAAAAGCATCACACGGGCCACGCGAGGTTCAGTTGTCTAGATAAGTGATGATGGTGTCAGGCCTCCCTGTTGTTCCCATGATTTCACTTCAGGTGTCCCGGTTGGGATTGATAAGGGTACCTGGCACCCTAGAAACTGTGAGTTTTTCCTCTGCATATTTCAGAGACAGTGCCTAACCATGTGAGCACGGCGGGACTGCAAATACCAGGTAATGATCCAGCGTTCCCAGCCACAGCAGTGACTGTGGACATTTTACAGGTGTTCTGCAGAGAGAAATACTATCTTCTGGAGCCACGGCCCTGAGCCGGATGGGCCCCACCAGCATCCTGGTAAGAGTCGTTGAATGATGGATGTGAGCATCATGATTTGCAGGTGTCCTGGTACGGCATCTTGTGTGTTTCTGAGGCATATGTCTGTATATGTTTTTCAGGTTCCCTGGAGGAAATCCTGACAAAAAGGAATCACCATCAGGGGACATGTCTGCTGTCTGGTTAGTGATGGTGTTCGCAGTAAACTCACCACAGACCAGGCAATCTCCACCTATCTAGGTACGTGAGGTTCCTTTGCCTGAACAGTTTACCATGTGATGGGTTAATGGCCGTTATGGAAAGGAAGAGTAGTGACTCCCCGTTCTCTTCACCATGTGACCTTATTGATAACTGTCCTAGAGAGAATGTAAGATGTATGTGCTGTGTGAGTGCGGATTGATTGGCACATACCCAGGGAACCCACGTGGCACTGTGCATCACAGGAGTTTCTTCGGTGGAGTTACAGGGAAGCCAACCAGGGAAAGTGGCGTGTCCTACAATGGCCTAGACCTTGGAGGGCCCACAAGCATCCTGGTAGATTTTTGGCTCTTACAGTGATGATAGTGAGCAGGTGGCTTGCAGGGTTCTGGTATTAAAAGCAGTGTCCATAGACACATTGGTCACATATGTGATTTCAGATTCAGGCAGGCAGAAGTCAGAGCATGAGGACAGCCTTGAGGTCTCTCCACGAGATTCACGGATTATTGTATTTGGTAGGAATTGAGGTATGAGATGATCATGGCTCTTATCATTGCAGTGACTATGGTATTTTCAAGGAATCCAAGAAACAAATGATGGACGTGTTCATAACCATGATAGTGCCCATGGGATTTTGTAGCTATAGAATGAAAAGATGACAGTGGCCATATCCATGGTAATGTCTGTGGGATTTTATAAATATCCAGGTAAGAAATAAGTGTTTCTACCTAAGAAGTGAACATGGGATACTGAAGTTATAAAGGTAAGAAATGGTAAACCTGATTGTGTGGGTGACCATGGTATTTTCTACACATCCAGATAAGGCTGGATGGTGACCCTAATTCGAGTATCAAAATTGGATTTTGTGAGGTAGGCACCTAGGAGCTGATGATGTCCCTTCCCATGTGAGTGAACATGGCATTTTGTGGTATTCTGGATGTGGTGGCGAACCTAACCCCAAAATGACCATGAGGTTTGTCAGGGTCCTAGTATAGAGAAGATGGTCCCCTTAACCATGAAAGTTATGATGTCATTTTGTCAGTCAGTAATTAAGAGATGATGGTGACCCTGCCACTCCAGTGAATAAGGAATTTTGCAAGTCACCAGGTAAGAGATGATGGTGTCTCTAAAAATGTGGTGACTGTCGGATTTTGAGGATATCCAATCAAGGAATAATGTGTTACTAGAAATGATAGTACCAAGGTACTCAGCAGTTAGCCACGAAAGAAATGATGTGTCCCTAGCGATGGCATTTAATCTGAGTAATTTGTAGATCCCCATGTATGGTAGGTTTTTCCAAATCTGGTAGAACACATGGCCTTCTGTAGGTATCCACATGAGAGATGACATGTCACAAAGTGTAAGTACTGCCACTACTGTAGCCAGGGTATTTTATAAGTATCCAGCTAAGAGGTCTGGCTTTATCTATGTGTTGCATGTTAGACTATCATGTTGTCTATTTTTTTCTTTTTTTTGAGATAGTGTCTGGCTGAGGTAAGTGCTGATGCAGGCCTAAACCACAACCCTCACCGTGGGACTGTCACAGAGACCCAGTTCAGTAGTGGTGTGTCCCTACACATCTTCCCACTGTGATTTCTTTCACAGGTACTCAGGTGACAAGTGACTGAGTCCTTACCATTCCCAGATAGGCCAGGTTTTCCCATTTTCTGTTTCAACAAAAGTGTATGCTGAAATCCGTGAGTGTTGAGGGATTGCAGGGAGCCAGGTGTTTATCACTGTATTCCCTGCCCCCGTGCTGCCCCTAGGATGTCTACAGGTGTGCAGTCGGGAAACGGTGGTTTTCTGCTATCACGGTCGACCTGAGATTACTACAAGTATCCAGGTCAAGTGGGTATGTCCCGAAAAGATGGAAATCATCAAGGTTCTTTGTAGGAGTGCTGTGGAAAACCCTGTGTCCTTCTACACATGTGTCTTCTACACATCTGATTTTGCAAGCTGCCAGAGAAGATACGATGGTGTCTCTAAAAATGTGGTGACACGAGTTTTTGCAGGTAACTAATTAAGTTATTTGCAAAACTAGAAATGGTAGTCCCAAGGCATTTTACAGTTACCCAGGAAATAAATGATGTGTCCTTAGTAAAGGCATTTAATTTGGGTAATTTGTAGGTCTCCGTGTCTGGTAGGTATTTCTATATCTGGTCAATCTCATAGTATTCTGTAGGTATCCACATGAGAGATGATGTGTCACAAGTTGTAACCAAGTGCCAAGGTATTTTACAAGTATCTCACTTAAAGCTCCGGTGAATATAAGTTTTTGAAGATACCCAGTGGGGAATGATGTTGGCCTAAGCCGTGGTAATGCCCACTGGTAGTGCCCATATCTTAGTAATAGGTGGTGTGTGTCTGATTATGGTTGTCCCTATGGCTTTTTTTTTTTTTTTTTTTTTTTGCAAATTCCAGCAATATAATGAAGACAATCTTAACCACTCTTATGAACAGAAGATTTAGCAGGAATTGAGGAAAGAAATAATGTGGGCTTTAACCAAATGGACGTGATTAGATTTTAGGGATTTCTAAATAAGTGATCATGGTGTCCCTAACCATGGGATTTTGCAAGTTGTAGTCAACAGGTGATGATGAATTTAACAGTAGGCGCAAACATGGGAATTATTGATACCTAGATAAGACATGATGTGGTCCTTAAACATATTACAGACCATATTATTTTTTAGATATCTACATAAACAATATGTCCTGAAATCTTGATGTAACTATTTTTTTTTTTTCACATTTAAAAAGTTGCTCATTCTCAAATATTTGTGCAGGGCTGATTTCAGGGTATAGGAATGCACCAGCAACCGGCCCGATGGCTCACGCCTTAATCCCTGTACTTTGGGAGGCCGAGGCGGACAGATCACTTAAGGTCAGGAGTTCGAGACCAGCCTGGCCAACGTAGTGAAATGCCGTCTCTATTAAAAATACACAACTTAGCCAGGCGTACTGGCACATGCCCATAGTCCCAGCTACATGAGAGGCTGAGGCACAAGAATTGCTAGAACCCAGAAGGCAGATGTTGCAGTGAGCCAAGGTTGGGCCACTGCAGTCCAGACTGGGCGACAGAGCAGTTCTTTACCCCCTGCCCCCCATCCCCCCCACAAAAAGTAAGGCACCAGAGTCATGAAATCATGATCTTACCACAGAGGGCGTAAAAAACGAAACCTCGGAAAATATTACCATATTTCAAAAGACTTGTGGAAAATAATTAAGGACCAGGTAGCAGAAATTGTGATCAGAAGAAATAACATAAGAATATACTTAAGTGCACAGTACATAGTTGGAAGGCAAACTGTTTATCCTTCTAAAACCATTACTGTGATCAACACAGACAAGAGACACTTTCCTGAAAGGTTAAATTGGTTCATGAGAAATAAAAGCAAC
>NW_012104943.1:1449335-1475766 GCF_000951045.1 Mandrillus leucophaeus | reverse complement strand
GTCTTCATTGATGTCATCACTGAGATCACTCTCAATTGCTCTCGAACTTGTTGTTGGCCTTTCGTGTAGATATGAACTGTGACCTGGCGGATCTGACTGTTGTTGCTGCTGCTTCTGTTCCTGCTGATGCTTTTCAAAATAGTCTTTTATTTTCTTTGGCTCTTCCGAAGCAGGAGTTCCACATGATGTCTTTGGAAGATCTTGCGATGTGTTTCTGGAACTACCTTGCATACTTAGTTCAATAGCCCTGCGGAGATCTTCATCTTCTTTATTGGTTTCTTGGCGGCTTAGTTCCAGGGCCCTCTGAAAATCCTGCTCTTCTTGGTCTGATGTTCCAGACTCATCACTTTCTTCTGACACTTTTTCAAGAATTGTTTTATAGACTCTATGGTCTTTTTCTTTGGCTAATTTTTTTCCATTAAGTTTTGGTCTATCCATCTCTTCAACACTGATGATTTGCAGCAGTTGGTCAGCTTCACAGTCTGGCAGATCCCCCTTCACAACAAATACAGAATATGCTTCCTGTTGCAGTTGAGTCAAGAAATTTGCAAGGCATATGTCTGATATTAATTCTGGACCCGCCACGAGAGAATTCAAGTTAAACCAGTGTTTTCCGAATTTTCTGATAGTAAACCAGTGTTGTTTATAATTACATATAAAAGATTTTTCATTTATAGGATCAATCCCGAGCTTCTGATATTCAGGATTATTGAAATGGATGACCTCTAAACCCCAGAACTTCAAGGCGTTGCATATTACCTGGATGGAGAAGAAGCCGCTATCATCCATGTTTTCTGAAGGCTGCTGTAAAAATGCGCGATAGTCTTCACTAGTGACTCCTCCTTCTGCCATTCTCATCCTCTCTTCTTCATCTAGCTGATGTGCAATTGAAGCTAATTCCACAGGGCTAAAATATTCTCCTTGCAGCAGATTATTCAGGCAGTGCTGAGCACAAAGGAAGCCTTCTTGTTTTTCATGAAAGATGAAATCCATGTTGATTCTAACCGTGAGTTTTTGTATATATGCGGGAACATGTTATATGCCCAGCTATGGCAGTTATCTGGGCAGTTTGTAGATAGCCATGAAATAGGTGTTAGGTTTTCAAACCTTATGAAGACCATGGGTTTCTGTAGGTATTTAAGTAAGAGATGATATGTCACAAAGCACTATTGTGACCAAGGTGGTTTTGTCAGTATCTAGTCAAGACCTGATGGTAAACCTAAAGTGAATATGGGGTTTTGGAGTCATCCCATAGAGGATAATGGTGACTTGAACCATGGCAGTGCCCACTGATTTTCAGATGTCCTATAAAATATAATGTCTCTTTAATTATGGTTGTCAGCATGGTTTTAGGAAGTGAATAAAGGTGAAATTTACCACAGTACTAAACAGAAGATTTGGCAGGTAACTGGGAAAGAAATAACATGGGCTTTAACCAAACGGGCATCATGGGATTTTGGAAGTCTCTGGGTAAGTTATGATGTCACTGACCACAGTAATAGCCATGGAATTTTGAAGGTTCCACTCAATAGATGACAATAAAACTCACGGTAGCAATGAAGATGGGACTTTGCTGGTATCCTAGTTAGAGATGATGTGGGCCTTAAAAACATTAGTGACCAAATGATCTTCAGACATCTAGAAAACTGATGAAGATGTCCTGAACTCTTTTCATATCCATGTGTTTTTATAGGTGTTCAGATAAGAAATCTGTGTGCCCAACAAAAGTAGTAACTATTAGATTTTACTGTTTTCTAGTTCAGAGACAATCTCTCTCAAACTTAGTAGTGACAAAGATATAGCAGACATCCAGGTAGGATATCACAGAGTTCCTTACCACAGTAGTAACTATAGGATTTTTGCAGGTGTCCAGTGAATAGACAGTGTGTGAAACTACTGTGTTGACCTTGGACTTCTCTAAGTGTCCAAGTACACTTAGTGATGCCCTAATGATCGTAGTGAGTATATGCACGGAATGAGCAGGGGGCCAGATGGAAGGACCTGCATCCTGACCAGGGTTACCACCATATGTTTTCTCAGCAGGTAGTCAAGAGATAATGGTGTCTCTAACTACAGCATTGGCCTCAGAACCTTAGGATTCAGGTAGAGTTCATGGTTCCCCTAACAATACTAGTCACCGTGGGATTTTTTGAGGTCCATGTAGAAGATGTATCCCTAACCACCACTGCTGCCATATGGTTTTGCAGGCTCCTATCAAGAGATAATGGTGAAACTCCTATTGGTCATTTTTGTAGGCATTCATGGAATCTAGCTAAGTGATTTTGTGGACCTTAAACATAGTACAGACCATCTGCTCTTCAGACATCTCGGTAAGTGATGATGATGTCCTCAGCGTGTGTTGGTATCGTGTGTTTTGCAGGTATTCGGGTAAAAAAAAAAGATACTGGCTCTACCAATAAGTATCGGAATCCATGAGACTTAGCTTAACCAGTTTTCTGGTTTAGAGATATTGTGTGTTTAACCTTAGGAGTGAATGAAGAATTTTCAGGTATCTGGCAAGTGATCATAACTTTCGTCAAAACAGTAATGACCATGAGATTTTTATCGATGCCCAGACAATAAATGATGGTGCCTGTACCAATGTGTTGACCTTCAGGTTCTGCCATTATCCAGGTAGCATTAATGAGTTTGTAAAGATAGAAGTGACAAAAGTTAATCTGCAGATGTTCTGCTAGAAAAAGTTGCATTCTTAAACACATCTGGAGCAATGTGTTTTTTCAGGTTTCAATCTAAAGATCAAGGTAACCCTAACAATGGGATTAACATGAAGCTTTGCTGGTATCCAGGCAACTGATGATGTCGGTCTTATCACACAGAAGACATTCAGACCTTCAGAAATTTACATAAGTGATGATGATACCTCTAACATTTGTGTTACCGTGTTTTTTGTTTTTTTTTGCAGATATTCAGGCAAGAAATTGTAATTTTCCCATAATTCCTGTTGAAGAGTACACCCTTACTGCTTACTAGTTCAGAGATAATGTTTTGAAATCTGGCTAAGACTGAGGGATTTGTAAGTTTGCAAGTCAATTTTCATAGTGTTTCTCATCTCAGTATTGACCATGGTATTTTACAGGTACCTAGTCAAGTGATTATGACATATCCATGGTTTTGACCTTGATATTCTGCAAGTATCAAGGTAAAGTTGATGGTTCTTCTACTGCTAGTGATTCTCATGAGATGTTGCATGGTCTAGGTGGGAAAAGGCATATCTCTAACCATGGCTGCCTTCATGGATGATGCTGAAACTAACAATGATAGTGAACATGGACTTAGCTAAAAGAGAGGGAAAGGATGGTGTGAACCTTTACACATTAGAGAGCTTCAGATTTCAGTTATCTAGGTAAGGGTTGATGGTGCCTGTAATACTGTGGTTACAAGAATGTTGTTTTTATAAACAGGCATTCAGGTAAGGGCAGTGCTAATATAAAGGTGAGAAGTGATGTGACATTTATACACTAGAGACCCGAATTTCAGGTATCTAGGAAACTGATGGTGATCATACCTGTAATAGTTACCTGGTTTGGTACAGATTTGCAGGGAAGAAATGAACTGGCTCCACTAGTAAGAGTAAGCATGCGATTTTTTGTATTCTTGTTTAGTGCTAATTTGTACTTAACCCTAGTAGCAGTCGAGAAACCTGCAGGTATCCAGGTAAGATATCACACTATCACCCCACTAGTGACCATGGGATTTTGGCATATATTTCTTCAAAGGAGAGAGGTGTCTTTATTAGGGTTTAACTTCACACCTTTGGAACTATCCAGGTAGCATTGATGAGTCACAAAAAGAAGTGATCAAGGGTATTTGCAGGTGTCCAGGTAGTTTAAGAGGTGTATTAAACACATTTTTCACAATACGCTTTTCAGGCTCCTTTCATAAGATTATAGTGAACTTAACAATGGCCTTTAATGGTGGACAGGTATAATCAGATGTATATCAAATATAACATTTTTCATAATGTGTTTTTCAGGATTCTGTCAGAAGATTACGGTGAGCCCAATAATGGTAGTTGATGTGGGACACTGCTGGAATATAGGTAACTGATGTGGTAAGTTTAAGTCCCAGCATGTCTACTTGATTTTCTTGTATCTAGGTAAGTGATTAATGATGTCCCAAATACTCATTACTGTGTTTGTTTCTTTTTTCTTTATGTATTCAGTGATGAAAAGTTCTTACTAGTAATAGAATCCATGAGTTCTTTCTTTTCACATTTTAGGGAAAATTTGTATAACTTTGTGAGTATTGAGGGATTGTCACAGTAATTCTCATTGTGTTTCCCACTACATTCATAATCATGGAATCTTTGCAGTTATCCAATCAAGAAATTATGGTCTTTTCTAAAATGGTGTTTACCTTGGTGTACTACAAATATTCAAGTAGAGTTGATGCATCCAGTAATATTGGAAGTAACTAAGGTTAGTTGACAGCATCGTCATAGAAAATAAATTGTGTCCTTTAACATGTATTTTCTAAAGTGTTTTTCGGGTTCCTGTCAAGAGAGCACGGGAAACCTAAAGATGGTGGTTAACATGGGACATTGCTAGTGTCCAGGTAAGTGATGATGTGAGCCATAGTGGTGGTGTTGGCCTGAAGGGGTGGCCTACCCCTCCACACCTTTGGTCGTTTCTCTTTAGGTGGAAGGAGAGACTTGAGAAAAGAAATGAGACACAGAGACAAAGTATAGAGAAGGAAAAAAGTGGGCCCAGGGGACCGGCTCTCAGCATACAGAGGACCCATGCCAGCACCGGTCTCTTGAGTTCCCTTAGTATTTATTGATAATTATCTTTACCCGTCTTAAAGATAAGGGAGTGGCAGGACAATAGGATCATTGAAGGGAGAAAATTAGCAGTAAGACATATGGATAAAGATCTCTGTGACATGAATAATTTCAAAGCAAAACGCTGTGCCCTGATATGCATATGCAAACATCTCCATAAACCTCTTAGCAGCATTGTGCCAGCAAGTCCCGCCAGCAAGTCCCACCTTGTGCCGTAAGGCGGTTTTTTCCTATCTCAGTGAACAGAGCATACAATTGGGTTTTTACACCGAGATGTTCCATTGCCCAGGGATTGGCAGGATTTTTAACCAGCAAGCTGCCTTCAGGCACTTGTTTAACAAAGACACATCCTGCACAGCCCAAAATCCATTAAACCTTGAGTCACCACAGCACATGTCTCTTGCAAGGATAAGGTTGGGGGTAGGGTCACAGATTAACAGCATCTCAAATACAGAACCAAATGGAGTCTCTTATGTCTACTTCTTTCTATATAGACACAGTAACAGGCTAATCTCTCTTTCTTTTCCCCACATTGGCCTCTACTTACTGTTGTCAGTTTTTGGATTTTTTAAAGTATTCAGGTACGAAATAATCTCCTTACTATTACTATTAACTATGTTAAGTTTGTTTTATATATTAATGTAAACTTATGTTTAGCCTAGTGAGTGTTGGATTTGCAGGTATCTACGTAATTCTTATGATGTCTTGCTTCTCAGATGTAACCCCGGAACTTCTGGAAGTGTGCAGCGAACAGAATGTGTTTTCACTAACAGTAGTGCAGACCATAGAATGCTACAAGTAATCAGAGTTGTTGAGTCCTGCCATGGAGGAAGCCACCAACTTTACCATAGACGTTTAGGTGCAAAAAATTGTGTGCATAGGAACATTTGTAACAATTTGTTCTTCAGGTTTCAGTCCAAAGAACATGATGAATCTCAAAATGGTCATTCACAGGGATTCACCTGGTGCCCAGATAAGTGCTAATGTGAGCCTAAACCACAGCACAGGCCATCTGATCTTAGGCCATCTGATCTTCATGTATATAGGTGATGATGGTGTCACATTTTTTTGACTATATGTTTATTGCAACTCTTCAGCTAAGCATGAGATAGCCCTTAACAATTTGAGGAATCATGAATTTTCACTTTTTTCTTCTGTAGAGAATGTATGCTCAACCCTTTTAGTGATGAAGAACTGCACATATCTAGATAACTATCGTGGTGGTCCTCCTCCAGTAGTATCCATGGGAATTTTGAGAGTGTGGTCGGGAAACGATGTTCTTATCTGACAACGGCACTTCCTTGGAGCACTTCAGATATTCAGGTAGTTAATGGTTTCTGCATAATGGCAGTGATCAAGGTTATTTTCAGGCATCCTGATAGAAAAGGTTGTGTTCTTTGACACATATCTCAAATTATGCTCTTAGGTGCCTATCCAGAGATCACAATGGACCTAAAAATGTTTATTAACAGGAGAGATTGCTGGTGTCCAGGTAAGTGATGGTATGACATTGACTCGTGAGAGACCTTTTGGTTTTCAGATACCTGAGTAGTTAATGATATCCTTAAGATACATATACTAACATTTATTTGGCATGTGTGCAGTTAGAGAATTAGTCTCTATCAATACTAGTAAATATGAGATTCTCCAGCATTCTTATTTAGACATAATGCATATTTATCACTCAGAGCAATAGATGAATATGCAAGTATCCAGGTAATTTATAGTCTTATCTGTCACCAGGTTATTGGTCATTTTGCAGGTATGCCTTCAAGAAAGGAAGGATTTTCTTACCATAGTTTGAACTTGGAATTGAGCAGGCATCCAGGTAGCATGGATGGGTCCTGAAATGATACAAGTGACCAAAGGACTTTGCAGGTGTTCAGGTATCTGAAGATATTTACCAAACGCATTTTCCACAATATCAAATGCATTTTCCACAATGTGTTTTTCTGATCCAAGTCAAGGCATCGTAGTGAGTCTGTGAAAGGTAATCAGGGAGTCTGTAAAAGGTGGGACATTGCTGGCATCAAGACAAGAGCTGGTGTGGGACAAAAGCACAGCACAGCACATCTGATCATCATGTGCATAGGTAAGTGATCACAGTGCCCCAAGCACCTCTTTATCGCCCTTTCCATGATTTTTGTGCAGGCGTTCAGGAAAGAAATCATAGAACCTGTATCAATTCTAGAAACCATGAGTCTTTGCTTTTCATGTATTAGGGAAAATGTATGGCAAACCCTCTGAGTTTGAGGGATTGCATGTATCCAGGCAATGATCATGGTGATTTTCACTACAGTGGAAACCACGTGATTTTATAGGTTTCCTCTCAAGAAATGATGGTTTGATATGACAACAGTGTTGTCCTTGCAATACTGCAAATGTCCAGGTAGAGTTGATTTGTCTCATGCGGATGGAACTCTGCAAGGTTATTTGCAGGTGTCCTTCTGGAAAACATTACATCCTTCAACACATATTCACATTGTGTTTCAGGTTCCTGTGAAGTAATTGTTACGAAACTAAAAGTGGATGTCAGTAAAGACATTTCTGGTCTAAGTAAGTGATGATGCACACCCTAACCCATCATGAATCATCTGATTTTTTTATATCTAGGTAAGTTTTACCATTTGATTTTTGGTACGTATTCAGGCAAAACATTATAGTATTTTGTTAATTCTAGCAGGCATGTTATCACAGAGTTTGTATTTCACAGAAAATTTACATTTAATCAGGTGAGTGGTCAATGATTTCCATGTGTCCTTGAAAATATCTTGTAGCTCCCCATCAGAGTAGCAACCATGGGATATTATCAGCTGTGCAGTTATCACCACCCATGATGGTGTCTCTAACAAAGATGTGTTGACCTTGAATTAAAGCAAGTGTCTAGGTAGAGTTGATGTGTATTCCAAAATAATGGAAGCATTACAAGGTTGTAGGCAAGTGCCCAGGGAGAACAAGCTGTGACCTGAAGCACATTTGTCTTATATGATTTTTCAGGTTCTTGTCAAAACTATGAGGTGAATCACATAATGCTCAGTAATGAAACATTGCTTGTAAACAGGTAGTGATAACTGTTTGCTTCCTATAATGGGGGTAATTACACAATGCAGAGCATTGGATTTTCTAGGTACGTAAAAAGGGATCCCTGATGCTTAAGCTACTGTGTATTTTGTAGGTAATCCGTTCAGGTTTTTGGGCTAGTTTATAGAGACCAGGTAAGGTTGTATTAACATGTAAAACAGCTTGATATTTTCAGATATCAACTTTTATTAATGTTTTTCACAGTATTAACTTAAACTTGTGTTTCACATTTATGCAGTTAAAAATAAATACGCCTCTAGTAATAACGAATAATCAAGAGAATTTATTGCATGTCTTGACAGATAATGAGTATTGAACACTTACAGGGCTACACAAATCCACAGGCATCTAGGTAATTGATTGTGTTGTACAACACCATGATGTTAACAACTGGAATTATGCAGGGATCTAATCAAGAAAGTACAAGGATTCTTAAAAGGAGTTTTCCTCAAATTTCTACAAGTATGGAGGTACATTTGATGAATACAAAAATAAAAATGACCAGAAAACATTGGAGGTATATAGGTAGAATGATATGTGTACCAGTCACACTATTCACAATATATATTTCAGATTTACATTAACATATCACAATAAGCCTATCAAAACTAGGTAACATGGGACATTATTGGCGGAGGTAAGTGCTGATGCAGGCCTAAACTACAGCCCACAGCGTGGGACTGTCACAGAGACTAGTTCACTGATGACATGTCCCTACACGGCATCCCGCCATGACTTTTCCCCAGGTATTCAGGTGAGAAATGATTGAGTCCTAACCAATCTCAGATACACTGGGTTTTCCCATTTTCTCTCATCCAAAGTGTGTTCTGACCCTCTGAGTGTTGAGGGATTGCAGGTAACCAGAGGTTTATCACTGTATTTCCCACCCCGTGCTGCCCCTAGGATTTTTAGAGGTATCTAGTCGAGAAATGGTGGTTTTCTGCTATCAGGGTTGACATAGGATTACTGCAAGTATCCAGGTCAAGGGAGTGTGTTCCATAAAGCTGGAAGTAATCAAGGTTCTTTGCAGGAGTCTGGCGGAAACCCTGTGTCCTTCTACACATATGTCTTGGAGCCTACTTCAGACTCCTACTGTGACATCTCAAAATCTGACACCGGTCTGCAGGACAGTGCAGATGAAGAACGAAAGCGTCGTACTAGCCCCATGACATTCAGCTGTCTAGGAAAGTGGTGATGGGTGTCCATCCTTCCTGTTGTTCCCGTGATTTCACTTCATTTGTCCTAGAAAGAAATGGTAAGACTCCCTGGCATACTAGAAACTGTGAGTTTTCCTTCTGCATATTTCAGAAACAATGCCTAACCCCGTGTTCGCAGTGGAACCGTAAATACCTGGTAATTATCCGGTGTTCCTTCCCACAGCAGTGACCGTGGACATTTTGTAGGTGTCCTGTAGAGAGAACTGTTGTCTTCTGGAACCACGGCCCTGAGCTTGGGGGTCCCCACTAGCATTCGGATAAGAGTCCTTCAATGATGGATATGAACATCATGATTTGCAGGTGTCCTGGTAGAACACCTTGTGTGTTTCTGAGGCATATATCTCAGTATATGTTTTCCAGGTTCCCAGAAGAAAATCCTGAAGAACGGGACTCATGAACAGGGGACGTGTCTGCTGTCTGGGTAAGTGATTGTGTGCACCGTAAACTCATCACAGACAACCTGATCTTCACATTGGTAGGTCAGTGAGGTTCCTTTCTCTGAACAGTTTACCACATGATGAGTTTAGGGGTATTCCGGTAAGAAAGGGTGGTGGCTCCTTGTTCTCATTGCCATGTGATCCCATTGTTTTCTGTCCTGGAGAGAAGGTATGAGGTATGTACCCTGTGAGTGCTGATTGATTGGCACGTACCCAGGGAACTCCAGTGGCACTGTGCATCACAGGAGTAACTAAGGTGGATTTGCAGAGAAGACAACCAGAGAAAATGAAGTGTCCTACGATGGCCTACCCCTTGGAGGGACCACAAGCATCCAGGTAGATTTTTGGCCCCCACAACGGTGTTAGTGAGCGGGTGGTTTTCTGGGTTCTGCTGGAAAAGCTGTCTGTAGGCAGATTTCACATTCCCTTCCAGAGGTCAAGGGAACCCTCATTATGCTCGAGCAGGGGAACTCTGCCTGTATCCAGAGAGGAGACAGTATGGGCATAAGCAGGCCATGGACAATCCAATCTTCTGATACACAGGTAATCACCAATGGCATTCCTGCTATTTTTCCTGTCCTGCCGTGGGTTTTCTTGGCTCATTTTCTGTTCTTTATTTTCTACAGTAATTCAGTTAAGAAACAATGCTTTGCCAACCAAGGCTAATAAGCATTAGTCCTTGCTATGTTCGACTTGAGGATAATGTGCCTTGAACCTGAGTCCGTGTTGACTGCGGTAGATGCGGGTGTCCAGGTGAATTATCCTACTCTACCAGACCACAGGATGGAATGATAGTTCTGACACATCATCAGTCCAGAGCTGATAGTGGCACCAACAGTAGGGTGGAAGTTGGAGTTCTGCCAGGATCTAGGTAAGGTTCCTAGATGACGGCAGTGACCAGCCTGTGTGGTGCGTGTCTTTTTCATCTTTCAGGTATGCCAAGTGGCATCCTGGAAAACACCTGTCAGATGCGTTTCTTCTGCTGCTGCTAGTCATGAGATCAAGGTGGGTCTGAGAATGGCCATTCGGAGGCCCTGGATAGTAACCGGGTAATGGATGACACGAGTGCTATGCCAATACAGACCACCTGAACTTCAGATTTCCTGGACAAAGAGGGCACTGTCCTTGACACAGTGTTTTCCCATGGTTTTCTGCAGGTGTCCCATAAAGTCCTCTTCCTGTAGAGAGGTAGGAGATGTTGTGGCATTACCTCATGAAAGGCACTCTGAATTTCCCGCATGTAGATAATTAATGATGGTTTGAGTCTGGTAGAGTAACCTTGTGTTTGGCATATGTGTCATTGGGAAAAGATAATTAGTGATTCCCAGTGCCAGTAAGCATGAGATTTTACTGTTTGCTTATTCAAAGGTAAGGGTTTGTGTGTGTGTGTGTGTGTGTGCAAATTTGACCCTCCATGTGATAAACGGATATGCCAGTGCTCAGGTAGTTGATCATATTGTCTGTCACCCCGATGTGGACCGTGCTGTTTCTCCAGGTATGCCTCGTAGGCTCTGGCTTAGATATCTTCAGTTATCTGGGTAACCTGGATGAGTTGTGAAATGATACCAATGAACAAGTATATTTGTGGGTGTCCTCGTAGCATAGGTTGTGGACGAAGCAGAGTTTCCCCAATATGTCTTTCAGATGAATGTCAGGGCATCACAGCAGGCCTTTCAAAGCTAGGTAACGTGGGGCATCGCTGGCTGAGGTAAGTGCTGACACAGGCCTAAACCGCAGCCCACAGCGTCGTACTGTCACAGAGGCTTAATTCAGTGATGATGTGTCTCTGCACATCTTCCTGCTGTGATTTCTTACGGTAAGTGATGGCGTGTGCGGTAAACTCACCACAGACCAGGTGATCTCCATGTATCTAGGTTAGTGAGGTTCCTTTGCCTGAATGGTTTACCATGTGATGGGTAAACAGCTGTTATTATAAGAAAGGGAAGCGGCTTCCCATTCTCCTCACCATGTGATCCTTTTCATTTCTGTCCCGGTGAGAATGTATAATGTATGTGCTTTGTAAGTGCTGATTGATTGGCAGGAGCCCAGGGAACTCACGTGGCATTGTGCATCACAAAAGTGACTGCAGTGGATTTGCAGGGAAGCCGGCCAGGGAAAATGGCATGTCCTATGATGGCCTAGACCTTGGAGGGCCCACAAGCATGCAGGTACATTTCTGGTTCCCATAATGATGTTAGCATGCAGGCAGTTTGTAGGGTATTGGTGGAGGAGCTGTGTCCATAGACCCGTTGGTCACCTGTTGGTTTCAGATTCAGGCAGGCAGAAGTCAGAGTGTGAGGACAGCCTTGAGGTCTCTCCAGGAGATTCAGGGTCCATAGGATTTGGTATGGATTCAGGTATGAGATGATGATGGCCCTCATCACCATAGTATTTTGAAGGAATCCAAGAAACAGATGATGGGCCTGTCTCATACTAACCATGGTAGTACCCATGGGATTTTGTAACTACAGAGTGAAAAGATGACAGTGGCCATATACCTGAGAATGTCCATGTGATTTTTGTAAATATCCAGTTAAGATATGAGTGTTCCTACTTAGGAAGTGAACATGGGTTACTGAAGTTATAAAGGTAAGAAATGATAAACCTAATCGTGTGGGTGAGCATGGTATTTTCTAGATATCCAGATAATAGAGGATGATGGCCCTAACTCGAGTATCAAAGTTGGGTTTCCTCAGGTAGGCACATAGGAGCTGATGATGTTTTATACCATGTTAGTGAACATGGCATTTTGTGGTATTCCGGATATGATGGCAAATCTAACCACAAACATGACCATGAGATTTGTCAGAGATCCAGTAAAGAGAAGATGGTCCCCTTAACCATGAAGTTTATGATGAAATTTTGTAGGTCAGTAATTAAGAGATGACAGAGATCCTAACCGTGATACTGAACGAGGGATTTGCAAGTCACCAGGTAAGAGATGATTGTGTCTCTAAAAATGTGGTGACCGTGGGATTTTGCAGATTTCAATCAAGGAATAATGTGTTACTAGAAATGGTAGTACCAAGGTATTCAACAGTTAGCCACGAAAGAAATGATGTGTTCCTAGCAGTGGTATTTAATCTGGGTTATTTGTCGATCTCCATGTATGGTAGGTTTTTCCAAATCTGGTAGATCTTCTGGCCTTCTGTAGGTATCCACATGAGAGATGATGGATGTGTCACAAATTGTAAGTAACTGCCGCTACTGTAACCAAAGTATTTTATAAGTATCCAGCTAAGAGCTCTGGCTTTATGTATTTGTTGGATGTAAGACTATCAGGTTATCTATTTTTTTTCTTTTTTTGAGACAGCGTCTGGGTGAGGTAAGTGCTGCTGCAGGTCTAAACCACAGCCCACACCATGGGACAGTCAGAGAGACCCAGTTCAGTGAAGGTATGTGTCCCTACATGCCTTCCCGCCATGATTTCTTTCACATGTACTCAGGTGAGAAATAATGGACTCCTTACCAATCCCAGATTGGCCAGGTTTTCCATTTTCTGCTTCACAGAAAGTGTATGCTAAACCCTGTGTGTGTTGAGGGACTGCAAGGAGCCAGGTATTTATCACTGTATTTCCCGACCGCATGCTGCTCCTAGGATGACTACAGATGTCCAGTCTAGAAACAGTGGCTTTCTGCTATCAACGTCGACCTGGGATTACTGCAAGTATCCAGGTCGAGTGGGTGTGTCCCATAACGATGGAAATAATCAAGGTTCTTTGCAGGAGTGCTGGCAGCAAACCCCGTGTCCTTCTACACATACGTCTTCCTGCTTCTTTCAGATTCCTACCGTGACATCACAATGAATCCAACACGGGACCTTAATGGGAAGCTTGGCTGCTCTGCAGGTCAGCACTGATGAGGACCAAAACCATCGCACGGGCCACGTGAGGCCCAGCTGTCTAGGTAAGTGATGATGGTGTCAAGTCTCCCTGTTGTTTGCTTCAGGTATCCCGTAGGAAATGATAAGAGTACCTGGCTTTCTAGAAACCGTAAGTGGTCCCTTTGCATATTTCAGAGACAACACCTAACCCTGTGAGCATGGTGGGACTGCAAATACCAGGTAATGATCCAGGGTTCTCAGCCACAGCAGTGACCCATGGACATTTTGCAGGTGTCCTGTAGAGAGAAACGCAGTCTGCTGTGATCACGGACCTGAGCTTGGGTGTCCCACCAGCATCTAGATAAGAGTCATTGAATTATGGATGTGAGCATCGTGATTTGCAGGTGTGCTGCTGGAACACCTGAACTTGTGTGTTTCTCTTTTTTTTTTTTTTTTGATAGAGTTTTGCTGTTGTCGCCCAGGCTGGAGGGCAATAGCGTGACCTCGGTTCACTGCAACCCCTGCCTCCTGTGTTCTAGAGATTCGCCTGCCTCAGTCTTCCGAGTTGCTGGGATTACAGATGTGCACCGCCATCCCCCGCTAAGTTTTGTATTACTAGTAGAGACAGTTTCACCATGTTGGGCAGGCTGGTCTCGAACTTCAGACCTCTGGTGATCCACCTTCCTCGGCCTCCTACACGGCTGGGATTGCAAGTGTGAGCCACCATGCCTGGTCCCTGGTGTATTTCTGAGGCATTTATCTCAGTGTATGTTTTCCAGATTCCCATGATGAAATCTCGACAAACAGGAGTCACGATCAGGGGACATGTCTGCTATCTGGGTAAGTGATGGTGTGCATGGTAAACTCACCACAGACCGGGTGATCTCAACGTATCTAGTTAAGTGAGTTCCTTTGCCTGAACACTTTACCATGTGGTGGGTTAACAGCTATTATGGAAAGAAAGGGAGGTGGCTCCCAGTTCTCCTTGCCATGTGATCCTTTTCATTTCTGTCCTGGAGAGAAAGTATGATCTATGTGCTTTGTGAGTGCTGATTGATTGGTATGTACCCAGGGAACTCATGTGGCATTATGTATCACAGGAGTGACTGTGGTGGATTTGCAGGGAAGCTGGCCAGGGAAAATGGCGTGTCCTACAGTGGCCTAGACCTCGGAGGGCCCGCAAGTATCCAGGTACATTATTGGCTCCCGTAATGATGATAGCAAGCAGGCAGTTTGTAGGGTCCTAGTGGAAAAGCTGTGTCCATAGACACATTGGTCACACATTTGGTTTCAGGTTCAGGCAGGCAGTAGTGAGAGTGTGTGTAGGCAGCCTTGAGGTCTCTCCAGGAGATTCAGGGTCCATAGCGTTTTCTAGGGATTCGGGTATGAGATGATCATGGCTCTCATCATTGTGGTGACCATGGTATTTTGAAGGAATCCAAGAAACAGTTGATGGGCCTGTCCCTGACCATGGTAGGGCCCATGGGATTTTATAGCTAAAGAGTGAAAAGATGAAAGTGGCCATTGCTCTGGTAATGTCCATGGGATTTTGTAAATATCCAGGTAAGAAATGAGTGTTTCTACTTAGGAAGGGAACATGGGATACTGAAATTATAATGGTAAGAAATGATAATAAACCTAATGGTGTGGGTGACCATGCTATTTTTTAGATATCCAGATAAGTGTGAATGGTGGTCCTAACTCGAGTATCAAAGTTGGATTTCCTCAGGTAGGCACTGAGGAGCTGATGGTGTTTCTTCCCATATTAGTGTACATTGCATTTTGTGGTATTCCAGATATGATGTCGAACCAAACCACAAAAGTGACCATGAGATTGTCAGGAGTCTTGTAAAGGGATGATGGTCCCCTTAACTGTGACGGTTATGATGTAATTTTTCCGTCAGTAGTTCAGAGATGACGGTATCCTAAGCACAGTATTTCTTTTTTTTTTGAGAGAGTCTGGCTGAGGTAAGTGCTGATGCATGCATAAACCACAGCATGCACCGTGGGACCGTCCCAGAGACCTGGTTCAGTGATGAGGTGTCCCCACACATCTTTCCGCCGTGATTTCTTTCACAGGTACTCAGCTGAGAAATGATTGAGTCCTTACCAATCCCAGATCGGCCAGGTTTTCCCGTTTTCCGTTTCAACGAAAGTGTATGCTGAACCCTGTGAGTGTTGAGGGGCTGCAGGATGCCAGGTATTTATCTCTGCATTCCCCGCCCCCATGCTGCCCCTAGGATGGCTACAGGTGTCGAGAAATGGTGTTTTTGTGTTATCAGGGTCGACCTGGGATTACTGCAAGTATCCAAGTCAAGTGGGTGTGTCCTATAAAGATGGAAATAATCAAGATTCTTTGCAGGAGTGCTGGTAGCAAACCCCATGTCCGTCTACACATACTTCTTCGTGCCTCTTTCAGGTTCCTACCATGACATCACAATAAATCTGACACAAGACCTTAATGGGAAGTTCGGCTGCTCTGCACGTCAGTGCTGATGAGGACCAAAAGCATCACACGGGCCACGCGAGGTTCAGTTGTCTAGATAAGTGATGATGGTGTCAGGCCTCCCTGTTGTTCTCATGATTTCACTTCAGGTGTCCCGGTTGGGATTGATAAGGGTACCTGGCACCCTAGAAACTGTGAGTTTTTCCTCTGCGTATTTCAGAGACAGTGCCTAACCATGTGAGCACAGCGGGACTGCAAATACCAGGTAATGATCCAGCGTTCCCAGCCACAGCAGTGACTGTGGACATTTTACAGGTGTTCTGTAGAGAGAAATGCTATCTTCTGGAGCCACGGCCCTGAGCCGGATGGTCCCCACCAGCATCCTGGTAAGAGTCATTGAATGATGGATGTGAGCATCATGATTTGCAGGTGTCCTGGTACGGCATCTTGTGTGTTTCTGAGGCATATGTCTGTATATGTTTTTCAGGTTCCCTGGAGGAAATCCTGACAAAAAGGAATCACCATCAGGGGACATGTCTGTTGTCTGGTTAGTGATGGTGTTCGCAGTAAACTCACCACAGACCAGGCGATCTCCACCTATCTAGGTAAGTGAGGTTCCTTTGCCTGAACAGTTTACCATGTGATGGGCTAACGGCTATTATGGAAAGGAAGAGTAGTGACTCCCTGTTCTCCTCGCCATATGATCCTGTCGATTTCTGTCCTAGAGAGAATATAAGATGTATGTACTCTGTGAGTGTGGATTGATTGGCACGTACCCAGGGAACCCACATGGCAGTGTGCATCACAGAAGTAACTTCGGTGGAGTTACAGGGAAGCCGGCCAGGGAAACTGGCGTGTCCTACAATGGCCTAGACCTTGGAGGGCCCACAAGCATCCTGGTAGATTTTTGGCTCTTACAGTGATGATAGTGAGCAGGTGGCTTGCAGGGTTCTGGTATTAAAAGCAGTGTCCATAGACACATTGGTCACATATGTAGTTTCAGGCTCAGGCAGGCAGAGGACAGCCTTGAGATCTGTCCACAAGATTCACTGATTATCATATTTGGTAGGGATTCAGGTGTGAGATGATCATGGCTCTCAACATTGTGACCATAGTATTTTGAAGGAATACGAGAAACAGATCATGGACATGTCCCTAACCGTGGTAATGCCCATGGGATTTTGTAGCTATAGGGTGAAAAGATGACAGTGGCCATATCTATGGTAATGTCTGTGGAATTTTGTAAATATCCAGGTAAGAAATGAGAGTTTCTACTTAGGAAGTGAACATAGGATACTGAAGGTATAAAAGTAAGAAATAATGATAAACCTAATCCTGTGGGAGACCATGGTATTTTCTACATACCCATATAAGAGTGGATGGTGACCCTAACTCGAGTATCAAAATTGGGTTTCCTCAGGTAGGCACGTAGGAGCTGATGATATCCCTTCCCATATGAGTGAACATGACATTTTGTATTCCGGATATGGTGGCAAACCTAACCCCAAAATGACTATGAGGTTTGTCAGGGGCCTAGTAAAGAAAAGATGGTCCCCTTAACCGTGAAGGTTATGATGCAAATTATTCGATCAGTAATTAAGAGGTGACAGTGACCCTACCCCTCCAATGAACAATGAATTTTGCAAATCACCAGGTAAGAGATAATGGTGTCTCTAAAAATGTGGTGACCATGGGATTTTGAGGATATCCAATCAAGGAGTAATATGTTACTAGAAATGGTAGTCCCAAGGTATTTTACAGTTACCCAGGAAATAAATGATGTGTCCTTAGCAATGGCATTTTATTTGAGTAATTTGTAGGTATCCATGTCTGGTAGGTATTTCTATATCTGGTCGATCTCATGATCTTCTGTAGGTATCCACATGAGAGATAATGTGTCACAAATTGTAACCAAGTGCCAAGGTATTTTACAAGTATCTCACTTAAAGCTCTGTTGAATATAAGTTTTTGAAGATACCCAGTAGGGAATGATGTTGTCCTAAGCTGTGGTAATGCCCACAAGTAGTGCCCATATCTTGGTAACAGGTGGTGTGTGTCTAATTATGGTTGTCACCATGGCTTTTTTTGCAAATTCCAGCAATATAATGAAGACAATCTTAACCACTCTTATGAACAGAGGATTTAGCAGGAATTGAGGAAAGAAATAATGTGGTCTTTAACCAAGTGGACATGATTAGATTTTAGGGATTTCTAAATAAGTGATCATGGTGTCCCTAACCACGGGATTTTGCAGGTTGTAGTCAACAGGCAATGATGAATTTAACAATAGGCGCAAACATGGGATTTCTTGATACCCACGTAAGACATGATGTGGTCCTTAAACATATTACAGACCATATGATTTTTTAGATATCTAGATAGCAATAATATGTCCTGAAATCTTGATGTTACCTTTTGTTCAGACTTAAAAAGTTGCTCATTCTCAAATATTTGTGCAAGGCTGATTTCAGAGTATAGGAATGCACCAGCAGCCAGCCCAGTGGCTCACGCCTTAATCTCTACACTTTGGGAGGCCAAGGCGGGCAGATCACTTGAGGGCAGGAGTTCGAGACCAGCCTTGCCATCATAGTGAAACCCCGTCTCTACTAAAAGTACAAAATTTAGCTGGGCGTCCTCGCATATGCCTGTAGTCCCAGCTACTCAGGTGGCTGAGGCACGAGAATCATTTGAATCCAGAAGGCAGATGTTGCAGTGAGCCGAGGTTGGGCCACTGCAGTCCAGACTGGGCAACAAAGCAAGTCTTTGCCCCCCTCACCACGCCCCCCAAAGAAAGAAAGAGTAATGCACCAGAGTCATGAAATAACGATCTTACCACATAGGGCGTAAAAAGCAAAACCTCAGAAAGTATTACCGTATTTCAAAAGACTTGTGGAAAATAATTAAGGACCAGGTAGCAGAAATTGTGATCAGAAGAAATAACATAAGAATATACTTAAGTGCACAGTACATAGTTGGAAGGCAAACTGTTTATCCTTCTAAAACCATTACTGTGATCAACACAGACAAGAGACACTTTCCTGAAAGGTTAAATTGGTTCATGAGAAATAAAAGCAACCAAAAGGAGCCACATTATCTACAATAGAAGAGACCATATGGAAAAAGTTCTATGGCAAGAGCTAACTAATTAGTATACAAAAAGATTCACGAAAAATGCCTCAACTTTGGACACGTTAGATATTGCACACTAAAAAAAAAAAAAACAAAAAACAAAGGAACATTTTGAAAGCTATTTTAAATTTAATTAATTGCTGAATGTCTCCTTGGCTACTAGTTGAACAATCATTATTTAGTCCCACATCTCTCTCACCATTTTGTTTGCAGACCATCTAAAAGCCTTATTTCCTCATCTATTTGACAGATGACCAAAATGGATCCTTCAATATGATCACACAGGATAATCTTGGAAAGTATGACTATCTAAATTATTTTTAAAGGCATTATTTTTCTCCTTTGATTTTCAGATTCTTTCTCATAATTTCTAAAACAGTGTCAACAGCGGCCTGTACCATGTCTTCATTGATGTCATCACTGAGATCACTCTCAATTGCTCTCGAACTTGTTGTTGGCCTTTCGTGTAGATATGAACTGTGACCTGGCGGATCTGACTGTTGTTGCTGCTGCTTCTGTTCCTGCTGATGCTTTTCAAAATAGTCTTTTATTTTCTTTGGCTCTTCCGAAGCAGGAGTTCCACATGATGTCTTTGGAAGATCTTGCGATGTGTTTCTGGAACTACCTTGCATACTTAGTTCAATAGCCCTGCGGAGATCTTCATCTTCTTTATTGGTTTCTTGGCGGCTTAGTTCCAGGGCCCTCTGAAAATCCTGCTCTTCTTGGTCTGATGTTCCAGACTCATCACTTTCTTCTGACACTTTTTCAAGAATTGTTTTATAGACTCTATGGTCTTTTTCTTTGGCTAATTTTTTTCCATTAAGTTTTGGTCTATCCATCTCTTCAACACTGATGATTTGCAGCAGTTGGTCAGCTTCACAGTCTGGCAGATCCCCCTTCACAACAAATACAGAATATGCTTCCTGTTGCAGTTGAGTCAAGAAATTTGCAAGGCATATGTCTGATATTAATTCTGGACCCGCCACGAGAGAATTCAAGTTAAACCAGTGTTTTCCGAATTTTCTGATAGTAAACCAGTGTTGTTTATAATTACATATAAAAGATTTTTCATTTATAGGATCAATCCCGAGCTTCTGATATTCAGGATTATTGAAATGGATGACCTCTAAACCCCAGAACTTCAAGGCGTTGCATATTACCTGGATGGAGAAGAAGCCGCTATCATCCATGTTTTCTGAAGGCTGCTGTAAAAATGCGCGATAGTCTTCACTAGTGACTCCTCCTTCTGCCATTCTCATCCTCTCTTCTTCATCTAGCTGATGTGCAATTGAAGCTAATTCCACAGGGCTAAAATATTCTCCTTGCAGCAGATTATTCAGGCAGTGCTGAGCACAAAGGAAGCCTTCTTGTTTTTCATGAAAGATGAAATCCATGTTGATTCTAACCGTGAGTTTTTGTATATATGCGGGAACATGTTATATGCCCAGCTATGGCAGTTATCTGGGCAGTTTGTAGATAGCCATGAAATAGGTGTTAGGTTTTCAAACCTTATGAAGACCATGGGTTTCTGTAGGTATTTAAGTAAGAGATGATATGTCACAAAGCACTATTGTGACCAAGGTGGTTTTGTCAGTATCTAGTCAAGACCTGATGGTAAACCTAAAGTGAATATGGGGTTTTGGAGTCATCCCATAGAGGATAATGGTGACTTGAACCATGGCAGTGCCCACTGATTTTCAGATGTCCTATAAAATATAATGTCTCTTTAATTATGGTTGTCAGCATGGTTTTAGGAAGTGAATAAAGGTGAAATTTACCACAGTACTAAACAGAAGATTTGGCAGGTAACTGGGAAAGAAATAACATGGGCTTTAACCAAACGGGCATCATGGGATTTTGGAAGTCTCTGGGTAAGTTATGATGTCACTGACCACAGTAATAGCCATGGAATTTTGAAGGTTCCACTCAATAGATGACAATAAAACTCACGGTAGCAATGAAGATGGGACTTTGCTGGTATCCTAGTTAGAGATGATGTGGGCCTTAAAAACATTAGTGACCAAATGATCTTCAGACATCTAGAAAACTGATGAAGATGTCCTGAACTCTTTTCATATCCATGTGTTTTTATAGGTGTTCAGATAAGAAATCTGTGTGCCCAACAAAAGTAGTAACTATTAGATTTTACTGTTTTCTAGTTCAGAGACAATCTCTCTCAAACTTAGTAGTGACAAAGATATAGCAGACATCCAGGTAGGATATCACAGAGTTCCTTACCACAGTAGTAACTATAGGATTTTTGCAGGTGTCCAGTGAATAGACAGTGTGTGAAACTACTGTGTTGACCTTGGACTTCTCTAAGTGTCCAAGTACACTTAGTGATGCCCTAATGATCGTAGTGAGTATATGCACGGAATGAGCAGGGGGCCAGATGGAAGGACCTGCATCCTGACCAGGGTTACCACCATATGTTTTCTCAGCAGGTAGTCAAGAGATAATGGTGTCTCTAACTACAGCATTGGCCTCAGAACCTTAGGATTCAGGTAGAGTTCATGGTTCCCCTAACAATACTAGTCACCGTGGGATTTTTTGAGGTCCATGTAGAAGATGTATCCCTAACCACCACTGCTGCCATATGGTTTTGCAGGCTCCTATCAAGAGATAATGGTGAAACTCCTATTGGTCATTTTTGTAGGCATTCATGGAATCTAGCTAAGTGATTTTGTGGACCTTAAACATAGTACAGACCATCTGCTCTTCAGACATCTCGGTAAGTGATGATGATGTCCTCAGCGTGTGTTGGTATCGTGTGTTTTGCACGTATTCGGGTAAAAAAAAAAGATACTGGCTCTACCAATAAGTATCGGAATCCATGAGACTTAGCTTAACCAGTTTTCTGGTTTAGAGATATTGTGTGTTTAACCTTAGGAGTGAATGAAGAATTTTCAGGTATCTGGCAAGTGATCATAACTTTCGTCAAAACAGTAATGACCATGAGATTTTTATCGATGCCCAGACAATAAATGATGGTGCCTGTACCAATGTGTTGACCTTCAGGTTCTGCCATTATCCAGGTAGCATTAATGAGTTTGTAAAGATAGAAGTGACAAAAGTTAATCTGCAGATGTTCTGCTAGAAAAAGTTGCATTCTTAAACACATCTGGAGCAATGTGTTTTTTCAGGTTTCAATCTAAAGATCAAGGTAACCCTAACAATGGGATTAACATGAAGCTTTGCTGGTATCCAGGCAACTGATGATGTCAGTCTTATCACACAGAAGACATTCTGACCTTCAGAAATTTACATAAGTGATGATGATACCTCTAACATTTGTGTTACCTTGTTTTTTGGGGTTTTGCAGATATTCAGGTAAGAAACTATAATGTTCCCATAATTCCCATTTAAGAATACACCCTTACTGCTTACTAGTTCAGAGGTAATGTTTTGAAATCTGGCTAAGACTGAGGGATTTGTAAGTTTCCAAGTCAATTTTCATAGTATTTCTCATCTCAGTATTGACCATGGTATTTTTACAGGTACCGAGTCAAGTGATTATGATATATCCATGGTTTTGACCTTGATATTCTGCAAGTATCAAGGTAAAGTTGATGGTTCTCCTACTGCTAGTGATTCTCATGAGATGTTGCATGGTCTAGGTAGAAAAAGACGTATCTCTAACCATGGCTGCCTTCATGGGGTTTTTTTTAGGTGCTGTCAGTGGATGATGCTGAAACTAACAATGGTAGTGAACATGGACTTAGCTAAAAGAGAGGGAAAAGATGATGTGAGCCTTTACACTTTAGAGAGCTTCAGATTTCAGTTATCTAGGTAAGCGTTGATGGTGCCTGTAATACTGTGGTTACAAGAATGTTGTTTTTATAAACAGGCATTCAGGTAAGCACAGTACTAATATAAAGGTGAGAAATGATGTGGCATTTATACACTAGAGACCCGAATTTCAGATATCTAGGAAATTTATGATGGTGATCATACCTGTAATAGTTACCTGGTTTGGTATAGTTTTGCAGGGAAGAAATGAACTTGCTCCACTAATAAGAATAAGCGTGCGATTTTCTGTATTCTTGTTTAGTGCTAATTTGTACTTAACCCTAGTAGCAGTCGAGAAACCTGCAGGTATCCAGGTAAGATATCACACTGTCTATCACCTCACTAGTGACCACTGGATTTTGGCAGGTATTTCTTCAAAGGAGAGAGGTGTCTTTATTAGGGTTTAACTTCACACCTTTGGAACTATCCAGGTAGCATTGATGAGTTACAAAAAGAAGTGATCAAGGGTATTTGCAGGTGTCCAGGTAGTATAAGAGATGTGTTAAACACATTATTCACAATATGCTTTTCAGGCTCCTTTCATGAGATTGTAGTGAGCTTAACAATGGCCATTAATGGTGGACATTATGAGTGTCTGGTAAGTGATGAGGTGTGCTTAATGCACAGCTGAAAACATTTGACCTTCATATAAGAAGGTAAGTGATCAAAGTGCCCCTAACACTTTTGCTTGCTTGTTTATTTTGAAGATACTGAGATAAGAAACCATAGTCCTTACCAATGTTAGGAACCATGAGTTCTTAGTTTTACATATTTTGGAAAATTTATCTTTAATCCTGTGGATATTGAGTCATTGCCGTATCCAGATAATTTTCATGGTATTCCTCACCACAGTAGTAACCATCGGATTTTTGCAGATATCCAGTCAAGAAAGAATGGTTTCATCTGGCAACATTGTTGACCTGGAGTACTACAAATGTCCAGCTAGAGTGTATATGTCACATAATGATGGAAGTGACAAAAGTTATTGGCAAGCATCATGCTGTAAAAAGTGTCTTTTCACACATATTTCGAAATGTGTTTTTCAAATTCCTGTCAAGAGATGGTGGTGAACCTAACAATGGCTATTAACATGGTAGGTGTTGATGTGGGTCTTTCACACTACAGAACATCTAATCTTCACATACCTAGGTCAGTGATGATGCTGTCCCTAGTACTAGTATTACCATGTTTTTATTTTCAGCTATCAGGCAATGGCTTTACTAGTATAGAAGTAAGAACTAATGCGACTTTTATATGGTAGAGACCTTCCTATTTTCAGATATACAGGTAATTAATGATGGTGTTGACAACTCTGATACTAATCTTATTTTTTGGCTGGTTTGCATAGAAGAAATTAATTTTGTCTAACAGTACAAATAAGCATGAGTGATTTTACTGTATTCTTATGTAGAGCTAATGTGTATTTAATAATCATAGTGTTAGATGGACCTGTAGGTATCCAGCTAATTTATCATATTTTTCATCACCACAGAATGACCATGGAATTTCTGCAGGTATCCATTTAAGAGAGGGAAGTGTCTCTTACTAGATTTTGACATTGGAGTTCTGCAAGTGCTCAAGTAATGTTGATGGATCCCAAAATGACAGAAATGACCAGGGGAATGTGCAGGTGACCAGGTATAATCAGATGTATATCAAATATAACATTTTTCATAATGTGTGTTTCAGGATTCTGTCAGGAGATTATGGTGAGCCCAATAATGGTAGTTGATGTGGGACACTGCTGGAATATAGGTAACTGACGTGGTAAGTTTAAATCCCAGCACATCTACTTGATTTTCCTGTATCTAGGTAAGTGATTAATGATGTCCCAAATACTCGTTACTGTGTTTGTTTCTTTTTTCTTTATGTATTCAGTGATGAAAAGTTCTTACTAGTAATAGAATCCATGAGTTCTTTCTTTTCACATTTTAGGGAAAATTTGTATAACTTTGTGAGTATTGAGGGATTGTCACAGTAATTCTCATTGTGCTTCCCACCACATTCGTAACCATGGAATCTGCAGTCATCCAATCAAGAAATTATGATCTTTTCTAAAATGGTGTTTACCTTGGTGTACTACAAATATTCAAGTAGAGTCAGTGCATCCAGTAATACTGGAAGTAACTAAGGTTAGTTGACAGCATCCTCATAGGAAATAAATTGTGTCCTTTAACATGTATTTTCTAAAGTTTTTTTCAGGTTCCTGTCAAGAGAGCACGGGGAACCTAAAGATGGTGGTTAACATGGGACGTTGCTGGTGTCCAGGTAAGTGATGATGTGAGCCATAGTGGTGGTGTTGGCCTCTACTTATTGTTGTCAGTTTTTGGATTTTTTAAAGTATTCAGGTACGAAATGATAATCTCCTTACTATTACTATTAACTATGTTAAGTTTGTTTTATATATTAATGTAAACTTATGTTCAGCCTAGTGAGTGTTGGATTTGCAGGTATCTACGTAATTCTTATGATGTCTTGCTTCTCAGATGTAACCCCGGGACTTCTGGAAGTGTGCAGTGAACAGAATGTGTTTTCACTAACAGCAGTGCAGACCGTAGAATGCTACAAGTAATCAGGTAGAGTTGATGGGTCTTGCCATGGAGGAAGCCACCAACGTTGTCCTTAGCGGTTCAGGAGGAAAAAATTGTGTGCATAGGAACATTGGTAGCAATTTGTTCTTCAGGTTTCAGTCCAGAGAACATGATGAACTTCAAAATGGTCATTCACAGGAATTCACCTGGTGCCCAGGTAAGTGCTGATATGAGCCTAAACCACAGCACAGGCCATCTGATCTTAGGCCATCTGATCTTCATGTATATAGGTGATGATGGTGTCACATTTTTTTGACTATGTGTTTATCACAACTATTCTGCTAAGCACGAGATAGCCCTTAACAATCGGAGAAACCATGAATTTTCACTTTTTTCTTCTGTAGAGAATGTATGCTCAACCCTTTTAGTGATGAAGAACTGCACATATCTAGATAACTATCGTGGTGGTCCTCCTCCAGTAGTATCCATGGGAATTTTGAGAGTGTGGTTGGGAAACGATGTTCTTATCTGACAACGGCACTTCCTTGGAGCACTTCAGATATTCAGGTAGAGTTGATGGTTTCTGCGTGATGGCAGTGATCAAGGTTATTTTCAGGCATCCTGATAGAAAAGGTTGTATTCTTCGACATGTATCTCAAATTATGCTTTTCAGATTCCTGTCCAGAGATCCCAAAGGACCTAAATATGTTTGTTAACAGGAGACGTTGCTGGTATCCAGGTAAGTGATGATAGGACATTGACTCATGAGAGACCTTCTGATTTTCAGATATCTGAGCAGTTAATGATATCCTTAAGACACATATATTAACATTGTTTTTGGCATGTGTGTAGTTAGAGAATTAGTTCTTAACAATACTAGTAAACATAAGATTCTCCTGTATTCTTATTTAGAGAGAACACATATTCATCACTCAGAGCAACAGATGAATATGCAGGTATCCAGGTAATTTATAGTCTTATCTATCACCAGGTTATTGGTCATTTTGCAGGTATGCCTTCAAGAGATGAAGGAGTTTCTTACCTTGGTTTCAAGTTGGAATTGAGCAGGCATCCAGGTTGCTTGGATGGGTCCTGAAATGATACAAGTGACCAAAGGACTTTGCAGGTATTCAAGTATCTGAAGATATTTACCAAACGCATTTTCCACAATATCAAA
>NW_012104943.1:1383324-1449285 GCF_000951045.1 Mandrillus leucophaeus | reverse complement strand
GTATCTGAAGATATTTACCAAACGCATTTTCCACAATATCAAATGCATTTTCCACAATGTGTTTTTCTGATCCAAGTCAAGGCATCGTAGTGAGTCTGTGAAAGGTAATCAGGGAGTCTGTAAAAGGTGGGACATTGCTGGCATCAAGACAAGAGCTGGTGTGGGACAAAAGCACAGCACAGCACATCTGATCATCATGTGCATAGGTAAGTGATCACAGTGCCCCAAGCACCTCTTTATCGCCCTTTCCATGATTTTTGTGCAGGCGTTCAGGAAAGAAATCATAGAACCTGTATCAATTCTAGAAACCATGAGTCTTTGCTTTTCATGTATTAGGGAAAATGTATGGCAAACCCTCTGAGTTTGAGGGATTGCATGTATCCAGGCAATGATCATGGTGATTTTCACTACAGTGGAAACCACGTGATTTTATAGGTTTCCTCTCAAGAAATGATGGTTTGATATGACAACAGTGTTGTCCTTGCAATACTGCAAATGTCCAGGTAGAGTTGATTTGTCTCATGCGGATGGAACTCTGCAAGGTTATTTGCAGGTGTCCTTCTGGAAAACATTACATCCTTCAACACATATTCACATTGTGTTTCAGGTTCCTGTGAAGTAATTGTTACGAAACTAAAAGTGGATGTCAGTAAAGACATTTCTGGTCTAAGTAAGTGATGATGCACACCCTAACCCATCATGAATCATCTGATTTTTTTATATCTAGGTAAGTTTTACCATTTGATTTTTGGTACGTATTCAGGCAAAACATTATAGTATTTTGTTAATTCTAGCAGACATGTTATCACAGAGTTTGTATTTCACAGAAAATTTACATTTAATCAGGTGAGTGGTCAATGATTTCCATGTGTCCTTGAAAATATCTTGTAGCTCCCCATCAGAGTAGCAACCATGGGATATTATCAGCTGTGCAGTTATCACCACCCATGATGGTGTCTCTAACAAAGATGTGTTGACCTTGAATTAAAGCAAGTGTCTAGGTAGAGTTGATGTGTATTCCAAAATAATGGAAGCATTACAAGGTTGTAGGCAAGTGCCCGGGGAGAACAAGTTGTGACCTGAAGCACATTTGTCTTATATGATTTTTCAGGTTCTTGTCAAAACTATGAGGTGAATCACATAATGCTCAGTAATGAAACATTGCTTGTAAACAGGTAGTGATAACTGTTTGCTTCCTATAATGGGGGTAATTACACAATGCAGAGCATTGGATTTTCTAGGTACGTAAAAAGGGATCCCTGATGCTTAAGCTACTGTGTATTTTGTAGGTAATCCGTTCAGGTTTTTGGGCTAGTTTATAGAGAACAGGTAAGGTTGTATTAACATGTAAAACAGCTTGATATTTTCAGATATCAACTTTTATTAATGTTTTTCACAGTATTAATTTAAACTTGTGTTTCACATTTATGCAGTTAAAAATAAATACGCCTCTAGTAATAACGAATAATCAAGAGAATTTATTGCATGTCTTGACAGATAATGAGTAATGAACACTTACAGGGCTACACAAATCCACAGACATCTAGATTAACCGTATTGTGCAGCATCATGAAATTAACAACAGGAATTATGCAGGGATCTAATCAAGAAAGTACAAGGATTCTTAAAAGGAGTTTTCCTCTAATTTCTACAAGTATTGAGGTACATTTGATGAATACAAAAATAATAAAAGTGACCAGAAAAGATTGGAGGTATATAGGTAGAATGATATGTGTACCAGTCACACTATTCACAATATATATTTCAGATTTACATTAACATATCATAATAAGCCTATCAAAACTAGGTAACATGGGACATTATTGGCGGAGGTAAGTGCTGATGCGGGCCTAAACTACAGCCCACAGCGTGGGACTGTCACAGAGACTAGTTCACTGATGACGTGTCCCTACACGTCTTCCTGCCGTGACTTTTTCCCAGGTATCAGGTGAGAAGTGATTGAGTCCTAACCAGTCTCAGATAGGCTGGGTTTTCTAATTTTCTCTTTCACTGAAAGTGTATGCTGACCCTGTGAGTGTTGAGGGATTGCAGGTAACCAGGTATTTATCACTGTATTTCCCACCCCCACTGCTGCCCCTAGGATTTGTGGAGGTGTCCAGTTGTGAAATGGTGGTTTTCGGCTGTCAGGGTCAACGTAGGATTACTGCAAGTATCCAGGTCTAGTGGTGTGTCCCATAAAGCTGGAAGAATTCAAGGTTCTTTGCTGGAGTCCTGGTGGAAAACCCCATGTCCTTCTACATATATATCTTCGTGCCTATTTCAGCCCCCTACCATGACATCACAATGAATATGGTAACAGGTCTGGAGGTCAGCACTGATGAGGGCTAAAAGCAACGCATGGGCCACGTGAGGTTCAGCTGTCTAGGAAAGTGATGATGGGTCCATCCTTCCTGTTGTTCCCAAGATTTCGCTTCAGTTGTCCTAGGAAAAAATGGTAAGACTCCCTGGCGTACTAAACCGTGAGTTTTCCCTCTGCATGTGACTAACCTGTGAGTGCAGTGGGACAACAAATACCAGGTAATGATCCGGCTTTCCCAGCCACAGCAGTGACCATGGACATTTTGCAGGTGTCCTGTAGAGAGAAATGCTGTCTTCTGGGATCATGGCCCTGAGCTTGGGGACACTGTCAGCATACAGGTAAGAGTCTTTCAGTGATGGATGTAAGCAGCGTGATTTGTAGGTGTCCTGGTAGAACAGTTTATGTGTTTCTGAGGCATATATCTCAGTGTATGCTTTCCAGGTTCCTGGGAGGAAATCCTGACTAACCAGAGACATGATCAGGGGACATGTCTGCTATCTGGGTAAGTGATGGTGTGTGCTGTAAACTCACCACAGACCATTTGATCTTAACGTATTAGGTCAGTGAGGTTCCTTTCCCTGAACGGTTTACCATGTGATGGGTTTATGGGTATTCCAGTAAGAAAGGGTAGTAGCTCCCCATTCTCCTTGCCATGTGATCCTGTTGTTTTCAGTCCAGGAGAGAACGTATGAGGTATGTACCCTGTGAGTGCTGATTGATTGACACGTGCCAGGGAATTCACATGGCACTGTGCATCACAGGAGTAACCGCGGTGGATTTGCAGAGAAGCGGGCCAGAGAAAATGGCATGTCCTACAATGGCCTAGACCTTGGAGGGCTTGCAAACATCCAGGTACAATTTTGGCTCCCACAATGATGACTGTGTCCATAGACACATTGGTCACATATGTGGTTTTAGGTTCCCTTGGAAAGGTCACAGGAAACCTCTTTGTGCTTGAGCAGAGGACTGTGCCTGTATTTAGGTGGGTGACGGCATGGGCCTAAGCAGGCCATGGACTATCCAATCTTCCCATACACCGATAAATACAGATGACTTTCCGGCTCTTGTCCCTGTCCTGCCATGGTTTCCTCAGCTCATTTTCTATTCTTTATTTTCTGTAGTTATTCAGTTAAGAAATGATGCTTTGCCAACCAAGACTGGTAAGCATTAGTCCTTGCTGTGTTCAACTTTAGGAAATGTGCCTTGAACCTGAGTCCATGTTGACTGAGGGAGATGTGGGTGTCCAGGTAAATTATCCTACTCTACCAGATCACAGGATGGAATGATAGTTCTGACACATCCTCAGTCTGGAGTCAGTAATGGTGCCAGCAGTGGAGTGGAAGTTGGAGTTCTGCCGGGATCTAGGTAAGGTCGATGGTTCCCAGATGACGGCAGTGACCAGGCTGTGTAGTGCGTGTCTTTTTCATCTTTCAAGTACACCAAGTGGCATCCCGGAAAATACCTGTCAGATGCATTTCTTCTGCTGCTGCTAGACATGAAATCAAGGCCGGCCTGAGAATGACCATTCAGGGGCCCTGGATTGTAACCAGGTAATTGATCACATGAGTCCTATGCCAATATAGACCACCTGAAACTTCAGATTTCCTGGACAAAGAGGACGCTCTCCTTGACACAGTGTTTTTCCCATGGTTTCCTGCAGGGGTCCCGTAAAGTTCTCTTCCTGTAGAGAGGTAAGAGATGTTGTGACATTATCTCATGAAAGACATTCTGTGTTTCCTGCATGTAGGTAAAATTAATGGTGGTTTTGAGTCTGGTAGAGTAACCTTGTGTTTGGCATATGTGTCATTGGGAAAAAATAAGTAGTGATTCCCAATGCCAGTAAGCATGAGATTTTACTGTTTGCTTATTCAGAGATAAGGCTTTTGTTTGTTTGTTTGTTTTTTGCAAATTTCACACTCCACTCAATAGACAGATATGCCAGTGCCCAGGTAGTTGATCATATTGTCTGTCACGCCGATGTGGACTGTGGTGTTTCTGCAGGTATCCCTTGTAGGCTGTAGCCTCAGAGTTCTTGTGTTATCCAGGTAACCTTGATGAGTCGTGAAATGATGCCAGTGAACAAGAGTATTTGTGATTGTCCTTGTAGCACAGGTTGTGGATCAACCACAATATGTCTTTCAGATGTGTGTCAGGGCATCACAGCAGGCCTTTCAATCCTAGGTAATGTGGGCATTGCTGGGTGAGGTAAGTGCCACAGCCTGCAGCGTGGAACTGTCATAGAGACCTAGTTCAGTAATGATGTATCCCTACATGTCTTCCCATCGTGATTTCTTTCCCAGGTATTCGGGAGAGAAATGATTGAGTCCTTACCAATCCCAGATAGGCCGAGTTTTCCCATTTTCTGTTTCACCAAAAGTATATGCGGAACCCTGAGAGTGTTGAGGGATTGCAGGTAACCAGCCAGGTATCTATCACTGTGTTCCCCACCCCTGTTCTGCCAATAGGACTTCTCCCAGTGTCCAGTCAAGAAATAATGGATTTCTGCATAGATTTTGACCCTGTATCACTGAAATTGTGCAGATAGATTTGATATGTCCCATAATTGTGGAAGTGGCTAAGTTTATCTGCTGTTTTTCTGCATACCTGCATATCCCTCCCTCACTATAAGACTAAACACATTATAACTAAACTCTAAAAGTAATGACTAATGCTTACCAGCATTGCTTGGGAATATATAATTCCTTAACTAAATACCTGAACAAAATATGGCAACACAAAAATTGGGAAAACCTACATATCTGTAGATCACAGTGGTATTGATCTTGCATTATTACAAGTATCCAGGTAGAGTTATATGTTCCGTAATGATGGAGTGACCAAGGTTATTTTCAGATGTCGTCTTGGTGGAAATGTTTGTGTCCTTTAGCACATATTTCACAATGTGTATTTCAGGTTTCTGTAGTGAGACCCTGATAAACCTAACAATGGTTGGCACGGCAGACATTTCTGTTATGCAGACAAGTGATGATGTGTTCTTTAACCACATCATAGACCATCAGATCTTCATATATCTTTTTTTTTTTTTTTTTTTTTTGACAGAGTCTTGCTTTGTCGCCCAGGCTGGAATGCAGTGGGGTAATCTCGGCTCACTGCAGCCTCCACCTCCCATGTTCAAGCGATTCTCGTGCCTCTGCGTCCTGAATAGCTGGGATTACAGGTGTGCACCACCACGTCCTGCTAATTTTTGTATTTTTAGAGATGGGATTTTGGCACGTTGGCCAAGCTGGTCTCGAACTCCTGGCCTCAAGCAATCCACCCACCTTGGTCTCCCAAAGTACTGGAATTACAGGTGTGCACCACCGCGCCCGGCCAGATCTTCATGTATCTAAGTAAGTGGTATACATTTACCTAAACTTTTTTAGCATGTGATTTTTTCCGTAGGTACTCAGGTAAGAAATGATAGTCTTTACCAACTGTAGCAACCATGTTATCCTGCTGTTTTATATTTTAGAGAAAATGTATGTTTAACTTTGTGATTGTTGAGCTATTTGCTATCCAAGAAATTAACCATGGAGTTGCATGTCATAGTAGCAATTGTGGGTTTGTTTGCAGGTAAGTAGTAAAGAGAAAATGGTATCTCTAACAGTGCTATAGACCTTGGAGTACTGCAAGATTTCAGGTATACTTGATGATTCTTGCAATGGTGGTAGTGAGTAAGCTTAATTGCAGGGTTCTAGAAAAAAAGCTGTGTCTACACACATTTGTCATAATGTGTTTTTAGGATCCTGTCAAGAAGTCATGGTAAATCTCATCATGATCAAGAAGGAGACTTTGCTTGCATCCAGGTAAGTAATGATGTAGGCCTTAAGCAAGCACTCAGAAAACAATCTAATCATCAGATGTATAATTAAGTGTGGATGGTGCCTCTACCTTTTGTGTTACCATGGTTTTTTTGCAGGCATTCAGTTAAGAAATGTTTTCCCCACCAAGGCTAGTAAGCATTAGGCCTTATTATTTTAGAATTTAGATATAATGTGTAGTACCTAACCAAGCTGGGCATAGTTGCATGTGCCTATAGTATGAGCTACTCTGGAGGCTGAGGCAGGAAGATCACTTGAGCCCAGGAGGTCGAGGCTGCAGTGAGCTGTGATCACACCACTACACTCCAACTTGGGTGACAGGACAAAACCCTGTCTCTTAAAAAAATAAAAAATATATAATGTGTGTTTAACATTAGTCTCTAAGGAGGGCTATGCCGGTATCCAGGTGAGTTATCCTACTTTTCCACATTATAGTATGACCAATGAGATTTCTAAGTCAAGCGATAATGGTTTCTCTAACATTGGTGTTGATCTCAAAGTTCTACTAAGATCAAGGTAGTGTTGGTGGTTCCTCTAATGAGGAAAATGACTGATACAAGTTGCAGGTGCCCCCTCCTTTTTTGCAGGTAAAACAGCGTGTTTCATTAAACATATTCATTATTGAATATGTTTCTTCAGGTACCAGTAGTCATGAAATCATAGTGAACCTAACAATGGTCATTTGTGGGTTCTTGGTAGTAACCAGGTCAGTGATAAATTGGGTCTTACCACACTACAGACCACCTGTTGTTCAGATTTTTAGGTAAGTGAGTATGGTCCCTCTAACACAGTGTTACTGTGTTTGTCTTTTTCAGGCTTCCCAAAAGTTGTTTGGTAGTATACAGACATGAGGTGGTGTGACTCTAGTTCATTAGATGCCTTCGTCTTTTCAGTTATGTAAGTAATGAATGGTGTTTTCAGGACCGTTATATAAACCTTGTTTATGGCGTGTATGCAGTTTAAAAATCAAAGTATCCCTAATAGTAACAGAAACCATGAGTTTTTAATGTATTTTACTTTTGAGATAATGTGTATATAACACTTGTACTGATAGACATATATACAGGTATCTTGGTATTTTATCATATTGCTCATCACCACATTATTGGCCATGGGATTTTTGGAGGTATCTGTCAAAGAGTGGACGGTGCCTCTTTCTATAGTTTGACTTTGTAGTTCTGCCCTTATCTAGTGTTTATGGGCCCCAAAAGATTCAAGAGACCAAGGGAATTTGTAGTTCTACAAGTAGAATTAGACTAGTACCAAACCTATTTCCCACAACATGTTTTCCAGGGTATGTCCAGAGATCATGGTGAGCCTATCTATGGTAATTAATATGTGGTATTGCTGATTTTGAGGTAAATGATGATGGAGAGACCTAAACCAGAGCACAGGTTATCTGATCTTCATATAGGTATAATTGATGGTTGTGTCCCTAACACTTGATGTTACCATGATTTCTTTTTAAATATTCAGATAGGAAATTATAGAGTCTTTACCAATTCTCAAAACCATGAATTTGCCCTTTTTATATTTTAAGAAAACATTTATTTAACTCTTTGAGTGATAAGGGATTGGACATACCAGGTAATTATAATTACTAGTCACAATAGTAACCATGGGATTTTTACAGGTGGCCTAAAACAAATGTTGTCTTATCCAACAATGGTCTTGACCTTGTATTACTACAAGTATCCAGGTAGAGTTGATGTTTTCATAGTGATGGAAGTGACCAAAGTTATTTGTAAGCATCCCTATAGATAGAACACATTGTATCCCTTTATGTGTGTGTGTGTGTGTGTGTGTATACATATAAAGTTATTTGCAAGCATTGTTATAGATAGAACACATTATATCCCTTTATACGTGTGTGTGTATATATATCATAATGTGTTTTTCAGGTTCCTGTCAAGAGATTATAACAAACCTAACAATGGTCATTATCAGGAGCTGTTTTGGTATCCAGGTTAGTGATGATGTGCACTTTAACATCACAGATCATCTGGTCTTTACATATCTAGATAAGTGATGTTTGTTTGCCTAAACTTGTTTACCATGTGATTTTTTAAAAAACAATTCTAGTAACCATGTTACCCTGTTGTTCTGTGTTTTAGAGAAAATTTATTTTTTACACTGTGGGTGTTTTATGAGTTGCAGGCATCCAGGTAATTTTCATATGTTCTGCATCACAGTATTTCCATGGTATTTTTAAAGGTGTGCAGTCAGAAAACGATGGTGTCTTTAACCATGGTATAGACCTCGTATTACAGCAAGTTTCCAGGTAGAGATGTATCCTGCAATGATGGAAGTGAATAAGATTATTTGCAATTGTCCAAGTTGAAAAGGTGTGTCTGTATCACATTTGTCACAATGCGTTTTTCAGGTTCCAGCCAGAAGATCATGTTGAACTTCATAATGACCATTAATGGGGGCTTTGCTTGTAGACAAGTGATTATGTGGGCCTTAAGCATCCTACAGATCATGGGATCTTCAGATATCTTGGTGAGTATACATGGTATCCCTAACATTTGTGTTATCAGAGGTTTTTTGCAGGTATTCAAGTAAGAAATGATAGCGTCCCAATAAACACTCTGAAGCAATAAGCCTTTCTGTTTGAGTTTAGGTATGTGTTTAACCTTAGTAGTGACTACAATATATTCAGGTATCCAAGTAAGTTACAATTTTGTCCAACACCTATATATTGACCATGACTTTTTTTTGCAGTTATCTTGTCAAGACGAGAATATGCCTCTAACTAGGTTGTCGACTTGGAACACCTGAATGTTTCCAGGTAGATTTGAAGGGCCCCATAATTATCAAGTAACCATAGAATTTTGCAGGTGTTCGTATAGTACATGCATTCTTAACACAATTTTTATCATGATTTTTTTAAAGATTCGATTAAGAGATGATGGTGCTTTCTCTACTGTGGTTAAGGCCCATATCATCTCTTAACTGATTCCAGCAAAATCACTAATGAAATATTATTGTTAGTTGATCCGTCATCTCTTGATTGCTGTTTTTGCAGATGTCCACTCAAGAGTTACTGGTGTCTCTAACTACAATGTTGATCCTAGATACTTGCTAGTATCTAGGTAGATTTTATGGGTTTTTTTTAAGTTTATAGTGCCCATAGAATTTTCAGATGTCCAGGTTATAGGTTTGTCCTTAAGCACTGTTGTCTCTTTGGGTTTTTGTAAATTCCAATTAAAAGATTATTGAAAGCCTCCCTATGGTACTGAAGGCAAGATTTTGCTTGCATCCAAATACAAGATGATGTTAGTACCAAAGCTGATATCCAGGTAAGCAATACACGTGTTCTTAAGCCAACATAGTGACCAAATTTGTTTGCTAGTATTCTTGTAAGTTATGTTGACTAACCACCATAGCGACCAGGGAAATTTTGCAGATATCCTATTAAGCTATGAAGATGCCTGTAACTAAGGTGTTTTCCTCAGAAATGCGCAGGCATCCAGATAAGAGTTGATGGTGTCCCTAATCAAGATCATGACCACGGGATTTTGCAGTTAGGCAAGGAATGATGTGCCCCTACTGTCATGTTTATTTTGGCCCTTTTAGGTGATCAAGTTAGAGATGGTGTTTATCTAATACATTAGCAACCATGAGGTTTTTGCAAGTATCTAATTAGAAGATGATGGTGTCTGTATATACAGTGCTGACCTCTGAATTTTGCATGTATCCAGATAAAAGTTGTTCTGTCCCTTACCATGTTAGTGGTCTTAGGATATTTTAGTTGTCCAGGTAAAGAGCGACGTGTCCTTAACAACATTAGTTACCATGCGATATTGCATGTGTCCAGTTAAGAGATGATAGTGGCCCTAACCATGGTACTGACCATGAATTTTTGCAATTTTCTGGGATACAGATAGTGTTTCACTAGCTTCAGTATTGATCATGTGGTTTTGCAGCCATCCTAACAAGAAATTATGTATCCACAATTCTGTTTTTTATCCTCAGATTTATTTAGGTATTCTGGAAAGAGATAATGGTGTTCCTAACATTTATTGACCGTAGGCTTTGCAGATACCCAGCCAAGAGATGATGGTGTCTCTATCAATGTTGGTGTCCATGGGAATGAAAGAAAAATGGAATTTTTTGTCAACTGTATATTTTATTAAATTAATTCTAACATTAATATTACATACTATTCAGTCCTTTTTTTTTTTTTTTTTTGAGACAGGGTCTCGCTCTGTCACCCAGGCTGGAGTGCAGTGACTCAATCATGGCTCACTGCAGCCTCGACCCCCTAGGCTCAAGCAATCATCTCACCTCAGCTTCCTGAGTGGCTGGGACCACAAGTGTACACCACTATACCCAGCTAATTGTTGTATTTTCTGTAGGGACAGAGTTTCATCACATTGCTCAAGCTGACCTTGAACTCCTAGGCTCAAGCAATTCATCCTCATCAGCCTCCCAGAGTTCTGGGATTACAGGCATGAGCCACTGTGCCCGGCCCACAGTCATGTTTGACTATATCCATTTCTTTCTGTTTGATTTCTATGCAATGACATTTGTACTCGGAGTCTTAAGCTCATGTTTATTAAATATTTTAACATCTAAGAGTTACCAATATAGACATACATTACGTAAAATGTGGTTTTTCCTAAAGAAAACTAGGCTGTAGATACAGTCATCAGTTAGAGGGTTAAAGGAGCAGGAAGAGGAATACTGGTGTGCATACTATGGATAAAAACATTTGTACTGTCACCCTTCTGATATAAATAGATACTAGGTGATATGTTAGAAAAAATATGTGAAACTCAGTGTAGATTAATGAGGGACTCGAATAGCTCTTATTCAATTATTAATTTGGTTATTAACTTATTTAAATTACACCATTGAACATAGCAAATAAGAGCTGGATAAGAACTTGATGATCAGCTAGTGCAACACCAGCGTGAATGAGAGCCTGCATGCAGAGAGGTTAATCACGGTCACAAGTTGCAGTGACGAGTACTCTTTCCACTATCCTACTTTCTTTCTTTTTTTTTTTTTTTTGAGACGGAGTCTTGTTCTGTTGCCATGCTGGAGTGCAGTGTCGCCATCTCAGCTCACTGCAACCTCCACCTCCTGGATTCAAGCAATTCCCCTGCCTCAGCCTCCTGAGTAGCTGGGACTACAGGCACGTGCCACCATGCCCAATTAAGTTTTTGTATTTTAGTAGAGAAGGGTTTTCACCATGTTGACCAGGATGGTCTCAATCTCCTGACCTCGTGATCCACCCGCCTCAGCCTCCCAAAGTGCTGGGATTACAGGCGTGAGCCACCACGCCCGGCCTCTATTTTCTTTATTGAAAACCTGAGACCAATTGAAAAGCAATAAAACAAGTGTTCAAGAGCTTCTTTAAATCAATACATTTCAGGAAATATATATCCAATTGGTCAGACTCCCCATCATGCACTTTGCTTTTTTGTTGAAATTCAAAGTAAAACTTTCTTTAAGGAAGCCTGGGTCTCAGTCTTAAACCCCCAGCTATAAATGTCTCCAACAAAGGGGAAGGGAAGCAGCGTAGTCTGAATTTTAATTCAGCCAAGTGGGAAACCCATGACCTTCCATTCTCCTCTGATTTTACCATTCTTCTAGGATCCATTTCACAACTATTGTTCATCTGGGTGTGGAATCACTGCTTTGTATTTCAACACCATTGAAAATATGTCAGACCAAGACCCATATAGTATAATTCTGCTGGAAAAGAGAAGTTAAAGGGGTTAACCTGTAATAGTAGATTAAGATAATTATGGAAAAAGAAGGTTAAAGAAATGAGGGTTTAAAAAACTTTCAACAAGTTGCTCTCACCTCTGAGCCATCCACATAGTAGGCACTCAATATGTGTCAAAGTAAGTGAATGCTTCTTTATGGATTGGCTCATTCAACGACCATTCTTTCTTTCAGTGTGCGATGGAAAGAAAGCTATCAGCTTCATTCCTTAGACTTCCTGTGTGAGCATGATTTAGGTTCCACCATCAGATGTTCACATGTAACCTCTATTGGAACTAAGCCATGGGTAGAAAGGCAGGGGAGTGGACATATATTTTACTGGCATGGATTATGGCAGGGGTACCATGGTTCTGGCTAGATATGTTTGAGGAGCTTGGAATTCATAAAACAGAGGCAAGTCAGAGCTAGAGATGTAGCTTAGGGTCAGATATGTTAAAGAAAACATTCTTTCATTTTTCCATTTTTGCCTTTTAGTTTTTGAAAATTTTACATATAATGTCACAGGGATAAAACAAATTGAAAAAGAAAGAAAAAACCAACCATTATACCATCTCTAAAATATATAAACACTTTATTTTTCCCTGTTATCAGTCATTACCCACATTTATACATATCATCTAGGGAACATAAGGTTCATATAATTTTCTGATTTCTTTCCCTTAAAATGACATTGTAAATATATACACTCATATTTAATATATGGAAAAATGCAAAAATGACAAGGAAAATTTAAACGTGTAAATCTATGCATATAGAAGTCATTTGTTCATTTAACAGTAAGTACCTATAGGTAGTAGGTACAGTTCCCTGCTTTGATGATCAACAGTGAAGAAGCCACACAAAGTTCATGCCCTGAGGAAGATTACATTCTCTAATGGGTTCAGCTCCAATGATCCATACATTCTTGTGTCCCTGGGAGAGTCTCACCTTATTTCGTTGTCTCATTATAATTATTAATAGCTCTCACTCTCAAGGGTGTCTCAGTTTGGATAATACATTACATAGTCACCCTGGACATAATAGAGAATATAGAGGTGAGGACATATATTAACTACAGAGTAATAAGTGCTATAAAAATATCCTTTCCAGCTGGACACTGAAGATGAAAAAATAGAAATTTGAATTTATTTAAATTAAAAATAAATACCCTAAAGTAAGGTGACAGTAATTTGGGAAAAGGACTTCTTTCATTTGGGTGGTCAGGGCAGTTCTCTCTGAGGGGAGGAAGGAATGAATGAAAAGAAGGAGCCAGTCGGATGAAGAGTGAAGGGGTAAGCATTGTAAGAACAGCAAGGGGAAGCAACATGTCCAGAGGACAGAGAGAGGCAGTGTGGATGAAGGGCAGTGTGCAGGGATGAAAGTGGCCCAAGGGGAGGCAAAAGCTAGGATTTTAAGGCCCTGCCTGTTGTGAGGAGGAGCTTGGGTTTCCTTTGAAATGCAATGGACAGTCTTTAAAAGACAGCAAAGTGACCTCACTCACTTGTCTGTGCCAAATGTATTCAAACCCATAGGCCAGCAAATCACTCTCTGATGAAGCTCTCATATTTAAAAATACTGTGGCTCCTCTAATAAAGCCACAGACACCAGGACTCTATGGAAAAGTATGTTTTTTACCAACACTGGAATGAATGATAAATTATTACATGACTTCAAGCTTAACATGAAGCTTAAAGTTCTCAGAAGCAGACATATTTATAACTTTTTCCCCTAAAGTATTGAAAGATAAAGTGCTGAATTTTAGAACTTTATAACAGACTCACAAATAAATGCAAGGCTTTATGAGTTTTATCAAGCTCTCCTCTTGTCATCAGTGACGTTAGTGAAGGACTATATAGTTTAAAGGTAGTTGGGACAAGTCTCCAGACAAGGGAGTAGCGATTTGGGAGTAACTAACTGAAGAGGGAGGGAAGGGCAAGACGCCAGAAATCTGGTGGAGGACCTTGGGAGTAGGTATTCCAGCAGCTTCCAGATTCTTTCTGAGGCAATTTAAAGAGATACAGCTCAGAGGTGCAACTCTATCCTGCTAGGCTTGGTCTTCTAAGGCCCCAGCACTTGGCCGCACAGGTTATGCACCACACCAGGATGCCAGGCTGTAGAAGCTAGATCGAGGGCCGAATTCCAGGTCACACCCTGCTCACCAAACCATGCCAGCTCAAAGGAAGGGACACCTCCTCAATTCAGCTCTGCTTTACCTCTCTGCTTATGAATTCTAAGCTCCTGATACACATCTGGTCAGAACCACGGTACCCCTCCACAATCCACGCCAGGAACATGGATGTCTACTCCCTGCCTTTCTTCCCATTGTTTGGGGACTTTTCCTTAGTTCAGCTGAAGACGGGGTCCTTGTCATACTGCCACAAAAATTTAGGCTTGCAGATGATTTGAAGGGTGAGTAGGGCAGGGTTTTATTGGGTGAAAAGGAAGAAAAGGAGAGACACCTAGCGAAGCCGGAGAGTGTGCTTCCTGCCCGTGGGCTTCCCAGGTACCACCAAGGAAGAGGAGGGGCAAGGCTCCTTTCCCCTGCAAAAGCTGGAACTTCTGTGGCTCCACCCCACACAGTGTGCAGGTAGGTCACAGGCTCTGCGAGGGAGCCCTTCCCACCTGGCTGTCTCACCATGGCTCTGGGAAAGGTCTGTGCCCAGAGGGGATTCTTTTCTATACGACACAAAGGCTTTGTGCTCAGCAGTCCTGTGTTTAGGACATTTCCTGGGCTTTATGGCCTCTGACCAGTCATCCTTTACTGTCTAAATCTCTTAGCAGATGCACACTCACCAGCTAGCCAATTCTGTCTCCTGGTTCTCACCCTGGATATGAGCCTGTGTTGATTTCTTGTTTCAGCAACATCCGGGGCATAAAACAACATTTTTCATTATTTACCCACGTAAATAATCAGTTGCTGGAGGCTGCTCTGGAAAGCAGGACACATACAGCACACATAGGAATGAATCCATCCAGCACTGCTCCTCCTTGGAGCCAGGAGTCCCACTGGGGCCTCCATCATCTCTGTCACCATTTGGTACTTTTGGTTCTTTCTGTCTCCCTCAGGACTAGTTAAGACAGCTAATGTGTGGATGCAGTTTCGAAAACAATACTTTTCATAGCAGTGGTTTGAGCTAATGGTGTTTTTCATCTCAAAAATGTTTTACAAACATTAATTAAGCTTATGTAGCTCCCTGATGGGCTTAGGCAGAGAGAATGCCCAGAGAGAGAGAGTTTCCGCTTTTCCTCCAAGCCACAGAAAGTCCTCACGGAACCAGAAGGCCTGGGACTTCAGCCCAACAGTCCTTTGCTTGAAGAGGACTTGACATACCTTTAAAACTTTCCTGATGCTCAGAAAATGAAGTCTTTTGTGATGCTTCATAAAATGAAATCCCTTGGAATGCTTTGGGTTTTTTTGGGGGGAGGGGGTTTGTTTTGTTTTGTTTTTTTTGACGGAGTTTCGCTCTGTCGTACCCAGGCTGAAGTGCAGTAGTGCGATCTCGGCTCACTGCAACCTCTGCCTCCTGGGTTCAAGCGATTCTCCTGCCTCAGCCTCCCAAGTAGCTGGGATTACAGGCACCCACCACCACACCCAGCTAATTTTTTGTGTTTTTGGTTGAGACGGGGTTTCATCATGTTGGACAGGCTGGTCTTGAACTTCTGACCTCAGGTAATCTGCCCACCTCAGCCTCCCAAAGTGCTGGGATTACAGGCGTGAGCCACCGCACCCAGCCCCCTTGGAATGCTTTGTAAAATGAAGTCCAGCCTAGTATAAATCACCTGTCAGAAAGTATTTTTTGTTTATTGTTGTGGCAAAGTGTGTATCTATTGATAAATACTTAGTGAAGCAGGAAAATAGAAACTGCAAACCTAAACCAATTCAATAAAACATTACTTATTTTTCAGTAGGAAGAGGGAAAAAAAAATAGTAAGCATGAGTAAGAAGAAGGAAGGATATGAGAGAATAGGAGATTCTTAAAGGCATTCTTTTCATTTCCTTTTTCTGATGCAGAAATCCAAACAAAATCTTTAGAAGAAACACCTGGAAAAATAGTATCTCCACTTTCAAAATGCAGAAATACAGGCATAATACAATGGCGAAATTTATTCATGGTCATTCTCATCTAAATCAATGGTTCTCAACCAGGTGATATTTTGCACCCCCCCCTGCCCCGCCCCCAGGACATCGTTTTACAATGCCTAGACATTTTCGGTTGTCACCACTTGGGGAGGCGGCGTAAGGATGGGCAAGTGGAGTGATACCGGCATCTAGTGGGTAGAGGATAAGGATGCTGCTATAAACATTGTACAATGCACAGGATAGCTCCCATCACAAAGAATGCTCTGGCAATGGTGCCAAGGTTGAGGAACCCTATTCTAAATCATTACCTTGTCAGAGATGTGTCTCCAAATCAAGCCGGAGTTTGTGGTATGTCATCCACACAGTTGACTCCAACCCACCCAACTCCAAGCAGGCTCAACATGGTGATGTTTCCCACTACTTGCTCTAGGATACCTTCATTAGGCCTGGAGACCCAACCTGTGCACAGACTCTAAACTCAAACATGTACCTAGCTGCATTATTGATTTTCTCACACAATCGTGGCCATGCTTATATTTTGAAGTGATCCAGGATCCTTTTACTTTTTCTTCTAGTTCATTGAGGTGTAATTGACAAACAAAAATCTTATATATTCAAGCTGTACGATGTGATGATTTGATATAGGCATACACTGTCAAGTGTTTATCACAAATTAACATGTCCGTCGCCATATCTAGTTATCATTTTTGTGTGTGTGTGTGTGTGTGTGGTGAGGACACTTAAGATCTACTTTTAGCAGATTTCAAGTAAACAAGAATGTATTATTAACTATGATCACCATGCTGTATGTTAGATCACCAGAACTTACTCATTTTATAACCGAAAGTTTGTACCCTTTGACCAACATCTCCCCATTTTCCTCACCTCCCAGCCCCTGGCATACTACTCTGCTTCTATGAGCTTGACTTTTTTTAGATTCCACATATAAGTGAGATTGTAGGAAAGTTTAAATTTTTCCCCTGAAGTTTCAATCATTTGAGTTTATAAAACAAACTGATAATAGATTATCAGGAAAAACAGGCATACAGATTTTATTGTGTGCACATGTGTATGGAAGTCATACAAATTATAAAAACTCAAAGAAATGGCCAGAGGGTTGACACTTTATACCATCTTGAGGTTACAGCAAGAATGAGGGCTTGGATTATAGCAAAACGGGTTATGGTGGCAAGACAGGTTATGGAACTGAGAGAAGAGGAGGCCTGGCTAGTAAAGGTGGTCTTGTTATGCAGATGAAATCTTACAGGAATAGGCCCTCAGAGAGAAGAGATGGGAGCCTGTGATAAATGTTTCTACAGGGCCTTTAAAGTGTCAGACTCCCAGGTGATCCTTCCTAGATCCAGGGGCAGAAAGTGGGGTGGTGTTTCAAAGAATACCTGATAGCCATCTGTTGTTTACTTCACTTTACTCCCTCTACAGTTGCAAATCGCCTTCACACAAGATAGCTTTGCAGGCCACCTCTGTCGGCAGGCCCTCTGAACAGCCACCTCAAAATATGTCAAAGTACATATATTAATTTTTTTTTAATTTCAGTACCTTTAGGGGTACAAGTGGTTTTCAGCTAAATGGATGAATTGCATGATGGTAGTCTGCGATTTTAGTGCATTCATCACTTGAGTAGTGTACATTGTATCCAATTTGTAGTTTTTCATTCCTCATCCTCCTCCTACCTCCCTTCTGAGTCTCCAATGTCCTTTATACCTGTATGCCTTTGCATACCCGTAGCTTAGCTTCTACATATAATTGAGAATTTTGTTTTCCATTCCTTAGTTAACCTTTCTTAGAATAATGGTCTCCACTTCCACTCAAGTATATATACATATATATATCACATATTCTTTTTCCACTCATTGGTTGATGGGCACTTAGGCTGATTTCATTCCTTTGCAATTGTGAATTGTGCTGCAAAAAACATATGTGTGCAGGTGTCTTTTTTATATAGTGACTTTTTTTCCTTTGGAAAGATACTCAGTAGTGGGATTGCTGGATTGAATGGTAGATCTTTTAGTTCTTTGAGAACTCTCCATACCTTTTTCCATTAGAGGTTGTGCTAATTTACATTCCCACCAGCAGTGCATAAGCATTCCCTTTCTACCACATCCATGCCAACATCTATAGTTTTTTTGAGTTTTTAATAATGTCCATTCTGGCTGGGGTAAGGTGGTATCTCACTGTGGTTTCGATTTGTGTTTCCTTGATGATTACTGATGTTGAGCAGTTTTTCTTTTCTTTTTTTGAAACAGAGTCTCGCTCAGCCGCCCAGGCTGGAGTACAGAGGCACTATCTCGGCTCACTGCAACCACCGTCTCCCGGGTTCAAGAGATTCTCCTGTCTCAGCCTCCCGAGTAGCTGGGATTACAGGCACCCGCCATCATGCCCAGCTAATTTTTGTATTTTACTAGAGTCAGGGTTTCACCACGTTGACCAGGCTGGTCTTGAACTCCTGACCTCAGGTGATCCACCCACCACGGCCTCCCGAAGTGCTAGGATTACAGGTAGGAGCCACTGTACCTGGCCGAGCATTTTTTGATGTTTGTTTGTCATTTGTATATCGTCTTTTGATAAATATTCTATTTGTGTCATTTGCCCACTTTTTAATGGATTATTTGCTTTTTCTTGCTGATTTCTTTGAGTTCCTTGTAGATTCTGGATATCGTTCCTTTGCAGGATGCATGATTTGCAAATATTTTCTCCCATTCTGTAGCTTGTCTGTTTAATCTGATAATTTTTTCTTTTGCTGTGCAGAAGCTTTTTTGTTTAATTAGGTCCTATTTGTTTTTGTTGCATTTGCTTTTGGGGTCTTAGTCATAAATTCTTTGCCTAGGCCAGTGTCCAGAATAATTTTGCCTAGGTTTTCTTCTAGAATTTGTATGGTTTCAGGCCTTAGATTTAAGCTTTTAATCCATCTTTGTTTGTTATTTTTGAGACGGGGTCTCACTCTGTTGCCCAGGCTGGAGTGCAATGGCACAATCACATTCACTGCAGCCTCGACCTTCCCAGGCTCAGGTGATCCTCCCACCTCAGTTTTTGTATTTTTAGTAGAGACAGGATTTTGCCATGTTTCCCAGGCTGGCCTTGAACTCATGGGCTCAAGCGATCCAGCTACCTTGGCCTCTCAAAGTGCTAAGATTACAGGCATGAGCCACTGCACCGGGTCAAACTATTAATCCATCTTGAGTTAATTTTCTTATATGGTGAGCAATAGAGATGCATAATATTTTGTTGTGAGATATTTTGGTTTCTTTCAGATCATACAGTAACTGTTTGTGTCTAGTTTATTTCACTTATAATGTTTCCCATATGAATGGCAGGATTTTCTTCTTTTTTATGATCAAATAGTATTTCATTGTTTTTATTTTATTTATTTGTTTATTGACACAAAGTCTCACTCTGTCACCCAGGCTGGACTGCAGTGGTGCAATCTCGGCTGACTGCAACCTCTGCCTCTCAGGTTCAAGCAATTCTTGTGCCTTAGCCTCCCGAGTAGCTGGGATTACAGGTGCCCGCCACCATGCCTGGCTAATTTTTGCATTTTTAGTAGAGACAGGGTTTCGCCATGTTGGCCAGGCTGGTCTCGAACTCCTGGCCTCATATGATCTGCCTGCCTCGACCTCCCAAAGTGTTGGGATTACATGAGTGAGCCACCACACCTGGCCTCATTGTATTTACATACCACGTTTTCTTTATTCATTCATCCATTGACAGATACTTAGGTTGTGTCCATATCTTGGCTATTATGAATAATGTTGCAATGAACATGGAGGCTCAAGTATCTCTTGGAGATACTGATTTTATTGTAATAGCAGACACATAGATCAGTGGAACAGAATAAAAAGCCCAGAAACCCACACATGTACAGTCAACTAGTCTTTGATAAGGGTGCCAAGAATACATGATGGGAACAGAACAATCTCTTTAATAAATGGTTTTGGGAAAACTAGATACCCTCATGCAAAGAATGAAACTGGGCTTTTATCTCACATTATATGCAAAAAATAACTCAAAATGGATTATAGACCTAAAACCGTAATACTCCTAGAAGAAAACACAGCGAAAGCCTTCCTTGACATTGGCAGCGATATTTTTAGATAAGACCCCCAAAACACAAGCAACATAAGCAATGAACACGTGAGACCACATCAAACTAAAAAGCTTCTGCACAGCAAACGAAATAGTCAACAAGGTGAAACGGCAACCTCCAGGCTCCTTTTATTCAGAAAGGCATATACGTTTCTGCTCAAATATTTTGCCAGTTCATTTTATTTGAGTAGAAACAAAGTCAAATGCCGCATAAAGGAAAGCCCCCTCTAATGAACCCTCTGAAGCACATCATGTTAACTTTCCATGCTAACTAATGTTGAGAAAGGGGAAGCTTTGCATTTTTTCCTTTGCCCCTTGTTACAAAATCATCTGTTGACCTACAACCTGTGTTCTGCTTAAATGATCATGTGTGGTGATCTTTAGAAAATGCAGTAGAGGAGAGAAAGGGGTCACGAGGGAAAAAAGATAGATATAACTTAAACTGCATGCATAGAAACCCCCTTTTTTCTTTACAAGTTTTACTATGAAGCCAAAATATTGAGAGATAGTAACTTCAATAAAAATTACAATCAAGTTAAACGATCTGGTGCATTCATCACTTGAGTAGTGTACATCCCTGTTTGTATTTTTCATTTCATTTCCATTAAGATTTAGTACACAACCTAAAATACAAAGACAACTAGGACAAAAGTGCTGCCTTTGAGTTCAGTTAACCATGGGAAATAAGTAATAAAACAACTCAGACAGGAAGTATAATGAAGGTTACCAGGGACTGGAAGAAAGGGGGAAGAGTTATTGCTTAGTAATAGAGTATTTGGGGTGATGAAAAAGCTTTGGAAACAGATCATGGTGATGGTTTTACAACTTTGTGAATGTAACTAATGCCACTGAGTTGTACACTTAAAAATGGTTAAAATCACAAATTTTATGTTGCACATATTTTATCACAATTTCTAAAATCAGAAAACCTTCAACTATCTGTGAAGTGTGACAACAGCTATAGATGAGATACACGTTAAAGATCTTGAGTAAATAAGAGAAATAATCTTTTAAAAACAAAATGTATTGAGTTTCTACTTTTTCTTAGGCACTCTACTAGGCACTTAATATTCAGTGTCTCAGTCTGGCTCCAAGAAGCAGACACCAAGATGAAACTAGAAATTGAACGTGCAGCTGGGCTCAGTGGCTCACACCTGTAATCCCAGCACAATGGGAGGCCGAGGTGGGAGCAACACATGAGCCTAGGATTTGAAGACTAACCTGGGCAACATAGCAAAACCCTGTCTCTATAAAAACAAAACACACACACGGTTAGCTGGGTGTGGTGGTGCATGCCTGTCATTCCAGCTACTCAAGAGGCTAAGATGGGAGAATCACTTCAGCCCAGGAGATCAAGGCTGCAGTGAGCCATGATTGTACCACTGCACTCCAGCCTGGGCAACAGACTGAGACCCTGTCTCAAAAAAATTTAAAAAAAGAGAAGAGAGAGAAATTGGGTGTGCTAGAGATGTATTGGGAGAAACACCTGTGCAGGATAAAGGGGACTACAGGCATGGGACACCACACCTGGATAGTATTTGTATTTTTTTGCAGAGACGGGGTTTCACCATGTTGCCTAGGCTGGTCTTGAACTCCTGGGCTCAAACAGTCCTCCCACCTTGACCTCCCAAATTGCTGGCATTACAGGCATTATAGGCATCAGCCACTGGACCCAGCCAGGTTGTTCTTAAAAATATAATTGCATTTTTGAAAAAAAAAAAGTTTAATCTTTCATTGTCAAAAATTTGGAAACTATGGGAAGTAGTAAAAATAAAGTCAAAGAGATTACTTGTGTTTATTTTATATATATATAATAGACTGCTCCATGCATTCTAGGCCTTTATATGCTCTGGGGCTTTGTCTTTTTCACCTGACCTATTATCAGCAACAATTTGTGTTCTTACGTATGATACAGTATTCTTTGAAGGCATGGTTTGTAATGGCTGCATATTGTTCATAGCAACAATAATTGTTTTAAGGACAACGTGAAGCACACCAGAAGGAATTCTTTAATTCACTTATTTTAAAGTACTATTTATTGAGTACTTACTACATGTCAGGCACTGTTTGAGGCACTAGGAAAACAACTGTAACAAAATAGATAAAGTCCCAATATCTATCAACAGGTAATTGAATAAGCAAATTGTAGTATATCCATAGAATGGAATATTATTCAGCAATAAAAAAGAATTAATTACTGATACATACAACATGGATGAAACTCAAAAAGTTTATGCTAAGTGAAAAGAGTGACACCAAAGACTACATATTGTATGATTGCATTTATATAAAAATCCAGATAATTCAAAGAAGTCTACAGTGACAGAAAGCAGATCAGTGATTGCCAAGTGGGAGGACACAGAGGGAGAAAAGAAGTATAAGGGACATGAGAAACCTTTTGTGAGTGATGTGTTCATGAATGTGTACATATGTCAAAACTTTAAATATGTGCAGTTTACTGTGTGTCAATGATACCTCCGTAGAGCTGTTTAAAAAGTGTTGGGAGTACAGTGAGGGCTAAAGAAGTGGTAGATAAGCATTCTGAGCAGAAGGAAAAGCACATGCAAAGAAATAGAGGCATTTTGTTTAATATGCCCACAGGACTTACCATCTATGAGGCAATGTTCCAAGAGTTGTATAAATATTACTTCATTTTATCCTAACAACATCCCTGTAAGATAAATACTATTAATGCCATCCTTATTTTGCAGATAAATTGAGGCACAGAAATAGTAACTTGCCCAAAGGAACAGTAATTGTCAAAGCTGGGCTTTGAATCCAAGAGCCTAGGTCTAGAGTTCGTAGTCTTAATTACTACAACATGCTGCCTCTACATGTCTGGGAACATATTTGGTAATATCTTTGTGTATATTTGAAAAGTCACATGACTATAGCCAAAAGTGAAGAGGGAAGAGAGGGAGGGGAAGACCTTAGAAATGCAGGTTGAGGTAAATTAATTTAAATATGTGAAGTTCAGGCCATATGTTGGAACCCTTCTGAGTGATATCTTTATTTTGAATGGATTTTTCCATTCATTATCAAAGGCTAATTATATCCTCAATGGAATACATCTGAAAGCAAATTTACCGCCACCCTTATAAAGGACTTAGTCCTGAATGCACAAATTGATCAGATAGTGTATTATGCTCCCCAAGTAGCTTAAGAATTAGGTGACATTATTCATAAAAAGATACATGTTCCCTTTCAAAGCACACATTCACACCTTTTTTTTTTTTTTGAGACAGAGTGTTGCTCTATCGCCCAGGCTGAAATGCAGTGGTGCGATCTTGGCTCACTGCAATCTCCGCCTCCCGGGTTCAAGCAATTCTGCTTCAACCTCCCGAGTAGCTGGGACTGCAGGGGCATGCCACCAGGCTAGGCTAATTTTTTGTGTTTTTAGTTGAGACGGTTTCACCGTGTTAACCGGGATAGTCTCGATCTCCTGACCTTGTGATCCGCCCGCCTTGGCCTCCCAAAGTGCTGGGATTACAGGCATGAGCCACCTTGCCCAGCCAGGTTTCCTTTTATATCCACTTGGGGAGATGCAGATAGAAGGAGAAAGACCGAAGCATAAAGCCTCCCTATCAACAGTTACAGAACTGCTGTTGCTTTTCTCTCTGGCTTTAACAGAGATCACCTACAAAATCTTATTTGGGAAAGCTGAATCTGGCTGCTAAAAAATCCAGGGCTTGAAGCTAAATCTCTAAGGTCATGGATTGTCTTACTATGCACTCCATGCCAGTCAGAACTCACTGATGTGTAGAGACAGCTCACATCTTACCATTTCACAAACTTCATCAACAGCACATCTATCTCCCCAGGGCTCTGCACATTGCCAGAGAATCCCATCACCCTGAATTATTTCCCTTCTCTCGCCTTCCTCCTTCCTTCATTCTAGACCCTCTAACTGCTCCGTAGACTCCCGTAGACTCTTAACCAAGCCCCACTCCCAAAGAACTGGTTTCCACAGATGCCTTGGAGACAGTATTCCCAATTCCACAGTAGATTACAGTTTTTTTGTTTCATTTTGTGTTTATCGGCAAAATGACATATAGGTCATTTCAACTTGTGGAAAATTCCTGATCCACTACAAGTATATTCAAATAAATCTTTCAGAAGTAGGAAATCTTGTTACAAGCTATCCTCATGCACAGTGAACAGGGAAAGGAAGTGGCTAGAACAAGAAGTCTGCTGCAAGGGAGAAATCCAGACTGCTAGTTCTACCACGTCACCAACTTTCTGTGGACTCACAGCAAGGGAATTCTTCTTCCAAGAGCTCAATTTCTGCATGTGTAGAATAAGCTGAGGAGGGTGGGCGAGGGTCTTGGGACCTCCCCTAATCTTCATTGCATGGCCCTGGTGCATTTACTATGGGAAATGAGAATTCAGGCTCTGTCTCTGCCCCACCTATGGTAGATGTATGGTCCCTCAAGTCTCCCTTCACCTCAGTAGTCCCATTCATCCAGGCACATCTAGAAGACCAAAATACTATTACTGCTGCACCAACAGCCTGCAGTGATTAGTTTTACTTTTTCAAGCCAGAGCCCAGCTGGCTGTGAAACATCAAAGAGAGGAGGGTTCCATGTTTACCGCTCAACCATGAAGATGAGTTCAGGTCAAGCATATTTGTCCGTTCATCCTATTCTGACACAGGCCCAAAAACCTGGGCTTGTGGGAAGTGCAAGGAGAAGAGTCAGGACTCTGATAAAAAAAGGTGGGTCTTTTTGAAATATTTGTCCAAGGCTGATTCTTTGCATATATAAAACACTATATTATTTAAGTCGTCTTCACATTAATGATCTCGTTAGGAGCTCAGAGGATAACACTAATTCTGTTTAAGAAATGTAGAAATTAAAACAGAATTATGAACGATATACCAAGTTCACACTATTTGGTGAAAGAGGTGAAGCTAAAACCCTAGGGACCTGACCGCAAGCCCAGTCTTACTGCAGCAAATTGGCCCAAACTGTGATCAGGGAACAGTGGTACTGTGGGATGCCAATAAGTGTTATGCAAAGCAAATAATAAAATTATGGAAGACATTAAAGGCTTCAGGATCAAAAAAATTTGGAAATTTCCAATTAAACAAAGTCCAGTATTTTACAGGACTTCTTGGAGACTTGAATGTATTATTATCACCGCAAAGTTTCAAGAGTTTGGGATATAGCACTTTCGCAAATCAAAAGACCACATAACCCATTTTTAGGGATGTTTGACACAGCTAGTATTCTTGAGGACATGCTTTGAGAAACTTTCCTAGGTCAACTGTGGGTTACATCCCATCGTAAGTGATACCACAGCCCCTTAACCTGGTCATTCTCAAGGCTGAGTGGTATTGCATCTAGGGACACAGAATTAGAATAGAAGCTCATTTGAAATATGGAACGTATCTCGTGCTCATAAATAGTCACTAGTGTTCTCTTTTTTGGTTTTGTTGTTGTCGTTATTATTGTTGGTTTTTGTTGCTTTTTGAGACAGTGTCTTGCTCTGTCTCCCAGGCTGGAGTCCAGTGCCACGATCATAGCTCACTGCAGCCTTGAACTCCTGGGCTCAAACAATCTTCCCTAGTAGCTGGGACTACAGATGTGTGCCACCATGCCTAGCTAATATTTTTTTTTTTTTGTAGAGGTGGAGATCTCATTATGTTGCCCAGGCTGGTCTCGAGTTCCTAGGCTCAAGCAATCCTTCCTCCTTGGCCTTCTAAGGTGCTGGGATTACAGGTATAAGCCCCTGTACCCAGCTTGTCACTAGTACTCTCTAGGGAAGGATCATTCTTCCCCACTCTATTGATGTTTGATTTGGCTACATGACTTGCTTTGGCCAAAATATGACAGTGGACACGACGTGTGGGACTTCTAGGCAGAAGATTTTGAGCCAGCACATGGTTCACCATGAGCATTTCCCTCTGCCATCATGACCAACCATGGTTCAAATAGAAATAGCTTCATCAGCCTGGGGCCTGGAGTGAGGAAAATATGGAGGAGAGCTGTTGCCAACCCATGATTGGAAATAGCCCTTTGCTGTTGTAAAAGCACTAAGATTTGGGGGCATTTTTTACCAGAGGATAACCTGTGCCAGCCTGACCATTACAATTTCCAAAACATTTATCATCTCATAATTAAGTATTGATACAGTATTTCTACAGAAAACATCTATTCATAATACAGAGTATTTGAAAAGTAATCAGAACTCAGCAGAAAATTCAGTGGTCCTAAATTTAGGAGACCTGTTTCTAACCTGCTTGCCTTTGATAATGTCTCTGAACTTCCAGTTTTTTAAAAAACGCCAAAACAGCTCACTTCACGTGGTTGATGAGACAATTAAATGGGAAATATATAAATATATATATATACACACACACATACATACTCTTACATATATGTGTATATTTTTTTAAACTGTAAAGTGTTAAACAAATGTAAGATATGTAATCAGTGTGCTGTCCTGGCTGGACTGGATTTCAGAGCTCCTGCCTTGTCAAACATGAATAGTGTTACCTCCAAGTGGGGAAACAGGAAGTCAAATGCTCTTGATTGCTGTCTGTGGTTCCTTTTCATCATATTCCATAAACTTTATAGAAGGAGACTTTCACATTAACAAATATTGAAGTTTCTCCTTCTATCAAGATACTTTGGTCTCTAAGTAAAAGAAACCCTGGCTCAGCTGGGCACAGTGGCTCTTGCCTGTAATCCCAACACTGGGAGACCAAGGAGGGTGGATCACCTGAGGTTGGGAGTTCGAGACCAGCCTGGCAAACATGGCGAAACCCCATCTATGCTAAAAATGCAAAAATTAGACTGGTGTGGTCGCAGGCGCCTGTAATCCCAGCTACTTAGGAGGCTGACAGGAGAATTGCTTGAAACTGGGAGACAGAGGTTGCAGTGAGCCAAGATCACGCCACTGCACTCCAGCCTGGGCAACAGAGCAAGACTCCATCTCAAAAAAAAAAAAAGAAAAGAAGAAAAAAGAAACCCTTTCTCACACAGACTTGAGCAATAAGGATGTATTTCATCTACTAAAATGCCATGTCCAGTGGTCAAGTAGTCTATAGACCATCAACAGCTCATTAATGGCAAAAACTCAAACTTTCTCAGACCCTCCTTTCTACCTTCCTCAGCATCAGCTTCCCCCTAAAGCAGTTTTCCTCACGGTCACTAAATGGCTGCTGGAAGAAATCACATCTAGAAGCTACACACAAGAGAGAGGAGATACAAACATTTCACCCACACGCAAGTTGTAAGTCCTTCCTCAGTTTGCAAAAAACATGGGCCAAGGACTTGATGGACTAACGGTGGGGAAGTCACCTCAGGAGCTCTGATGAGGATATCAGAACAAAATCAAGGTTTGTTAGTAATGAGGAAAAGAGAAACAGGCAAGAAAGTAACACTCTGAAAAACAGCTCAACAGAAGAAAATCTAGCACTGCAATGCATTTCCACAGACCCATGAACTGTTTCAGGTTCAGATTTGCAAACCTGATAACTGGGCATAAGTAATATCTCCTAACACTTAGCTTTGCCATCTGTTGCTGACATAACAATTTTACATAATACCGAAAATGCCAGATGGAAGCTACACATTAGCCATGTCCAAGATGTTTCATGCTCACAACATATATGGAATAGCTTTGTTCCATGCACTGTTGAGTTCATAGTTCTCCACTTATAGTTCTGGCCATTGATGGAGAAGGACAACTCCAGAACTTCCCAATCACATGCCTCCTTGATGTTTGGAAAGCTGTGCACACTGCTGGCCTCAGAATTTCTATCCAGGATAGACTTAGAAGCTACAATATATTTGGAGCTAGGGGGTGGGGAAGGGATGGCACACATATTTGAAATTGTGTTTGCACAGCAAATACACAGTTTTTAGTTTAGAATTTATATAATGGTAAAAAAGAATAGCAAAATTTTCTAAAGATTTTTTAAAATTTTTACTGTATGTAAGATTGAAAAAATGCCAGTCATCCTTATCATAGACTAAGAAGTCAAGGAATAGCTATTGCTATGGAGCAAAGGTAATGGAAGAGGTACTAAGAGAAATAAGATTCCTACATAAACCTCCCACCAGCTTATAGAGACTGGGCATGGTGGCTCATGCCTGTAATCCTAGCACTTTGGGAAGCCAGGTGGGTGGATCGCTTGAGCTCAGGAGTTCGAGACCAGCCTGGGTAACATGATGAAACTTCATCTCTATAAAAAATAGAAAATACTACCCAGGTGTGGTGACACGCTACTGTGGTCCCAGCTACTCGGGAGGCAGTGGCGGGAGGATCACCTGGGCCCAGGGAGGTCTGAGCTGCAGTGAGCTGTGTTCATGCCACTACACTCCAACCCGGGTGACAGAACAAAACCCCTGTCTCTAAAAAAAATAAAATGTATAAAGTACAATCAACAATTTCCCCATTTTTATTGTAAGATGTTTTAAACATGTATTAACATACAGAGTGATATAACAGATAACCATGTGCTCAACACTCAGATGTATCAGATGTTAACATTTTGACATTCCCCAGTCCCTCTTCCTGGTTTATACCCTTCCTCTTGCTGTAGAGATGACCCCCATCTGGATCAATCTTCTCCATATTTTGCACTATTACCATAAAAGCATGTATCCACAGTAAGACTCTAGTTTTGAAAATGGCATCCTATCAGGCATTATGAGGAGCTTGCCTTTTCACTGGTTTTGATGAATCTTACCTATGTTGCTCTAGTTCCCTCGTTTGATTTGCTCTGTAATATTCCATCACTGAATATAGTACAATCTACATATCTATTGTTCGGTTGATGAACATTTAAGTTACTTCCATTTTTCACCATTACAAACATGCTGCAAAAACCAATCTGGTGTGTGATTCCCTGTGCACATGTCAGATAACCTCTGTAGGTTACAGATTCACAAAGGTGGAGTGAGAAATTTCATTCCAGCATGATTTATCAACTTATACCACCAGTGTATGAAAGTTTCTTTTCCTTCATTTTGCAAATCTGTTGTCTGTGAAATGGCATATTCTTGTTTAGTTTGCATTTCCTAAAAACTAGAGAAATAGAGCAACATTCCATTTATTTGGCATTCAAGTTTCCTCTTCTGCGAATTTGCTTTTTCATGTATTTTGCCCATTTGGGGTATTTGTCTTTTTCTTGCTGAATTGTAAACATTTTTTTACATATTTTGGATACTAACATTTGTTGATTATATGCATTGCAAATATCTTCTTCCTGTCTATAATTCCTTTTAATTTTAAGGTCCTTTTTTCTTGTATTTAAGTTTATAATTTTAGTGTAGTTATATTTGTCTATCTTTTCCTTAATTAAGGGTTTTGTTTTCTTGTGCTTGTCTGTGGAAGAGTTAAGATTGTAAAGATATGCTCCTTTATTTTATTCCAGAAGTTTACATGGTTTCTTTTGACATTTAAATCTTTGTCTGGAATTTATCTTTGTGTGGTATAAGCTAGTGACTTAATTTTCTTTTCAGAACAATAACTAATTTCCCAGACTTGTTTGTTGAATAGTTTATACTTTCCCCACCGATTTGTAAGATCTTCTCTGTCACGCATCAAATCTCTATATATGCCTGCATCTGTTTTGTCCAACTCTGCACAAATAGCATGCTATCTAAATTACTATATTTTAAAAAATAAGTCTTGATATTTGGTCGGGCAAGTTTCATGTGTCTTAGCTATTATGGTCTCTTTTTCATCTATATGAATGTTAAGGTCAGCTCATCAGTTTCCACAGAAAATCCTGTCTAGATTTTGATTTGAATTACATTGCAATTGTAGATTAGTTTGAAAAGCATCATCTTCCCGATCTTCTCTTTCCTTTCATGAACTTGCTGTATTTCTGCATATATTTAGGCCATCTTACATATCTTTCAGTACTCTTTTGTATTTTTCTCCATAAAAGATTTTGCATACCTTGTATAAATGTATTCTTAGGCATATTACAGGTCATATAACGATGGTAAATGAGAACTTTATTCTAAAATATTTTCTATGCCTATCAACATTTTCTCCACTATTTTATGCCTATCAACATTTTCTCCACTATTTTTGCTTTTATGTTTTATACCGAATTCTTTTTTTTTTTTTTTTGAGATGCAGCTTCGCTCTTGTTGCCCAGGCTGGAGTGCAATGGCGTGATCTTGGCTCACCACAACCTCCACCTCCCGGGTTCAAGCGATTCCCCTGCCTCAGCCTCCAGAAGAGCTGGGATTACAGGCATGCGCCACCACACCCAGCTAATTTTGTATTTTTAGTAGAGACGGGGTTTCTCCATGTTGGTCAGGCTGGTCTCGAACTCCCGACCTCAGGTGATCCGCCTGCCTCAGCCTCCCAAAGTGCTGGGATAACAGGTGTGAGCCACCATGCCCGGCCTGCTTTTATGTTTTATACCTAATTCTTAAAAGTATTTGCATTTTATTCTTTGCATGATGTGAGATCTGAATGTAACACTTTCCCCCAGAGTCAATTATTTTCAACTCTTTGACAACAATCTCTTGACCCATTGGTTTGTGAGCCTTCCTTTATTATCTGTTATCTTCTCACATATCAGGACTCTTTTTCTACAATCACTTTCTTTTCGTTGATGATATATATTCATTTCCATGCCAGTATATGATCTCATTTCTGTAGTTTTTAATGTGTCTGTGTGTGTTTGTGTGTGTATATGTAAACACAAAATGTAGAACAATGAAATAATGTGTCTCTTTCTAAAAGAAGTATTAAGAGGCAGGAAGCTTGAGCCCAGGAGTTTGAGACTGCAGTGTGCTACTATGATTGCACCTGTGAATAGCCACTATACTCCAAACTGAGAAACACATTCAGCACATTCACGTCCCATCTCATGCTTTCTTTTTTTTTCTTTTTCTTTTTCTTTTTTTTTTTTTTTTTTTTTTGAGCCTGAGTCTCATTCTGTTGCCCAGGCTGCAGTGCAGTGGTGTGATCTCTGCTCACTGCAACTTCCGCCTCCCAGGTTCAAGCGATTCTCCTGTCTCAGCCTTCTGAGTAGCTGGGATTACAGGTGCACCACCATGCCTGGCTAATTTTTATATTTTTAGTAGAAACGGGGTTTCACCGTGTTGGCCAGGCTGGTCTCGGACTCCTGACCTCAAACAATCCGCCTGCCTCAGCCTCCCAAAATGCTGGGATTACAGGCGTGAGCCACCACACCTGGCCTGAGGTCGCATCTCTAAAAAAAATAAAAAGTATTGAACCAGGGTCCTCTCACATAATTTTTCAAAATTTATATTATGCTTTAATCAGAGCAGCTCAATTAATTACTCTTGGAGTGTGTTAAACCAATATACTAATTTGGGAAAAATTTACCTCGATAATATTCAGTCTTCTTATTCTGTATTCATTCAATCATCTTATTCTATATTCATTTATTCATGTTTTCTTTTAACTCTCTCAGTAGCAGTTTGTAATTTTCCTCACACAGATTCAGTTTTAAAATTAACATTATGTCTAGACATTTTAGGGTGGAGTGTTGTTTCCCCCCAACACCTCATGTATCTTGGTTAGTTACTTCAGGGAGAGCAGGAGAGCTGGTTACTTTTGTTCACTTATCTTTAACCAGCCATTTTACTAAACTCCCATAAAGATAGCCACTTTTTAATTATCTTGGGGCTTCTCAGTAGGCAATTATATCATCTCTAATAATACTTTTTGTTTTCTCATTTCCAATAGCCATGTCCCTATATCTGTTTTAGAATTGTATTAACTAATACAATGGCAGTAAGGATCTTTGTTTTCTTTCTGATTTTATGGGATCCTGTTTCTATTTTGGTTCTTTGTCCTGTAGTGTGGGTGCTCATTAAAGGACTTCCTTTGTGTTTTGTCTGGATTATTCTCCAGGCAGCTGGTAAGCTCCTTGTGAAGACAGCCCATCCTGTTCTAACATGTTTGATACTCTGTGTCTGGTCTCTGCAGCTCCTGGCACACAGCAGGGAACTTGACTAGGGCCTGAAAGAATGTGTCTTATGCTAGATTCTTGGGAGGCCCTAAAAGATCTGCACTGCTGCTTTCTGGATGTGGCCTTGTGTTTAGAAACATCTGCTCTCCTAGAAGTCTGGGGTTCCTATTCCAGCTTTGAGCAGACACTTGGGTTTCCCTCACAGGCTACTGTCTGTTGTTGACCACATACTCAGGAATAAATGGAAATTGCAGCAATTATGTCAGTAGGGTTCCAGTATTGACAAACTGAGAGATTCTAAACAGAAAATAAAGAGATTCTAAACAGAAATACTTACTCGTTATAAAATAGCACATGCAAATTTCCCACCAATCCCATCACCAGAGGTAAACACCACTAACAATTTAGGGTTTGTATTTATGCGCCCTTGTACACATAAATACATGCATTTCTAGATGTGTGTTCTATGCTTTTCAAACATATGCGTGTTTGAATAATGTGAGCCCATTTGTGTAACTTCTTTCCAATTTTATGTAAATATTGTTTATTCGTTTTAACAGTTATATATGCCACCATATGGCTAGACTATAATCATCCTTTCTCCTATTAATATATATTTCTAGTTTGTTTCCTTGTGTCTTAAACCAACATTTATTTAGGATAGATTACTAGAAGTAGGTTGTCGAAGTATAAGGTAAACTTTTTTTTTTTAATTTAGCTTAATTTTAGCATACTTTCAATTCATTCTTTGACCATAAAAATTTAGAGTCTGGTCCATGAACCATGACTTATTGGTCTATGATAAGTACCGACATTAAGATTAAGTGTTTAGAAATATTTATCATAATTTGATATTTCTATGATATCCAAATGTGATTTTTATATTTTACAAAAGCATCGGACTAAAAAAAAAAAAAACCTGATTATTTTAAAATAACAACAATCAACAATAGTAATGCTAAAACAAATTGTGGAAAAGGCCTATTTGGACAATATGGGTTAAGTGATGCCAAAAGCTTTTCACTGCGAAAATCAATATATTTTAGGAGTAGTGTCTTAGAAGACATATGAGGAATAAATGAAAAAAAAAAGTTATTTTTAAAATACGATGTTGAAAACAATATGGTGCATTTGGAGGTGGATATGGGGTATGACCAGTTATATAATAATTTCTTATCAGAAGAAAAAATAAAAGGACCCGATTCTGCACCATGAATAATTGGGAAGCACTGCTTCCATGAGCAGTCAAAGGGAGTTTCCATTTTCTTTTCTAAATCCTCACCTCTAGCTCATATTGTCAAAAACTAAAATGTTTGTTTTATAATCTGTTGGTGATAAACACTCTCACTGTTGTTTTGATGTGAATTTCTGTGATTAGTAATGATGTCCGTATCTTTACTGGTTATTTGGGTTTCTTCTTGTTACTTATATCCTTTGTACTATTTTTTATTGGCTTGGAGATTTTTCTTTTTTTTCTGGTATCTGTGGATGTCACATTCTTATATTTGAACTCCTCTATTATTTCAGAAGTAATTTTGTTATACTTTACCCAATAAATTCTTAGTGTTGAGAGCGTGAAGAATTGGCCTCTCCTCTAGGCTTCATAATATTTTCTTATTGGGCACTGCTGGTTTAATGATACAGCTATAGTTTTTTATATTGTTGTCTTTCTTTTGCACTCTCTTATTGCTAATAGTAGTTTTTTAGGGTATACAATTTTCTCTTTCTCTATACCTCTTTCTCTTCTATTATTTCCTCACAGCAGTACCATATTTACTGGACATGCCTTTATAAACAATTTCAATTCTGTCAGTAATGCACATCATGGTCCATAGTCGGTTGACCTGTCATCATAGTCTGTATGGTGGTCAAAAAACAAAATGAAACAAAGCAAAAACAAAATAAAACAAAGCAAAACACAGTTTAAAACTGAAAAATTGCTGTTCATTAAGTCGAGGTTATTTAGAAAAGGAAATTGTTCGGATTCCCGTAGGGTCAGTCTCTGATATCGGGACTGTTGATTCTCTCAAACAATAATGCTGTCCGGTCTCTTCAGAGGCTTTCTGATTTGGCGCTGTTCCTATCCTTTGTCCGGGACTTTTCTCCACACCCTTTCTCTTAAGCCAAATGGCAGGTCAAATGAAGCCCTGAAATACAGCCATCTGTGGGTGTTGAAGTGGGGGATGATTGTGGTCAGCCCTAGGAGGTTGGACATGCATGTCACAGATTTAAAAAGTACTGCTGGCTGGCAAGCTGACGGAGAGCAAAATGTGCACATGGAAGCAAAGGAACAGCTTCAAGTGATCAAATGTCAGTGCAGACAGCAGGTGATGAGGGTGGCTCACACCACCTGCTGGAGCACAGCTGTCAGAAAGGAGCCACGTGTGGGGCCACAGGCAGTGCCAACCCAACAGGTGAAAGCCCAAAACAGAGAAGAGCCCAGAAGCTCTGAGGCAGACATTTGGGTCACAGCCTGGGATGCACAGTCATGCCTTGTGCCCAAAATGAAATGCCAGCAAGTGTTTCTCTCTCTCTATTCTCAAAAGATCTCTTCCTCATGTATCTTAATTAGTTAAGATTTGGGGTCTTGGGGCAGCCTCTTGAGTCCCATCAGACATAATAAGGTCTACAGCCAGGGTCGTTGGCCTGACTTCCAGTATTATGAAAGGTCAAAAAGTCCCACATGTCCTAACTACAAGGCAGGCTCCAGTGAAGACAAGCTGTTAGGTGAGACACAGTATTTTTGCAGAGACATAAAGGACAGAGGTCAGTTGCGAGGGCAAGCATGCACCCAGCATCAAACCAGCAAGGCACAGGTTAAGTGAGACACTGAGCAGGGCCCAGTTCTGTTCAGCAGCAGAGCAGAAATCACCTGACAAATCCAGAAGTCACATCAGAAGGGGTTAACTGGGAAAGACAGCTTAGGAACTAGGGTGTTACACAGTCTGTCCATAGGCTACTTTTTACAGGCCCAAAGTCCCATCACCATGGACAAATTTTGATGGTTGCTTTAAATATGCTCCTTTGTGAATCCAGTGTCTGATGAATAAGGTGTGGTCTCTTGATATGTGGGGGCCTGTAATTAAGTGGAATATAAAATAGTAAATCATTTTGACCATTAGCAAGGTTTCTCTTTGTTCATTTAATGAAAATGCTCAGTATTGGCAAAACAACAGAGAAACAGGTGTCCTTGTATACAACATATGAGAGGTAAACTGAGGACTTTCCAAGGAGTAATGTGGTGACTAGAATTAAAACCCTTTCAACGCACATATCTGTTAATGTAGCAACTCCATTTCTATAAACATAACATATATATAATAGTTTAAGTGCAGGCTGGATGCGGTGGCTCATGGCTGTAATCCCAACACTTTCGGAGGCTGAGGAGGAGGATTGCTTAAGCTCAGGAGATCGAGACCAGCCTGGCCAACAAAGTGAGACTGCCTCTCTACAAAACAAATGGAAAAAAAAAATTTAGCCAGGCATGGTAGCGTACACCTATAGTCCCAGCTACTCAGCAGGCTGAGGCAGAAGGAGTGCTTGAGCCCGGAAGGTCAAGGCTGCAGTGAGTTGTGATTGCACCACTGCATTTCAGCCTGGGAGACACAGAGTGAGATCTTGTCTCAAAAAAAAAAAAAAAAGAAAAGAAAAAGAAAAGTCTAAGTGCAAATACGACACCACTGAAGCAAGATAGATTCTTCACGCCACTGCCCTCAGTCCCTTGCTCTTAGTACACCTATGGTGGACAGTTTCATGCATGGTCCCAGCCTTTCACTGTGGGCTTACCTTGCTGTCTCAAGGCTTTTCTGCTTCAGAGTTTTCTTGGATGCCACAGAAGGCCATTTTGCCTGTGTTGGATGTGGCACAGAAAAGTGGGGTAGTTAATATTCCCAGGGGACCACAGTCCACCAATGAGAGAAAAAAATGGAGGATGAATGCTCCAACCTCTCCATCCAGAGACCATTTTGAGGACTATTCTACATGATTCCTCCGAGGGACCCCATGGGATTGAGCTTCAGTTGCCCACAGTGATCAGTAGCTCACTAACACAGCTTTGTGGCTTTGCTCCTTTCCTTGACTTACTCTCCCCACCCCTCTCTTCTACTGCTCTCATATAAATTACGTGCAAATCCTTGTCTTAGATCTCAGACTTTACTTTCAAGGGAACCCAAATCATGAGTCAATCTAAACATCAGAAGTAGGGGTTAGATTAACAAGGGTACATTCATACAATGGAATATAATGCAGCCATTAAAATTACCTCAGATCCAAGGAAAAAGAAAGCATATGGCCTCACAAACATGTGTACATAAATGTTAAAAGAAAATGTATTTCGAATAGCCCCCAAAACTGGAAACAATACAAATGTCCCTGTTTGCATGTGAGTGGATAAATAAATTGTGGTATATCCATACAATGGAATATTCTTCAGTGATAAAAGGGATTGAACTATTGATACAGGCAACAATATGAACCTCAAAATAAGTATGCTGAGTGAAAGAATACAGACACAAAGAATGCCTAGTATAATATTCCATTTATATAAAATTCTTTTTTGTTGTTGTTGTTGTTGTTTTTTAAGATGGAGTCTTGCTGTGTCACCCAGACTGAAGTGCAGTGGCATAATCTCGACTCACTGCAACCCCCACTTCCTGGGTTCAAGTGGTTCTCCTGCCTCAGCCTCCCGAGTAGCTGGGATTACAGGCACCTGCCACCACGCCCAGTTAATTTTTGTATTTATAGTAGAGACAGGGTGTCACCATGTTGGCCAGGTTGGTCTCAAACTGCTGATCTCAGGTGATCCACCTGCCTCGGCCTCCCATAGTGCTGGGATTACAGATGTGAGCCATTGTGCCTGGCCCATTTATATAAAATTCTAATGAAAACTAATCTATACTGACAGAAAGCATTTCAGTGGTTACCTGGGGTAGGGGTTGGGGTGGGTGCAGACAGAAAGAAGAAAGTGGGATTACAAAGAGGCACAAGAAAACTTTTAGGGGAGATGGACATGTTCATTATCTTGATTGCAGTGTTGGTTTCATGGGTATATGCATAGGTTAAAACTTACCAAAATATACCCTTTAACTATGTGTGGCTTACTTTTTGCCAATTATACCTCAGTAAGTTTGTTAAAGATGAAAAATGACCTTGGATAAAAATAATTAATGACATTAAAATTATTCATGTTAAAGTATTAGGTTGGAATAAAACGCTAGCTTTAAATCAATATTTATGAGCATAGATACCCATACAAATTCATAGATTAATGATCAAAATGGAAAAGTCCAAAACGTTGCTAGTGTTCATCTCAGAGTCTGGGGTGACAACCATTTTCATTTTTTTCTTTTCATATACCTGTATCTTCCAAATACTGGTAAATATATACTACTTCTGTAAAATAGAAAATCAATAGATAAAACACAACACAAGGTATCTTATGCTACGTGCTAGGAAAATGGTAGGGGTCAAAGATTTTTCAAATTTGTTGTTTTAGAGCCCTGGGAGTTTCATGAAAGTGCTTCAGGGATTATCCCAGGAGGAAAATCAGAATACATAGGCCAGTGTCTTCATGGCACCTCTAAATAGAGCAGCTGTTTTCATTTAAGGAACAAATATGAAGGTCTGAAGAAGGCTAATTACTGGGGCCTGGGGCAGTGATGGAATGCTTTGAGGTTAAGACAGAAGTGAGTAGGAAAGATGGGCCTTGACTAAGCAAAGAACAAAAAGTGAGTCTTCTAGAAAAGTCTGAGCAAAATTACTAATGGCACCTGTTACCCTCTGTAGCATATTTTTTTCTACTTCCATCACTATTCAAGTCTTCACTCAAATGAGAACTTACCATTGCAAAACATCTGGGCAAATTCTAGGCCTACTCAAAATCACTTGGGTTAGGAATCCAAGGGACTCAATAGTGCCAGTGGGAACACTAAAAAGGAGTGGACTTTATCTCCTTCCCAATCTCCATCAGATCCCCTTCCCCAGTTTTGATGTGTACCACTAATATTTTCTCAAGGTAATATGAGTTTCTTTGCTAACATAATTAAAAAGCCCTGCCAGCCTTTCAATAGGTCTCTGTTCTCCTAGAGCTGCCATGGAAAGAACTGAAAATCTGGAAAGGACCACATTGAGTCATTGTCCTCATGTGAAATTCTCCAAGAGCCTTTTGAGATGCCAGAAAGACCTTCTACTGGTGTTCTTTTCTCCCTTTAGCAGCCCTTGAGCCTGTTGCAATAAACTCTTACTTTTTTTGGAATCAACCAAGTGGGGCATAGGGAGGGCATGTGGCATGAACTACTGCCAAGGCATGCATGAGGCAATGAGCTGGCTTTGCAAAGACTCATCCCAAAGTCCATGAGGCAGCATGTGCTCCTTGGACCAAGAGGAGAGAGAAAGGGATGTGCACTGGGGCTTACTGTCTCCTTCATCCTCACAATCCTAGCTCAAAGTGTCTTTGCTAGTGTTGAAATCTGACTGTCTTGTTAGGTCGATATTTCGAAGACAATCAAAAGTATGTGACAGGCCAAGGCTTGCCAAGGAATAGAAAAGCAGTGGATTTGTTTCCTGACTGATGGCCAGCTGCAAGTCCTTCTTAAATGACAGCCGAGAAGCAGTAAATCAGGTACAGTGGAGTCCTATCCATGGAGAGATTGTCTCTACAAAGTGTTATACTTCAAGTTAAATGGTCACAGACAATTCGGCTTCAGAATAACTTAAAACAGCATTTCCATCTGCTTGAACCCAGTTTCCAATTAAAACAGAGAAGTATTAGTCTAACCCAGTCCTCCACTGTCATCAGCTAAGACATGCTCTGGAAGATTTAAAAAGCAACACAGCCGTGAACTGAGCAATGGATTTCTGATTTACTTACAGAAAATACAGTTTATTTTCATCTTCCTAGAGAGAGACAATCCTGTTAAAATCAGTTTTATATGTAGCCTGTAGGACCAAGAAAAAGTAGCAGTTGAATGTATTAATATTTCTCAGTTTAGATGAGAGTAAATAGTTAAAATAAATTTAGCTTTATCAAAGAAACAACTATTCCATGTATCACTATCCAAGGAATTTCAATAACTTTATTTATTTATTTATTTATTTATTTATTTGTTTATTTATTGAGACAGGGTCTTTCTCTGTCACCCAGGCTGGAGTGCAGTGGCACAATCATGGCTCACTGTGCAGCCTCAAACTCTTGGGCTCAAGCAATCCACTCCCCTCAGCCTCCCGAGTAGCTGGGACTACAGGCACGTGACACTACGCCTGGCTAACTGGTGGCACTTGCCTGTAGTATGCTGAAGTGCCAGTAACTTTAACATAGTGTTTGCATTTGTGGCTGCTTATTTCCTAAGTGGATGCTTCTTAGCCTTTCATGTACATGTGGAAAATGACCACATTTTTAGGACACACTAGGATAAAGGAATAGGGCTGCTCACAGGAGGCCCCATCTGGCCACTCCAGGGATTGGGAGATCAGTATCTCTCCAGGCTGAGATCCCCATCAGTTTCCAGGTGGCTGGTTCCTGAGTTTTAGAGCAGGCATTGTCAACCTTGGCCGCACATTGGACTCACCTGAGGAACTTTAAAATATGCATGACCTGGTTCCACTGCAGAGGTCCTAATTAATTGGTCTGGGATATGGCCTAGGCCTCAGGATTTGAAAAAGCTCTTCTGGTAATACTGATGGCCAGCCATGATTGAGAAGCACTGTTTTAGAGCAGGGGTCGCCGGCCTGTTTTTGCAAATAAAGTTGTATTGGAACACAGCCACCATTTGGTTACGTACTGCCTATGGTGGCTCTCAGGCTACCACGGAAGAGTTCAGTAGTTACAACGGAGATATATAACCTGAAAAACAAAAAATATTTACTATCTGCTTCTTTACAGAAAGTGTTTGCTGAGCCTGTTTTAAAGGGAAGCTTCAGGAGGACTTTCAGTGTCATGTGAAAAATAGTTTTACAAGGATTTTTGCTCAAGATAGTGGCAGAATTCTCATAAGAGACTCTCACAGGGACAAAATATTCAAAGTGCACAAACATTCAGGTACCGCGAAGGTAAATGAGCATTCACAGCCTTTCTTATTTTCCCCTTGCCTTACAAGGCACATGCTGTTTTCATGTTTTTGTTGAACCAGACGAGGGGTAGCAATAGGGAAGTCAGGAGAAAGGAAAGACTACACTGGTTTGTGTTAGGAAAAGCAGGGAGCTGTTCTTAGGAAGAAACGACCCGAAAAGAAAAAGCTACAAGTCAGAGGACAGGCAGGGATAAGTGAGCTTCAGGGAAGAGTTTGGGGAAGTTTCTAGAGATGGGGAACTAGAGAGCTGTCACCCTGTGTTGAGTGGCACTGCAGAGGTTAATGGTTCTGGTGATTTTTAGAAATGGGGCTGTGTGATATGAATCATACCTCCCTTAGTCTAAAAGATTTCCGTGAAGTTATATACATTTTCCATACTTTTTTAAATGTCAGATGAGTCTTTTTGCAGTGAAACTATACTATGATTGGCCACAATGGAAGCTGGAAATATTGGACTACAGGATGAACATGCCTTAAAACTACCAATTCTTGACAGCATCATAATAGTTGGAATAGCACATCTAAGAGTTAGCAGCAGGAAAATAAAAAAGGAATGAGATGGGAGTCTGAAAGCTTACAAATGGCAGCCTGATATTGCTGGGTCAATTTTCCCAACTCTAAGCTCTAAGTATCTCTGATAGGAACCTGTGGAGAGGAGCGTCTGCTCTCCTCTTGGCCACTGGAGCCCAAGATCACAATGTTCACACTTCCATTTATTGTGAAGAATAGAACACCAGCACTTAAGTGGTTGTCCAAACCAACATCACCAAAGCAACAGCCTTGCATAACACCCTTGCCAATACTCAGAATCAAGGGTCTTAAAAAACGAAGGAAAGTAACTGGAATTAATGCAAATACTTGCACCTAAAGAAGCCTTTCCAGAATTATTAGCAAACACTCCACTCATTCCCTGGCTTGGGAGTTCTCCCAAAAAGAGAGGAGGGACTTACATACCTGCATTCCTCAAGACCCTGTATGGCCTGGTGAACTTGGAGGTTATCTAGGACCAAGGTAAATCATGTGGCTGGGCAGCCTGAGAACAAGGATTAAATCAGAAGTCAGAGGCAGCAAGCGTATCTGGGCTGTTTTACGATATCCCAGCATCCTGGACTGACAACATGAGCTGGTATTTATCTCTCCAGTTCAGATATCAGTAGCCAGACATTGTCATTGATTTATCATCATCATCTTCTTCCCATAGATTGGACTGTGAGAACATCTAACTCAAAAGAGCACTGCTGTAAAATATCGTAGGAAATGTACAGGCATTGAGTGCATTTCAAAAGAACAATCCTTCAGTTTCAACTATTTTTCTATTTGTTTGTAATTGCTTATCTATGTACATGCTTATCATATTGTGTCATAAATGTGGAAAGCCTTCATTGCCTGAGCGTAATTTGTTTCTGAAAAAGTCCATTTAAAATTAAACCACCTGTAACATTCCCAGTGGGTCGGCAAAGAAAACCAGTACCACATCACATAGGACCCAGCAACTAGGAAGAGAAATATCAGTTAGGACAGAATACTCAAGAGCAAAGGAGGCATATGACAACATGAATGCAACAACCATAAGCACACTTAAGGAGACTCAAGAGTACAAAGAAAAAAGTTTCTGGAGTTAGAAAGAAAAATTAAAGTGAAGAAGAGGCTAACGTTTTTGATATTTGAATTAAAGGCATGGGTGAGCAATATAAAAAAAAGTTAATCGACCCAAAATAGAAACCAAATGTCATAGTAAGTACTGGAAAAAAGATTAGACTAGGATTTTATTCTAAAAAGAAAAGCAATTTGTTTTAAAAAGTAGGAAAATACATTTATATTTTCTTATTTGTGAAAAATTCAGGATATAATTGCCACATCCTAACTCTTAAAATGAACAGCAATGACATAAGTGTTGATTTTTCTTTTGGCACAGTTTTTCCGGCAAAACTGTATGATAGTTTTATGCACCCTGTCTTCACAGTTGACTTTCGTGCACAGTCATAAGTAAGGTCATCTGTACAAAAACATTGGAGGTTTCACCAGTTTCCCCACAGACCTCTCCAAAGCCTTTGATATTCAAATTAGTTTTTTGACTCCCATCTTCTGACATCATCCCTGTTAAGTTTCTCTTTTTCCCAAATTAACTTTACCAGATTCTTATTTTGGCTTTGCCAATGATTTGAGCCATTCTCCAGCATCATCAGCTTTGTGAACTCCTTCATGTTAGCAACATTTGTGATTTCAGTTTAACAACTGTTTTCATTGCATCATTAGATTTTACAACAGCCACATTCAATGGCACAGTTACTTACGAAGCTCCTTTGCTAGACTATGAACTCTTTAATGAAGAAGCTGTGACTTACTTATCTTCTACCACCAATGATTGCCATAAAGGAGGTACCGATTAGTATTAGCTGAATTTAATGGCTTTTCATTTAAGGTCTTCATCTTTAAATATTGACTAGCATAGATACTCACACAATATTGATTGAGGACAAACTTTATTAAGTGGTTAATTCCTTAGCATATTTTTTAAATGTTATGTTGACTTTTGCTTCCCTATCTCATCTGTGAGTACCTAGATAAGTATTTGGACCACTAGCACGCACTGATATTGTTTAATTAACAGCCTCTTTAATGGAGAAGCTGTGACTTATTCATCTTCTACCTCCAATGACTGCCATCAAGTAGGTATCAATTAACAGTATTGCACTGAATGTCTTTTCATTTACAATCTTCATATTTCAGTATTTCCAGGCCAACCAGAAATACATCATAAGCAGCACATAGCTCAATTAAATCATTGGCAAGATTAGAAAGACAGTCTAGAAGTAACTTTGGGCACACACAGAGTATTTCACAAATGTTATTTGAATTGAAAAATGAATCTTCAAACAAGACAGAAAAGATTTTATTTTACGTATAATTTTGCATGGAAGTCTTGGGTGACCAGAGTAATTGTCGGTTTTCCTTCCTTCCCTCCCTCCCTCCCTCTCTCCCTCCCTCCCTTCCTTCCTTCCTTCTCCCTTTTCCCCCTTCCCCCTTATTTTCTTCTTTATTTCTTTCACTCTTTCAGCATAAAGAAGTTAACCATCCTGAAGGAACAAGACAATTGACTGCAAGGGCCAAATAAGTCAACGTCCACGATAATAGAGAGTCAAGATGACCCCCAAAGAAAGGAAATTTGCTAATCTGGGTGTTACTTGCTCTCCATCCAATAGAGAGAGTCTTTAATATGCTCATTCATCCCTCCAGTCTTCAGGAGCTTTTCCAGCCATCTGGCTTGCTTGCTGACCCTTGCCCTTTCAGGTAGCAGCCATAAATGCAAAGCTCTCAAATAGGAAAGTCTGTTGGTCTCAGAAGGCCTACTCTAGGCAAGGTTAGGAAGATGGGAGATAATGATCCTTTCGCATCTCCCTAGAATTTAAATACACAAATTAAAAAGCACATTAACTCTTTGTTTAAAAAGAAAAACAAAATGTCATCAAAGGCAGGCTTGATTCAAATGCAGTTTAGGCTAATGAAGGAGCTGTGTCCTTTCACTATTTGTTCTGGGAGCTTTTCAATCAGTTAGCATTGGCAAAGCTTCTGAACAAAGACAGTAATTACCAGATAAAAATTGCCTTCAGTGCATTGTCTAACTGTGTTCAGTTTGGCATGAATGGATTTATGATCCTTTCATTCCAATAGGAACTACCAGTCCGCCTTTCACTTCAAATAGCCTATTCATCTCGGCATAAAAACAGCTAAAATATACTAGCAGAATATGCTGCCTCTGCAACCCAAGCTGCACACAGCAGGAGTCAGCTTCTTCCAACAGGCACAAATATAGCTGGCTTTGAAAAACTATAAAACAAAGGCTCTAGAAAACTCTTGCATAATTTTTTTAAAAACAGCAATTATTTGGTTCCAGTTCCTTTTACTACTCTGTATCTTTTATCCAAAATTAAATTAATTCCATTGTGTATAAAATGGTCAAAACCACAAATTACAGCAGGGAATTTATGCTTAAATAATGATCTGTGGTTGCTATTCAGATACATAGATTAATACTTTCTATTCCTTAGGGGGAAATGACACAGAGAGGTGTTTTTGTTTTGTTTTGCTTTGTTTTTAATAGTTAAGGCATAAAGAATCACTTTATCAGAAATAACTTAATTGGTGGCAATTTACTTTACTCCCAACATCCATCTGCAGTGCATTATCTGTTCTACCCTCTATCCCGTGCGTGAGGTAAATTTCTATGTACACACAAACCACGTATTAGAAGCACAGAGTAGTACTCATAAAGGAAGTTTCTATAGAAAATTAAGACCTTCATGCAGAACTTTGTACTGCAATAATATAATACAGTGCATGCTAAAATGTTGACCTGAGACTGTCTTCAGGTATAGTGGCTTCAAGATCAGTTCCAATGACAACTTTCTCATTGGTCAGCATCACATGATGTCTTCATAGTGGTATGAGTTTTGCAATTGATCCCGTTGGCTTTGGTTATCAACAATGTTTCATCGGATATATTAGAACTGCTCATGTTGGTTTGTCCCAAATGCATCCTAGAAATGATAACTATTTAACTAACACAAGTATATAACTGTAACAGAGTGGAGTCCTGAAAAAGTACTCTCCAAAATTTGACAGACTTGTTTCTATGCCTTGACCTGTTACTAAGTCTATATATGAGTAACTCTCTTTACCTCTGTTGAACTTCAGGATGCTATTATTAAAAACTAGAGGAGGGAGTTGGTCCAGAATATTCCTTTTGTCTCAAAGTATTTCATGGAGAGATGTGCTGATAAGATACACCATGCATATGCTTGTTACTATGCCCTGCTGGAAGAATCAAGCCTCTGAGAATCCCTGCAATAAATAAATTTGTTTAACTTTTTAGCACAGCATTTTAAGAATTTATATGACTAATGAATTCCTTTTTTTCTTTAGTGGAACAGTCCTAACATTCCCACCCTGATTGTTTCTCAAACACACTTGTGGAAGCACTAAACTAGAGTGTCTGCAAGCTCCCTTCCAGACCTAATCTAATTCTAGGCTCAGTCCCCACTTTGTGGACTAATGGCAATTAACCCCCATCATGACCAATTGCTAGAAAGTCAGAATTTTTTAATGCAGTGCAATTTTTTCCAGCCTCCAACATTCATAGGGACACAAAAGACATCTCTCTCCCTATTCTTCATCCTCCAAGTACACAGAAAGTATCTATAATCACCAAAGAGAGTCCAGGGCCCTTAGTCACGTAAATCTACGTTATTTAAGTGTGTTCTTGTTTGTGGTCCCTTGGTAAATGTAGATTAAGGCTCGGCCCTGAGTAATTTGAATATATATGGAGTAATGATACTTTGCCTTGTCTATTTCTTGCCTTTTGACATCAATACAAATTATACCTTTAAAAAATCTACCCAAACACCATAATCTCCACCTTTAACTTCCCAACAACTCTCTCACAGATTTTGTCAAGACTTTGCTGGAAAATCTGTTTTAAATCCCAATTGCTCCCATTTTTGCTCACTCTCACTTTTTTTATTCTCTTGTATGCCCAGAGAACAACTGTCAGCTACCACCCATATAACAGTGGTTTCCATATTCAAAGTCTAATTCTACATTAGCATTCTGTTCTTCATTTCATTTACCATTTCTTCTAGAATTCCACCATCCTAACTTCTAATGGCTTTGATTGCTTTTCTCTGGATTTTCTCCAAGTTCTACATCTCTCCCTTGAACTAAAGTTCCCAATTTGAACACAGTGCTTCCATGGAGATATGACTAATAATGCATTGGCTCTTAAATCTGGCTGAACATCAGAATCATATTTTTTGAAACTATGGATTACTGAGCCCACACAGCCATGTACAAAACATTGAATTGTTATTTTTGATTCCTATACTTGTTAAACAACAGGATCCAATCAAGCTAAAGAAGAGCTTCAACCTATTTTCTCACCACTTCCGTGATCATGAACAACCAGTCACAGTGGGTCTCCCTCCAACATTAACTTCCCATGGTTGATAAAGCTTTCAGGAAAGAGAGTTCTCATATCACAAATACCACAATGATTTTTATCTGAATGGCTTCCCTCCAACATTCCAGATCCATCTAAATTTTTACCTCATTGGAAGGTCTTTCCTGACCCATGCAACTCAACTTAACAAAAAACCCTCACAGTTTTTATATGCTTTGTTGGGGATTGACCCATCTTGCATTGCATTGCTAGCATAGTATGTCTAGCATGGGCATGCCTTCTGAAGTTTGGAACTTCCCATCAAGGAAACAGGAAAATGCCACTGGCAATGAGCTGAAGACTGATTTACTCTACCAGGCATGACTTTAATGACTAACGATTTGTACACCCTTTAGAAGCTTTTAGATTGTAGAGCCCCTTACTGTTGTATTTGTCTTCTGACCCCAGTCCTGGGGATGAATCTGTTTCAGTTAAAATTAACATTTTTGTTTCAGTTAAAATTAACATTTCATACAAGTCTTCACTATATTCCTCTGCATACATTTCCCACCAAATAACAGCTGGAATGAAGGTCCCCTCAACTTTGAGGACAGAACATTTATAACCTCCCTATCACCACTACAAGATGTAGCATATACTAGCTATTTTTTCAAAAATTTTTTTCCCAAATAGATTGCATGCATTCTGAAAGGAAGTGTTATGTCTTAAAATGTTTGCATTTCTTATAGGGCACTGTACCTAGTAAATAGTCTTCAGTAAATACACCATCAGAATGCAAAAATCAAAGTAACTTAGGGAATAAGCATTCTAACCTCTCATTTTATAGATGAAGAAAAAAATTTTTGAAAAAATAGCTAGTATATGCTACATCTTGTGGTGGTGATAGGGAGGTTAAAAATGTTCTGTCAAAGTTGAGGGGACCTTCATTCTAGCTGTTATTTGGTGGGAAATGTATGCAGAGGAATATAGTGAAGACTTGTATGAAATGTTAATTTTAACTGAAACAAAAATGTTAATTTTAACTGAAACAGATTCATCCCCCGGACTGGGGTCAGAAGACAAATACAACAGTAAGACGTGATCACTTTCATTGACTTCAGCTGGAAACAGGTTCGGAGAATTGAAATGATTTGCCCAGATAAAAGTACGCAGTCAAAACTAGATCTCAGACTACTCTATTCTCCGGGCTGTTTTTGTTTACTCCATGTATCCTCTGTTAATTGACCAGATTGATTGATTGACTTCCTAGCTCTATCACCAGGAAGTCAAAGTAAAACTCCACCATTGAACACTTGAAAGGCATGTCTTCTGAAGGGTGGGATTTCCCATCAAAGAAACAGAAAAATGCCATTGGCAATGAGCTGAAGACTGACTTTGATTTACCCCACCAAGCATGATTTTAATGACTACTTGTACAAACATGTAGGTACATCAGTATTGGGTAGATTCATAGTGTTAGGATAAATTAAGTAATTGAGTACAAAATACGGGCACAAGCTAGACCAGGTCCAAACACCTGACCTCATATCAGTTGAAACCATCATATCAAGAATAAACAGTAGAAAGACGTGATCACTTTCATTGACTTCAGCTGGAAACATTTACAATCTAATTTCAATTTAGCAAGATTTCATCAGAAGGTATCTTCCACAAATTGAGGTCCATCTTATTGTTATTATTTGAATTATTTGTGTGTATGTGTAGTTTGGAACATCTTAGTGTTATTGCTGCTACTGCGGTTTCTATCACTGTTCGATGCTGGGACTCTTAAGCTCCAACCACATTTTCACCCAGCTGAGTCGCCTTCTTATCACCCCTTTCTGGTGAGTAAGATCATCTAGATAGATTCTCCAAAAGAAATACCCAGTGAGGGAGGGCAACAAGCAGGGCCACAAACCAGTCCTCATGAATCCAGGCCCTGAGCATAAAAGGCTATTTGATATACATGTAAAGGAATTTGGAGGTGGGGTAGACAGCAACTGAATCTTTAACTTGTAGAATATATTCTTCTAATGGCTCCCCGAACCATGCTAAATCCCGTAAGTTGCCCAGACACTGAAAACCCAAAAGAAAAGCTTCCCCTGTTAGTTAAGGTCAGGGAAGCAGAGGCGTTTCTCAGAAAATGTGTAGCTTCTTTGGCATTATGAGCCTGAAAAAAACTCTTCAAGCCCAACTGCGAATGAGTCAGCAGAGTTTTTCAGAACAGCCAAGGAGAGAATGCTTTCCTTAGGAGACTATTTATTTGGTTGCTACATAATACTGTAGATTAATTAGGAGTAAGAATGAGTGAAACTATTCGGAAAAAGTGATAGCAGCTTGAAAGCTTCACCCGCCCCTGACCTAATGGAGGAGGAAACATTACAGTTCTGGGTAGTTCATTATTTTGAGGGGGTGGAAGAAAGTGACATCAACCAAAGTATTCTTATAAAATCTTTGAGTATTGGCCCAGATATCACCCTTATAAGGTCAAGATTATAGAACAAATGAATTGGTTCAACATTTAAATAAACCCTTGATATTTAAAGGTATCAAATATGCCCAATGTGACTCCCAATATGTTTAAAAAAAGAAAAAAAGATCGAGAGCAAAATCTAGCCAAAATAGAAATTAATATGGCTTAGAAACATCTTTCCTCATTTTCTAAATGTTTCCATATCTGGCAAAATGACCAGAGTGGAGGGTGAATGCTTTCAGCATGCTCAAAATTCAAACTCCAAGTTTAAGTGATTACTTAAGAGGCTTTAGTCTCTGAAATCCACCTGTCCTCACATGACATCATTAAATGTTTGCTTCTTAGGCTATTTCTTCTCTCTTCTTGGTCATCAATTGCTCCAACTAAACTGGATCATTCCCATCAGCATACATACACCAGCATGTATTTATCACCAGGTTAAAACAAATATCAACTCTTGGTCAACTTCATTTCATTTACACCCTTCCCTCTGAACTATTTTGGTTTTTTGCTTGTTTGTTCGTTTTTGCTTTGTTTTGTTTTGTTTTGAAACAGGATCTTGCTTTGTTGCCCAGGCTGGAATGCAGTGGCATGAACCTGGCTAACTGCAGCCTCAGCCTCCTAGGTTCAAGCGATCCTCCTGCCTCAGCCACCCAAGTAGCTGGGACCACAGGCATGCACTACCATACCTGGCTAATTTTTGTATTTTTTTGTAGAGACAGGGTTTTACCATGTTGCCCAGGCTAATCTCCAACTCCTGGGCTCAAGCAATCCCCCTGCCTCAGTGTCCCAAAGTGCTGGGATTACAGGCATGAGCCACTGTGCCCAGCCCCTCTGAGTTATTGTGAATTACTTTCCAGACATTGGATTGTTTTATTCATAGATAGTTAAGCATTTATCTCTAAAGATAAAGATCATTTTTGAAAACGTAACCATAACACACTTACCCCACCTAAAAATATTAGCAGTTTTAATTTAACAATGTTCGTAAAGAAAGTCTATTACTTACAGAGAACTAGAAAAAGTACTGGAAGCTGACCAGAGACAAAACAAAGAGCACTGGTTCTTTTCTTTGGGCATTTGCTTAAAGAACATCACATGCCCACCTAAACAGGGTCCGCCTCTCTGTATTCTATCATTAGGAGCAGCAGGACATCTGGGGTTGAGAAGATGGAGAGAGCACCCTTACATAACATTGCAATCTGGAAGTATCACTCTCAAAAAGGTAAGTTTTTAGGTTATTTTTAGTTTGGTTTGCAATTTTTAAAAAAATCCTTCATTGAACTCTGACTCTGTAGATTCTAGATTCTAGAAAATAGAATATTGTGGGCAAGACTGGCTTCAGAAGTTTTATGGCTTAATAGAAAAAGAAGGTGGGCAGACCTGGTGAAAATCTTTGTAAGGTCATGCATGCCTCCCATGCCCAGTATTTGCCACGCTCTCTCGCTCTTTTTTTTTTTTTTTTTTTTCCAGACAGGGTCCTGCTCTGTTGCCCAGGCTGGAGTGCAGTGGTGCGATCTCTGCTCACTGTAACCTCCACCTCCCAGGCCCAAGTGATCCTCCTAACTCAGCTTCCTGAGTACCTGTGACCACAGGCGTGCGCCATCACGCCTGGCTAATTTTTTGTATGTTTGGTAAAGATAGGGTTTTGCCAGGTTCCTTAGGCTGGTCTCAAACTCCTGAGCTCAGGTGATCCACTCGCCTCAGCCTCTCGAAGTGCTGGGATTACAGGCATAAGCCACTGTGCCCGGCCACTCTTGTTTTGTTTAAAACCAAAGAAATCAATCTTAAATCAATTTTGCACTTGATTTATGCACATCAATTTTGTTTGCTTCTTAAAGAGTATATGATTAGCTGTACAAGAGACTATAGATTAAGAAAATCCTTAGTCTTAAGAAGAGCACTGAAGAGGAAGAAGAAGACCCCAGGCCCCAAGACATCCACCAAAAATAGATCCAAATTAGATTGTCTGGCAGGGCAAACAATCCCATCACCTTATGCCAGCCCCTATATTCTGGCTGGTCCTCAGAATTTAGTGAAGGTCAAAGTAAAATTTTTTGATTTCTGGGTTGAGCCTTCATCCAGGTCAAAATATTCTGGAAGAAGGCTTGCCTGGCACCTGGAATTCCATACCCTCGAGCTCTCCTTTTCACAGAACAGCATTTGTCAGATTTACTGACAGCATAGCAGTGGCATAATTAACATATAATCCAGTAGAGTTGAGCTTTTGACCTTGGCACTGTTGACATTTGGGGCCAGCCAATACCTTGCTGTGGCCATCCTGTGCACAGTAGGATGTTTTCAGCATCCCTGGCCTCCACCTGCTAGATACCAGGAGCACCTCCACCCCCACAGAAGTTGTGTCAACCAGAATGTCTCCAGATATTGCCAGATGTCCCCTGGAGGGCAAAATCAACCCTGGTTGACCACCACTGCAATAGTATTATTTTTTATCAAATATATGAAACATAAAGATTGCTAAGGGATATAAAGTAGATTATTTTAGATATCCAGTCTTAAAGGAAACCACTACTATCATCACTGGCCAAAAAAAGAACAGTACTAATAATTAGACATAAAGTAATAAATGAAAACTATCATTGCTTTGAAATATTCCCTGGAGGAAATTAAACATCTGTGTAAATTTTATCCTTTCACGTGTGAAGATGACTGGGATAGCAGGTGTGGTAAAAGACATTGTTCCAAAGCCTGTTCTGTGGTTTGCTGATGAGAATATTCCCTGGCTTGGGCTACAGCTGCCATGTGCAGTCTCTCTATTGACAGTCTTTCTCAACCACTCCCGAAAATCCCCACATTGTTTGAACTCGAGTTTTGTAATTACAGAGATGTGGTTCTCAGAGCCAAAAATGAAGCTGCCTGGCTGGAGCAGCAGGATATAGAATAGGCTCTTGGGACTGGTAGATTATAACTTTTGTGGTTTCAAGTACTCATAAATGTGGTGGAGAGGGGTTTTGGAGATGATCCACAACTCGTCAGAGGCCCTGCTATTTTTTCTACCCACAGCCATTGTAGAGAATCCAGGCCGAGTTTAAGAGTGCTGTAGAAATACACTGCTGCTACTGCTGTTTCTATTAATGTTTGATGCTGGGACTCTTATGCTCCAACCACGTTTTCACCCAGCTGAGTTGCCTTCGTATCATGCCTTTCCAGTGAGTAAGATCATCTAGATAGATTCTCCAAAAGAAATAACCCAGTGACGGAGGGGCATCCAGCATGACCACAATGCTAGTTGTTGTGTGCGAATGATAAATATAATGAAATTATGTATGTGTGTGCTGGTCATTATATGCATGCAGACACATTCATATGCATACGTAGTATAAATTAATCTCCATAAATGCCTACGGTGATGGCAGTGATTAGGGGCAGTTAAAAATGTTAAGCACAAATTGGAGCTGAGACACTGATCAGAGAAAAATTATCTGTAATACTGAGAAAGAGCCATCTGTCATGGCTAGAGGCTCAAGCAGAGAAGGGATAAGTGGAGAGGCCCCAGGAACAGATGGAGAGGCTTGAACCCCCACACAGAACAGAGCGTCCAACAGCTGGGACTGATTAATCCAGACGGCCGACTATTACGTCATGTGTTGGATTACACCCAAGTGAGTGGCTAAAAGCTCCTAGCAAGTTCAGGCCAACATGAAGTCGTTTCACAGATGGTGTCCACCTTGGAATTCCACGAGGGATGAAGACACTGCTCAGTCCTGCCTCATTGTCCTCTGTGGAAACAGCAAGAGGAATGAGGATAGGCCTTTCCCACCCCTTTATTCTTCTTTATTCGCAGGGTAAATGGAAATAGAGAAGGAGAGCAAGTGAGATTTTAAAGAAGCTTGTTGACCTGTGTCTTTGTTCTCTGCTTGCTCTCTAAATTACATGATAGAGGGAATGATAAGGAACTTTAATGTAGGAAGTTCAGTCCAGTAAATTGATCCCATAGCCCAACATGTGATAAAAAGTTTCTGAAGATTAACTTGATCTACTCATGCTTCTTAGTAATCCCACAAACACTTTAAACAACATTTCAGAAACACAGGTAATCCCACAAGCATTTCAGCAACGTTTCAACTCAACACCTGTCCCCTCTCCAATGTTCCCTTCAAGTCAGAAACCTAACTTTGAGTACCCAGCTCTACTGTCAATCAGTCACTGGGGCCTTATGGAATCAATGGAGTCTTGTAGATTCCATCTCCTTAGCATTGCTTGAAACCATCGCTTCTCTATTCCCATTGTTGTTGCCTCAATTTTGACCTTCAGTAAGTCCTGCCTGGACTGTTACAATAGTTTCTTCTAAGCTATCTTCCGGTTTCTTTGCTCCAGTGCATTCTTTTCACAGGGTCGGAGCGATGGGAAAACTTCCTCTTTGCCCTCTGAAGGTTCTCTGAAAATCACTGAGAAGAGACAGATTAGATTAATAGGAGAAAAGGCATACAAATTTATTTGAGATCATAGTTTTATGTGACATGGGAACCTTTAGAATGAAGACCCAAAGATACAGAACAAACTGGCCATTTTTATGCTTAGGTACAACATAGTGTGGACAGCTGTGCAGAAATGTGATTGGACAAAAATGTTGTGATCTAAAGCTAATAGAGTGAGTAGGGAAACCCAACAAGGCCTGTCTGTCTAGATTCTTCTTGGCATCTCTAAGTAGCCTTCCTTCCTTCTGCGTATGGGGCAGGACCCTCTCTGGAATGGGGGTTTTAGGACCTACAGCCAAACTAGTCAGGTCAGATCATTTCTGTATGGCCAGTTTTTACACAGAAAGGTGGGAGGGAAAGTTAATGTTTTTATGTTTTATGGCTGGCTTTGGGGAACAGGGTTTCTGGTTTCTAGAACCTGCCTTGGGGAAGGATTCTAGTTTCTATTGCTCCTCTGGGGAGAATGGGACTGAGAGACAGGAGGGCAGGGGAAGGTCAGAGAACAACATCTGCTTCTAAGGCTGCTTCTGGAGCCTTTATTTTGGGGTATTGTTTTCTGAGTCCCCACAGTAGCCTCCAGAATAGCCTTCTTAAAACTGAAATCTGTTCATATTATTTTCCTGCTTACCACTCTTGTATGGCTGCCCATTCTCAAAGGTTTTTAGACATATTTTTTGTCTTGACAGAATATAGATGAAATTCATCAGAGCAACAAAATTCTATATACGTAGTCAGATTTTCATGGAACTAATTTTTTTTTTTCTGAGAAATAAAGTTCATCACAGTGAGTCAAGATGCCTCATTCCAAGCTATGGTGTAAATTTCATAGACTAAGAAATGTGTGAGTTTTCTTTTTGCTAAGTATGACACATCACCTCTCTCTCACAAAGGGATATATGTTGTTACCAGTGTAAACTCATTAGTTTTGATCAATGTTTTGTGAACTCAAAAGTATCTGAGACAGCTCTCAATCAATTTAGAAAGTTTATTTTGTGAAGGTTAAGGACATGCCCATGACACAGCCTCAGGAGGTCCAGATTGCGTGCATGAGGTGGTCTGGGTACAGCTTGCCTTTATACATTTTAGGAAGACATAATACATCAATCAATACATGTAAGGTTTACACTGTTTCAATCTGGAAGGGTGGGGCAACTCGAAGCAGGGGTCGGGCTTCCAGGTCATAGGTAGATTTAAACATTTTCTGATTGGCAATTGGTTGAAAAAGTTATTATCAGTAGAAAGGATTGTTTGGGTTACGATAAGTGGTTGTGGAGGCCAAGGTTTTATCATGCAGATGAAGCCTCCAGGTAGCAGGCTTCAGATAAAATAGACTGTAAATGTGTTTTTATTAGACTTAAGGTCTGTGTTGATATTAATGCTGGAGGGGTATAATGAGGCTTATCCAACCCCCTCTTCCATCATGGCCTGAACTAGTTTTTCAGGTTAACTCTGGAATGCCCTTGGCCAAAAGGAGGGGTTCATTTAGATGGTTCGGGGCTTTAGAATTTTATTTTTGGTTTACAGTATCATGGTTATATAAGATGTTAACATTAGGAGATGCTGGGTAAAAGGTATATGGGAACCCTCTGTACTACCTTTGCAACTTTTCTATAAATCTAAAATAATTTCAGAATGTTACTATTAACTATACTCTTGAGGTTATTTATGTCTATTTTATCAGAATAATGGGAATATCATCTAATGGTGTGCCAATACCTCTTTCCCCAACTCCACATTCAGTGATAGCTAGTTGGTGGTTTCACGTCAGACAATGTGGGAGTATTTACACCCTGGCAAGTGGTAAGTGCTATAAACATTTATCAGCATACTAAGGCAGCCAGATGTGACTTTCTCTGCCTGAGTATGAAAAGGTATCAATACGTATGGGTTGCCAAAAGTGCAAGGGAGAAGATAAGACAGCAACTGTGAAAACAAGCTCCCCTCTTTCTCTGTAAAGGCTGCAAATCTGCTTATGAGTGTTTCAGAGTCACTGGGCAACCCAGGTCACAGGCATATGGCAGAGATCCCTGTGCTGCTCTGGGCCCCTAGGAAGGCAGGGTGTGGAGCCTATCATTTCAGATTCTGAAAACTTTGAGGGATGCGGGAAGAGACCGTGGAAGCCAAACAGGAATCTCCTCATAATTTTAACCATGATGAGTATATTGAGAAACATTCAAAATACTTAAAATTTGGCATCAGGGGTCAGGGCCCATCAGTTCTACATAGTAGCTACCAGCATAACATTTTCCATCATGGTTTTCTGTCCATTAAAAGATATGTTATTATTCTGTGCCAAAATCATTCAATTTAGTATATGAAGAGAAAAGGAATACTTCCAGGGACCACACACCCAACAGAGAGGGATGTTGAAAAGATTCACCATCCAGATCTTTCATGGTAGAGGTGATCAGCATTGAGGGTACAGTTTGAAGTTTGATTTTTTTTTTTTTTTCAGATGGAGTCTCACTGTGTTGCCCAGGCTGGAGTGCAGTGGCGTGATCTTGACTCACTGCAACCTCTGCCTCCCAGGTTCAAGCGATTCTCCTGCTTCAGCCTCGTGAGTAGCTGGGACTGCAGGCCCACCAAGCCTGGCTAGTTTTTGTATTATTAGTAGAGACGGGGTTTCACCTTGTTGGCCAGGCTGGGCTCAAACTCCTGGCCTCAAGTGCTAGAGGGAAATTATAATATTTCATTGTGTGTTTTTGATTAGCATACCCAAGGGAGGGGGTGCCTTAGATATTCATGAGCCACAGCTGGGGATTTTAAGCAACCCTCATTGGTCATAAAGTCCAGAGAAAAGAAGGATCCTCTCCGTCCTTCAGGACTTCTGGATGCCCTGCTAGACCTGCATTGTGTGTAAAAACCTTCTCAAGATTATCTGAGGATAGATGCTCACAACATTTTACAAATAAACACAAAAGTATTTTTAGCAATTTTAATAAACCCTGAATTTTTCTGGAAATCAACTACTGTATGAATCAAAAGTTTGTGTTTTGCTCTGTATGGAACTTTTAGCACAAGTCATTCATTGTTCTGGAAAATCCTGACACCACCAGTTCTCAATACAACACACCTGAATCTACTGGCATTTGTAACTATTTCATTCTTAGTTTTCCTACAACTATTTATTATTAAAGGGGAGCACTGTTCTGATAAGGCTGGAAATCACTGCCTTGAATTTCTGTAACTCACTGGAATCTATGCTGCTTGAAACCAATGTGTAGGGACCAAGGGAAAACTTCTCCCTTTGCCCTCTGAAGGTTTGCTGAAAAATCAACTGACAAAAGGCAGATTAATAGGACAAAAGGCATACAAATTTATTAACGTGCATGAGAGTCCTACAAAATATGAGATCTCAAAGAAATGGCCAGATAATTAATTTATGTTTTTATACCATCTTGAGGTTACAGAATGAATGGGGACTTGGGAGACTGCAAAGCACGCTATGTTGGCAAAACAAGTTATAGGAGAAGGAGAAGAGGAGGCCTGGCTGGCAAAGTTGGTCTCGTTACATAGATAAGACCTCACAGGTAGCAGCCCTCAGAGAGAATAGATGGTGAATGTTTCTTTCAGACCTTTAAATGTGTCAGACTGTCAGTTCATCTTTCCTAGATCCAGACAAGGCAGAGCTAAGAGAAAGCCTGGCTGCATCAGTGCAGATTTTCTCTACAGATGCAAATCTGTCCCCACAAAAGACAGCTTTGCAGGGCTGCTTGTGTTTGCAGGCGCTCTGAACAGCCATCTCAAAATATGTCAAAGAAATATATTTTGGGGTGAAATATTTTGGTTTTCTTTAAAGTCAACGATGAAATTTGTTATTTTTTTCACTTTACATTCAGGTTGTTGTCGCCTTTCCCAGAGACACCAGAGGTCCTGGCTTTGCTTAAAGACAAGGCTTCACAACCTCAGAACTAATTAACATTTGGGGAAAATGCACAGTGGATATTGCTAAACCGCGTACAGTGCACAGGACAGTACCAGCCCCCACCCCAACATGGGGTATATCTGTGGTCTCTACCCACTAGATTGGAGCAGCAACCTCCCCACAAGTTGTGACAACCAGTGTTAAACGTTATACGAATTAAATTTAATAGGGTTTAACTGAGTAAAGAACAATTCTAAAATCAGGCAGCCCACAGAACCACAATAGGTTCAGACCCGAAGATCTGCCACATGGTTGGATAACATTTATGGACAGAAAAAGGAAAGTGACACACAGAAAACGGAAGTGAGGTACAGAAACTGCTGGATTGGTTTTATAGCAGGGTGTTTGCCTTATTTGAACAGGGTTTGAACAGTTGGCTGCCCGTGATTGGCTGAAACTCTGTGATTGGTACAATGGTAAGTTAGTCTGTTTACATATCAAGTTAGGTTACAGTTCAGTATGTAGGGAGAAACCTTTAGGCCAAACTTGAAATATGTAAGGAGGCAGATTTAGGCCAAACTTAATTTTAACACCAGAAATGGCTCTAGACATTGCCAAATGTCCCCTGGGGGGCAAAATCACCCCTAGTTGAGAACCTCTGGTTTAAGGCAACTCTACTTTGGAATTCTTTTCAGAATGAGGAGAATATGGGTCATGTTTCTCAAAGCACGATTTGCAAATCAGATAAAAAATATAGGATTCCCCCAAGGTACTGGCCAAAAGTGCAAATCAGAATCTGGGGTGTGTCATATGGTGGGTCAGAGACGGGCACGATGGCTCTTGCCTGTAACCCCAGCACTTTGGGAGGCCAAGGCAGGTGGATCACTTGAGTTCAAGAGTTCAAGACCAGCCTGGCCAACACAGTGAAACCCTGTGTCTACTAAAAATACAAATTAGCGGGGCTTGGTGGTGCATGCCTGTAATCCCAGCTACTTGGGAGGCTGAGGTGGGAGAATCATTTGAACCCGGGAGGCAGAGGTTGCAGTGAGCTGACATCGTGCCACTGTACTCCAGCCTGAGTGACAGAGCAAGACTCCATCTCAGAACAACTAAAATAAAATTAAAAAGATCCTGGCTTGATTCCAGCTCTACTTGTTAGTAACAGTGTGGCCTTAGCAATTTAACCTCACTGAACTTCATATTCCTTAGCAGCAAACTGAGTGAAAACGATGCTACATCTCAGAGATCTTTCGAGGATTAAATGAGATACTGTATGTGAGGAGCTCACAATAGTGTGGGTCTTATTGATCTTTGTAATACCTTGTTATCCTAACCCAAGCTGAGCACATACAGCAGGAACAAGGTCAGAGACCCTGGGAGCAGGGACTGAGGAGCCAGTCTTGGCTTCAAATGGGCAAAGGCTATTATCAGTTTTGTTTCAGAGTTAAACCATAAATTAAATTCCTTTCCAAGGTTAGTTGGCCTACACCCAGGAATGAACGAGGACAACTTAAAGATTAGAAGCAAGATGGAGTTGGTTAGGTCTAATCTCTTTCACTGTCATAATTTCCTCAGTTATAATTTTTGCAAAGACATTTTCAGCATATCAAGGCTTTAGGTTAGTATTATCCAATACAGTAGCCACTAAACAAATGTGGCTATTTGAATTTCAATATATATTAATTAATATTAAATAAAATTAAAAATCAGTTTTTGAATCACACTAGCCACACTTCAAGTACATAACCAAATGTGGCTAGGGACTACTATACTGGATGGCACAGATATAGAACACGTCTGTCATCATAGAAAGTTCATAGCATGCTGAATTTTAAATAACCACAGAAGCCTAGCTCAGTGTTTCTGTCATTTTTACTAGAAACACATAAACTAAAATGAAGACATACATTAGGACTTTCTGGGGAAAAGCCACCAACGTTTTTTCACCTTAAATGGCTGTTTATTTTTTGTCACTTTGGGGAAGTTAAAAGTAAATATTCCCTATATCTGTTTTGACTTCTCATTAAGTTAATAACTAAGTCACAAAAAAGATACTCCTTTTTCCAACACTCTTTGTTGGTGCTCAGGCTGCCCAATCTGCTTTCAAAGAGAAATTATTTCCAAAATGCCCTACTCAGAGTTACTCAGTTTCGCTTAAATGTGGACTCCACCATATTTTTTAAAGACTGTGAAATCTACCATAACATTAATCAGAGGGGAATTATTTTGATAATAACAATTATTACACATGTAGGGTAACTATATATTATATATAGGGTAACTTCCTGACATTGCCATGGCATTTGTAAACTGTCATGGCACTGGTGGGAGTGTCTTTTAGCATACTAATACATTATAATTAGCATATAATGAGCAGTGAGGATGACCAGAAGTCACTTTCATTGCCATTGGGTTTGGTGGGTTTTGGCCAGCTTCTTTACCACATCCTGTTTTATCTGCAGGGTCTTTATGACCTGTATCTTGTGCTGACCTCCTATCTCATCCTGTGACTTAGAATGCCTAACCTGCTGGGAATGCAGCTCAACAGGTCTTAGCCTTATTTTACCTAGCCCTTATTCAAGATGGAGTCACTCTGGTTCAAACACCTCTGACAAGGTACAAATAAAACAACTAGGATTCATTTACTTTATGGAACTGGAGCCTTTTGGAGCTTCCTGGAGGAATCATGTCATCCTAAAATGTCAGAGCTAAAAAAAAATCTGAGAAAATACTTTATCTACATTTGTGGATGAAGAGACCAAGATTCATAGTGAAGGGACACAGCTGGTTAGTAGCAGAACCAGGACTAAGGGAGTGACGAGAATCTGTTTGACTTCAAATCGCTGGTACTTTCCTTTTCAAAACCTGGCCAGAATAGTGAATGTCGTTTTGCTGTAGGACTGACAACAGACCACCATGTCTGCAGTTTCTGTTCAGGTTCAACCATGTCATATAACATCCCCAGATAGTGGTTATCAAATTCCTGACACAACATAAAGCTACAAACATCCCTTTTCATTCACCAGCTCCCAGAGTCTTTGAAAACCTAGAAATTGGCCACTTTTGCCCTTCAAGACCTTCTGCTACTTTGTTCAAAGGAAGCAGAAGATCAAAGGAAAGTAGCCATGTGGATGTTCATTGTTCAGGCCTCGGCTGGCTGGGTTTCCAAGGTCTCAAGGGAATTGGGGATTGAGGACCATGTCAACTTGATTAGACCTTCACCCAGCCTTTCAGGAAATAATTCTCTCATTTGGGAGAAAAGAGAGTACCTTTCTCCCCATACTCAGTACATTATATCTGTTCCCTTCTTAATGCCTTTCTTTTTTCCTCTCTTCCATGACGCAGAAGTAACTGGATATTTATGAAGACAGCCTCCAAGACCTTTCATATTCCCCCAAATTTGTGTATATCCCTGGCACATAATACTTCAATTCCCTCAGTCTTAAAATCAGGCAAGTAGTGCCTACATCACAGGACGGTTGCAGGATTCAATGCAATCCTTTATTAAGTGAGTTGGAGACTCTGGGTTTATTCATTTCCACGGGACTTTCTGCCACTAAAACACACACTAGCCAAATAGTGCTCCTCCTCCAAAATGGCAAATTACTTCAAGCAAAAGCCCTTCAGACTCAGCAGGGAAGAAGTAAAGAGTCAAATGTTACCTCCACCAATACCAGGAGAATCCAGGGAAGTCTCTTTAGTGTCTTTTTCTTGTATTTCTTATATTGCTGTTAGATTATGAATGAGAGGGAAAAAAAACTCCCAGATACTAAAGCATGCTGACTGGACCCAAATAATGACATTATGAGAACCTGTATTAGTTATCTATTGCCTTGCAACAAAATGCCCAAAAATATCATGGCTCAAAATAATAAACATTTATTATCTCAGTTTCTTGGGGTCAGGAATTCAGGAGCAGCTTAGCTGGGTGGTTCTGGCACAGGGTCTCTCATGAGGTTGCAGTCAAGATGTTGGCTAGAGCGACAGTCATCTGAAGGCTTGACTGGGGTTGGTGGATCTTCTTACAAGATGGGTTACTCACATGGTTGTTGGCAAGAAGTCTCAGTTCCCCTCAAAGGGGACCTTTTCATAGGGCTGCTTGAGTGTCTTCACGGCATGGCAGCTATGATATAAGAGAGACAGCAAAGAGGAAGTTGCCATGCTGACACCATCTAGTCTCAGAAGCCACACACCACCACTGCTGCCATATTCTATTAGTTAGAAGTGAGTCACCAGTCTAGCCCATGCTCAAGTGGAAGAGAATGGGTCTCCACTCTTGAAGGGGAAAAGTTTCAAAGAATTTATTGACCTGTTTTAAAGCTACCACAGGGCAACTGTCTGGGTGGTTCCTTCATCAGTTTTCTTGCAACACTTCATATCAGCTCTCTGTACCTGCCAAACCTCAATGATCATAAATGTATGAGTCTAGTCATGTATAAAAAGCTCTGAAAAATTGGGTAGAAGAAACTTCAGATAGTTTAATAAGCTTTGCATTGCATTTTCATTCCCCTTTGGTTGGATTTTCATTGGAATGTGGATTTCTATAAACTACATATTAAAACTCCCTTTATGGGTCATTGCTAATCTAAAACTTATGGTGATTTAGACAGGGATTGGATTATAAAATAACTTTGTCCATAAGAACAAATAAAAAAGTGTAAATGAGATCTGAGGGCCGGTGTTTACATACTTTAATGAGGTCATTGCTTTCAGGCACTTTATGGGCGAACTTTCCATTTAATTAAATCACAGAGGCCAGATTTAAGCTGACACTTTAAAATGTTCATTAAAAAAATTATTCTTTTTGTACCCTGGACCTAAGGGAAAGATCATGAAGTGTATGCTATATGCACAGCTATGTTCTGAGAACAATGAATCAGCTGTTCCTTAAGGCTATTTTTCTTTGTTTGCATTTTTCCCTAAATTCTATTGTAAAAAAATTTAAGCCTGCAGAAAAATTGAAAGAATAACACAGTAAACACTTGGTTATCCTCCACCTAGATTTGATCATTTTGACATTTTGCCAAATTTGCTAATTCTCTCTCTCTCCCTGCACAGACACACACACAGAGAGAGAGAGAGACAGATGCACAAAGCATATAAAAACATCGCCTTTTTGGAGGTGCTGACCCATTTGAAAGTAAGTTGCAAATAATACCATCACTCTTCACCCCTAAATATATCTCCCAAGGAAAGGGGACATTCTCCTATATAACCTTATACCATTGTCATACCTAAGAAGATTAATAACAATCCCATTACATGGCCTTCACATGCAAATTTTCCAACTGACAAGTCAAAAAGACACAGAAGTCAGCTTAAGGGTGTTCCTACTGATGAAATTAGGAAAAATTTGAGCATCAAAATGAATAGTGACAATAAAGGAGTATAGTCCATTAAACAAAAGAAGGACCTGTGTGTCCATATTTATATAAATAAATGGTGGGGAGGCAAAGGGAAAAAACATTGTCTTTGTAGTAGAAAATCACCTATGAAGTAGAAGGAACAATGGAATAAGAAAAATTACCATCATAATAATAATTGATTTAGGCAAGAATCATCATTGGATACTAAAATTAGTGGGTGGAAGCTTGAGGAGTATATTGTATTAGTTTCCAACTACTGCTGTGACAACTTACCACAAATTTTGTGGCTTAAAACAATGCAGATTTATTATTTGACAATTCTGTAGGTTAGAAGTCCAATGCAAGTCTCCCCAGGCTAATGCCACCATGTTAGCAGGGCTGCATTCCTTTCTGAAGACTCTGGGGAAGAAGCCCTTTCCTTGCCATTTCCAACTTCTAGAGGTGTATTAATGGCATATTTTTATTTTCTCTATTTTTAATGCTTTGATATCCTGGGACCTTGCTGACCCTGGAGCTCTTCCAAGGACTAGCTAATCCCTAGAGATAGTAGAGGATTTGACTGCAAGTGTGCCTTTCTAATGCAAACCAACTAATCCAAAGCCCACACCCACAACTACCTCCTCTGTTGAGCTCTGACACTCTGGGCCACCACTACCCTGCCTTAATCACCCAGTCCAGGTACCAGACACTAGAGAGAGCCCTTACACCTCAGAGTCCACTGAAATTATTCAAACTAGTTGATCTAAACCTGCTTACCCTGCCTCACCCATTTCTTCCAATGGAAACCACAATAAAGGCTCTTGCCCATGTTTTCGCCTTGCACTCTCTGCCTCCTGACCAACTGTTAAAGTTTGGATGTGTGTCCCTGCCCAAATCTCATATTGAAATGTAATCCCCAATGTTGGAGTTGGGGCCTGGTGGGAGGTGATTGGATCATGGGGGCAGTTAAACCATTAATGGTTTAGCGCCATCCCCCTTGGTATTGTCCTCATGATAGTGAGTTCTTGTTAGGTCTGGTTGTTTAAAAGTGTGTAGCACCTCCTCCCTCACTCTCTTGCTCATACTCTGGCCATGTGACATGCCTGCTCCCCCTTTCCATCATGATTGTAAGTTTCCTGAGGCCTCCCCAGAAGCTGAGCAGATATAGCATTATGCTTCCTATAATAGCCTGCAAAACTGTGAACTAATTAACTCTTTTCTTTACAAATTACCCAGCCTGAGGTATTTCACTTTTTTTTTTTTTGAGATGGAGTTTCGTTCTTTCACCCAGGCTGGAGTGCAGTGGCATGATCTCGGCTCATTGCAACCTCTGTCTTCCAGTTTCAAGCGATTCTCCAGCCTCAGCCTCTGGAGTAGCTGGGATTACAGGTCCACGCCACTACCACTCAGCTAATTTTTGTATTTTTAGTAGAGATGGGGTTTCACCATGTTGGCCAGGCTCATCTCGAACTCCTGACCTTGTGATCCACCTGCCTCAGCCTCCCAAAGTGCTGGGATTACAGGCTTGAGCCACCACGCCCGGCCCCTGAGGTAGTTCTTTATAGCAGTGTGAGGATGAACTAAAACACCAAGCCCAGTGCTTCCTCATGTAGCCCCCATCATTTGGCATGTCCGCACTTGGGATCTGCGAGTATAACAAAGTATTTTTTCAATGGAAATAATCTCCTGGTCTGTTGGCCTCACTGTGTCTGAATAATAATAAGATCCACATTTTAAAACAAAGGGCCACCCATGTTTCTTGGCTCATGATCCCTTCTCTCTTCACAGCCAGCAATGATGGGTCAAGTCCTTCTCACTTTGCATAATTCTGATTTTGCTTCTGCTTCTGTCATTATAACTTCTCTGACTCTGATTCATTTGTCTGCCTCTTGAACTTTTAAGGACCCTTGCAATTACCTTGGGCCCACCAGCATAATCTTCCTCTCAGCTGATTAGCAACCTTAATTCCATCTGTAACTTTTATTCCCCTTTGCCATGTAACATATTCACAGGTTCCAGGATTAGGACATGGCCATCTTTGGGAGGCCATTCTGCCTAGCACCAGGAGTAAAAGGATATTTACAGAGTCTCAAAGTTTTTCCTCACAAGATGTTCATTAATTACAAAGGGGAAAATAGTAAGTAGCTTTATAGTAGAGAAATTTGTCATACAAGATCTTAATCAAGTGATCAAATTCAGCATCATCAGAAGTGGGACAAACTGACATAAATGTGACCCACAATATGATGCACTGAGAACACATGATTTCTGTGCTATTCCTGCCAAAAACGCATAACCTGAGTCTAATCATGGGAAAATAGACAAACTCAAACTAAAGAACATTATACAGAGTAACTAATCTGTATTCACAAATGTCATTGTTGTGAAAGGCTAAGAAGGACTAAGAAAGTATTTAGGATTAAATGAGATTATAGACACAGGACAACTGAATGCTTTATAAGATCTGAAATTTTCTTTTGCTGTAAAGGACATTATTGGGACAATTAGCAAAATTTGAAAAAGGTCTATAGATTAGATAACAGTATAGTGTCCATGGAAATTGCCTGATTTTAAATATTATTAGTGTGGTTATGTAAGAGAATATCCTTATTTCTTAGAAATTATCACTGAAGGAAAGAAGCATCATGCCTGCAGTGGACTTCAAAATGGTTCAGGAAAAAATTAAATATATAAATGTACATATTTTGTGTGTGTGTGTGTGTGCATGTACATATGTGTGTGAGAGAGAGAAGGAAAGAGTAAATATGGTAAAATGTTCACACTTGGAAATTATGAGTGGAGTTTATATGGTCATTCTTTGTATTATTCTTGCAACTTTTCTGTAAGTAAAATTATATCAAAATAAAAGCTTTTGGGGTTTTTTTGTTTTGTGTTTTTGAGACAGGGTCTCACTCTGTTGCCCAGACTGGAGTGCAGTGGTATGAACATGGCTCACAGCAACCTCCGCCTCCCAGGCTCAAGTGATTCTCCTGCCTTAGCCTCCCAAGTAGCTGGGATTACAGGTCTGCGCTACTACCACCCAGCTAATTTTTGTATTTTTAGTAGAGATGGGGTTTTACCATGTTGGCCAGGCTGGTCTCGAACTCCTGACTTCAAATGATCCACCTGCCTCGGCCTCCCAAAGTGCTGGGATTACAGGCGTGAGCCACCATGCCAGGCCGTATTTTTTCTAATTACCTAATATTTTGGATTTCATAGCTATTTTTTCAACTAGAATCTAATCATGGCTCATAGAAACATTTAGACAGTGTGTTCCTTTAGTTTCAATCCATAGCACTCCTCCCCACTTTTCCTTTCATGACATCAACTATCAAAAGAGTCCATTTGAACTGCCTTGTTCTACATAATGGATTTATCTGCGTGTTTCCTTGTGGTGTCATTTAACTTACGCCTGGTAGTGTGAGCTATGTTTTCTTACTCCACCGTCACTACTGAAGAGTCATCTTACCATGGCAGACCAAGGTCTGCCAAACCCGTAAATACTTATGAGCAAGAAGGCATGCAAAACCATCACATTGTTCCATAGTACAGGGTTTGCCCACTCTCCCCCAGAACACACCGACTAGCGCCTTATGTGAGAGGCTTACTCTGAAGTGAATACAAAGATATTCGGCCAACAGGACTGGATAGACTCAAGCGATAGTCAGGGGGTGTTGAGAAGAGGAGAGCCTTGGGACATTGTATCTCAAGACCTCAAGAACTACACATATTGTTTTAAACTGTTTGGCTGAGTGCAGTGGCTCACGCCTGTAATCCCAGCACTTTGGTGTCTTAATTTAATTTAATGTAACTTAATTTAGGAGAGCTAAGTAATTAAACATGAGGCCAAAGTACATAAGAAAGTGGCAGTCTTTTATTGCAA
>NW_012104943.1:1367407-1382374 GCF_000951045.1 Mandrillus leucophaeus | reverse complement strand
GTGGCGAAACCCCATCTCTACTAAAAATACAAAAATTAGCCGGGCAGTAGTGGTGCGTGCCTGTAATCCCAGCTACTCAGGAGACTGAGGCATGAGAATTGCTTGAACCTGGGAGGCAGAGGTTGCAGTGAGCCAAGATCACGTCACTGCACTCCAGCCTGGGCAACAGAGCAAGACTCTGTCTCAAAAACAAAAACTTAAAATAAATAAACTGTTAGACATAAAGAGTGGTGCATTTTGTACATTATCCCCAACCAATGGCTTTTCATGACCACCACTCATTTTGCCAATAAAATATTCTTCACATCATGCATGTCAACTAGCAGACTACTAGATATAGGTTTAGTGAGGATTCTTCAAGCTCTAAATATCTCCAGCGGTATTGAGTCCTGAATAGGCTCCTTCATCGACTATTGCTGGAGTGGATACATGCACACTCACTTATGTACACTTATCCAGTGTATACACATGTAAACATGTAGACACTTCACCTCATTCTGAAAACAATCACCTCCCAGGGACTCATTTTGCCCAACAAACACACACTTGTTTGCTACAGGTCATTAAAAATAGCAAAGGCTGCTGGAGGTGTTCTTATGCTCACATTCCCTATGACTAAGAAAATGCCCACCTGAATCTAATCCTGAGAAAACTCAGACAAACCCGAATCAAGAGGCATTCAATAAAATAACTGCCCTATAATCTTCAAAAGTGTCCAAGTCATGGAATTCAGAGTATGACTGAGGAACTGTTTCAGCTGAGGGAAATGGAAAAGATATGACAACCAAGTTCCGCATGTGACTTTGCACTGATCCTTTTGTGATAAATGGCGTTACTGGGATAGTTGTCAAAACTTTGTTGATGCCTGCAGATTGCAGGGTCTTAATGTATCAGTGCTAATTTCCTGACTTGGATGGTTGTATTGTGGTTGTGTAGGAAAATGTTGTTTTTTATAGGATTCGGGAGGGTTGGAGCATCAGATTGGGAACTTGTTCAGGGAAATGGTTCAGGGAAAAACAGTTCTGTATTCTTCTTTCAACTCTTCTGCAAGTTTGTGTTTGTTTCAAAATGAAATAAATTATTTATTTTTAAAAAAGATAATGCCAATTGCGGATATTGAAGAGAGTTAGATAAGTGGGTGGCTTGAGAGGCGTTAGTAGAAATTGAAGGAGTGTCTGAGGATCTTTCTCTCACAAATCCACCCTTGGCCTTGCCCCTGGTTGTTCTCTGGGAATCCCTCAGATACTTCACCTCTTCTCCATGAAATCCTACTCACATCTTCATCTCAAACCTAAGGGATTCAAGATGATTGTGGGGATGACATGGTGATTTCCACAGACTCCTCAATTATCCTGTAGTTTTGCCATAAGCCACCCCACTCAAAGACAAATGTACATGGCTCTTCTTTGTGTTCCTAAGGAACTTCATTAGTTCACCCTCAACTAAGTCATGCTTACCTAAACATTCTAGGTGGCATGCTGTTTTCAAATGTAGGTTTATTATTATTCAGATATGGTGAGGCCAACAGATCTGATTGCCATTGAAAAGATGGTTGTTTACACTTCCAAAGAAGATGGAGACGCCATGCCATTCAGGACCACGTGGAGTGTAAGAGTTCAATAAAGGAAGTGGTTGAGGGTATGGGCTTTGGATTGGTTGGTTTGCATCTGAAAGACACACTTGCAGGTGAGCCCTTCACTATCTCTAGGAATTGACTAGCCCTGGGAGGGGCTGTCCCTCCAGGGTCAGCAAGGCTTGAAAACGTGAAAGCATCAGAAACACGGGACTAATACACAAACCCAGAGTAGATAGCTACCTTTGCTCTTCCAAAATGACTTACACATGTCTGGTGGCCTGAGGCCTCAGTTCTTCTCCATATGAACTTCTCCACAGGTCTTAAAATTTTCCCTTTCTGAACAAGAAATACATAAATGGAAATGGTCAAGCAAGATGGAAGACCTTGAGTGAAGTGCATACTGAGGTTTCAGCAACTCTTGTCACACCCTGCAGGTTTTGATAGACTAGAAAAATGACAAGACTCCAAGTCCTTGAAGAGGAGGAAAAGTGTGAAAAAAACAAAAAAAGGAGATTGATGTCTGCTTCACCATTTTGCCCAAGATTTGACCTGTCATACACTGAAGGTACTTGAATGTTTATAATCATAAATTGCTTATCTTAAAATTAAAATTTCAATCTGTTCTATATCATTAGACAGGCTTTTTCCCCAGTCAGTCTGGATGGTCAAGACTTCTCTATATAAGCATCGTGCTTTGTGATGAAGGATGCACTCATTCAATCCATAAGTATTTATTGAGCACTCACTATGTGCCAGGCACTGTAATCATGGTTGGGGATAAAATGGTGAAAAAACAAATATGGTCTCCTCCTCTATAAATCTTACTTGACACTCTAACGGGGAAGCCAGAAAATCAAGTAACATGAAATAGATGTGAGACTGCAAGAGTGATAAATGCTGCAAGTTACAGTAAGGAAATAAGAGTCGGGGGAAGAGGTAGTTTTTCAGAAGGAAGTTAGAAGGAGGGTGAATATCAGATGGTGTTACTGGTGGAGCATGTCTAGGTTCTTGGCGTTTTGAACAAAGAATTGGACAAAACACACAAAGCAAGGAAAGAATGAAGCAACAAAAGCAGAGATTTATTGAAAAGCAAACCACACTCCACAAAGTGGGAGCAGCCTGAGCAAGCAGCTGAAGAGCCCAGTTACAGAATTTTCTGGGGGTTAAATACCCTCTAGAGGTTTCCATTGGTTATTTGGTGTACGCCTTATGTAAATGAAGAGACTAAAGTGAAGTTACAAAGTTATTTACTTGGAGTACATCGTATGTAAATGAAGAGGATGAAGTAAAGTTACAAAGTCATCATATTAGTTCATTTTCAGGCTGCTGATAAAGACATACCTAAAACTGGGAACAAAAAGAAGTTTAATTGGACTTACAGTTCCACATGACTGGGAGGCCTCAGAATCATGACGGGAGGTGAAAGGCCCTTCTTACATAGCAGTGGCAAGAGAAAAATGAGGAAGAAGCAAAAGCAGAAACCCGTAATAAACCCATCAGATCTCCTGAAACTTATTCACTATCCCAAGAATAGCATGGGAAAGACGAGCCCCCATGATTCAATTACCTCTCCCTGGGTCCCTCTCACAACACATGGGAATTCTGGAAGATACAACTCAAGTTGAGATTTGGGTGGGGGCACAGCCAAACCATATCAGTCATTTACTTATTGTATGCCCTATGTAAATGAAGAGGATATTTCCTGTCATAGCTGAAGTGTTTCCATTTGATTAAGTTCTAGGACGTCCTTAGGTTCCCTGCCTTCAGGCCCTATTCTCCTGCCTCAGTGGTAGTCTCCAAAATAGTATAGCTAATTACTATGTTGAAGCTACCCAGGGTGACACCATGTTTTGGGGTGGGAAGGAAGACTGTGTGTAAGGTGCAAAAGTCTTCCGTCAATGATGGAGAGTTACCAGGAGGTCAGTAGGAGAGACAGAAGGCGGTACAGGGGTGAAATGGCATGAGCTGGAAAGAGGTTTTTTTGTTTTTAATAAGAGTTCTAATAATACCACAGAGAATGTTCAGGAAGAGGCAATGAAGAATAAGGGAAAATACTAATCATGAAAAAAATGAATGCAAACTTTATAATTTTCTAAAATGCCCATGGGCCTCCCCACGCCCCCATTGGAAAGTTAAGGCAATGTAAAACTGATCTATGAAAGGACTTGGGGCTGTTCCACAGAGCATTCAGAAGCTTTTTGTTAATCATTTATTCCCCATCTCTGCCCTTCCTTCCTATGACCTCATGCTTTGTCTATCCTCCCAAGAAGCATGTTTCTGAATTATATGTTTTCCATTCCAGACTGACATTCATAATTCTAGTGCCTTCTAATGCACAATTTGTTTCCCATTTCAGTCCACTTCTTTCAGCAAATAGATCTGCTTTCAGAAGAGCAGCCTTAAGGAACAGCTAGCATAATATATGGTCCATCAACCAGAGAGTGTATTTCTCAACAGCCCACTCATATTTCATAAATCACAAAGCAATTATTATAACTGATTTACTCAGAAAATTTCATGTTATTTTCAATCCAATTATTTTGATTGATAAAAGTAAGATGGTTAATGGTTCCTTTTCTTGGAACTTTTGAAACACAAGGTACATAATAACTAGCTTTCTAAACTAGTGAAATTCATGGTACATTGCATCTGTGTTGTGAAAATCATCATTTATGAAGCTAAATTAGCCTCTCTACCCAGTGAGAGAAGGTGCTCAACTTGAAGAGCCTGTGGCAGAAATCTCAGCTAAAATAAATTTAGCCCCTCTCTCTCTTTCCCAGTGAATCTGATATCTCTATCCAATGCAATGTCTGCAATTTAAAACATGTACACAAGATAATTGGAATTTTCAAGGAAGCAAGTAACATATCAATGACTGGAGATGCCTGTTTAAATGTTCTCTCACCTTTATATCTTGCAGGAAGCTCTTGTTTGACCTTCTGAAAAAAATTTTGAAGTATCTACGAGAATAGCTATTCTATGAAGCAGAGATTATAGTAGATATGGAGTTTAAGTTGCAGAAAAAGAAGGCTAAATTATTAAATGGGACATCAGAAAATAAAATCTTTTCCTTTTATCTAGTTTGGAGGACTTAAAAAAATCAATAGGCAGAAATTTACATAATCCTTATTCGATTCCATGAGCTACAAATATACTATTAGTACAGATTGATATGAAAGAAAGATTAGTTATGTTTATGGATAGGTAAGAAGAGACACTCTTGCAAAATGGTAGATTGAAACACCCACTGAATCTTCCTGGAAGTGTGTTGAAATCGGTTAAAGGGTTGATGACACAAAGACGAGGATAATTTTGTAAGGGCATGATGAGGGGGGCAAACAGCCTAATAAAAAGAGAAAAAGAAATAGCACATCATGCAAGGTTATTGACACTGTTCTCAGTAACCTCTTGCATCCCTGCTGAACCAGAAACTAGTAGAGTTATGTCAATAATTTCCCATTGTGAAGGGAAGAAGTGACCATTGATTTGTGCCTTGTCACTCAGGTTAACTGCCTAAGAACTTTGCTCACCCAGGAGTGCATAAATGAATGCCATGTGCTACCAAAATTAAAAAAAGTAATAAAGGATTAAATAAGGCCGTGGAAAAATGAAGCAAACTGTCACCTGGCAGTGTCTCAAGCCTGCAAACTTGATATTCCCAACTGCATTCCAGAAGTAGAGTTCAGAGACCACAAGTACTACAGGCACAGATGAGTTAATATTTATATCTAGGAAGAAAGGATTAGCATATACCTTCCAAAGAATGTTTGAGCAAATTCATGCAGCTGCCTTGGGCATTCGCAGTTGATTGAAATGACTCAGGGGTCAGGTTTTGGTGGCCAGGCCCGCTCCAGCTTTACTGGAATGCATGAGTCATGTGTTAGTCGGCTGGGCGAGAAGACCACACTGGCTTCGTGCATTCTTATATTTCTCACAATCCAGACACAGCAACCACATGACCAGATTCCAACAAGACTAAGAGTCAGATAAGGAGGGAAAGTTATTGAAATGAACCAGAGAAGAGAAAACCTAAATGTGTTTTAAACTTCTAAAGTGAAAACTGAATAAAACAATTTTCTACCACAGGACTTCTATAAGACCAGTAACTTCTATGTTTCCCAAAAAGTATTTATGAAACTATTTGAGTGGTTTTACATCTTGATTATTCTTCCACTTAAGTATCGTCTTTAAATGACCTGCCTGGGTGCGTGTCCAGAGTGGAAATAGCAAAAGTTATATGTCTTAAAGTCCAAGCTCTACAAGTCCTAGCTATGTGACTATGTTGGTTATGATTAGACCAAATTCAGTTGGTCTAATCATAACCTCTGGGTCTTTTAATAAACTCTGATAGCCTCCAGGGATTATTAAAAAGTCCAGAGGTGAGGCCAGGCATGGTGGCTCACGCCTGTAATCCCAAGACTTTGGAAGGCTGAGGCAGGCGGATTACTTGAGGCCAAAGTTCGAGACCAGCCTGGCCAACATGGTGAAACCCCGTCTCTACTAAAAATACAAAAAAAAAAATTATCTGGGCGTGGTGGCACACACTTGTAATCCCAGCTACTCGGGAGGCTGAGGCAGGGGAATTGCTTGAACCTTGGAGGCAGAGGTTGTGGTGAGCCAAGATCATGCCACTACACTCCAGCCTCCTGGGTGACAGAGCAAGACTCAGTCTCCAAAAAAAAAAAAAAAAACAGTCCAGAGGTGGTCAGTCCAGGCCGATGTAGTACCTTAACAAAGTCACTGGGTAGTCAGAGTCCTTCTATCTGCTTCACCATTCTCATACATACATGGTTTGCATCCTCATTGTCACAGTATGGCTACTCTGGCTGCCATTCCAGGGGACAGGAAGGTAAAAGGGGTAAGGCAAAAAGAGGCATGTCCTATTCATTTTTAAGGAGGCTTTCCAAAAGTGACATCCAATAGCTTTCAGATTGGACAGAATTCAGTTATAATGCCATGCTTAGCTGGGAAATACACTCTTTTAGTTAGGCTGCCACCCTGAAAAATATCAAGACTCATTGACTAAGGATGTAAGGAAAAGTGAATATTAGGTAGGCAACAAGCAGTCTCAGTCAGAGTGACATTAAAGTCACTAACATCTTTGAGTCCATTGTCTATCCGTTTATAAAATGGATGAAACATTTATAAAATGGATAGGCAATGCCTACTTGACATGATTGGTGAGGTGAAAAACACTACACAAACATTAGCTGATAACAGCCCCCAAAACCTAGCTTAGACTGATAGGTATCCAAGTGCACATTCAGCATTACCCTACTTTCTGGAAAAATCAAGTCCCTAGTCAGATAGAGTTCAGAGACTCAGTTTTGCTTCACTACCTCATCCCAGGCCTACTACCTGGACATCTTCTCTTTTCCTTCCTGACAAATAATTTGAAGAAATAGCTCTCTTTCTTCATTGTCTTCCTAGTTCTCTAGTGTCTCCATGACTGGGCCCAGACTTGCTCTTCCCACTCTATATTGCCATCAACCTTTGAAACTTGAGGATCTCTCATTTTTCATACAAATCCTTTCAGTGTTTCTTAAAAACTCACAAGTCTTCATAGGATCATTACTTTCTCATTTCACCTGTATCTTGTTGCATTTCCTGGGAAACTGGACACAAGAACTTAGTAGACATGTGCAATGTAATGTGTATTACTATGTAGGGGCGATTGCACTGGTCCCTACTTAGAAATGTGGTAATGACAACTAGTGTGCTTTATTCACCACCATTATTTCCACCTGGTGTCTATTTATTTATGTATTTATTTATTTTAGAGACGAGGTCTCACTATGTTGGCCAGGTTGGTCTTGAACTCCTGGCCTCAAGCAACCCTCCTGCCTCAGCCTCCCAAAGTGCTGGGATTACAGGTGTGAGCGACCAAGCCTGGCCACCCACCTGGTGCTCTAATAAGTTTCAATCTACATATTTTAAAAGGCATTTCGCATTTAAATTCTTTAATATTCGGTAAGATACACTCTTCAGGCCTCTCATGTAGTGCTAAGAATAAGTTAACATTTTAGAGATGTGAAAATTTTAGTTACAGTGATTAAGTGAATTGTTTCTGAATTTAAGTAGCTCATCCAAGACTTTCCACGCTATAAGCAGTAGTGCTAAGATCTATATCCACCATCCATTTCCAAGCCCAGGCACTTTTTTACCAGAATAAAAATGCCCAATTTCTACTTAAGTCAATGCAAACCACACTGCTCTATTTTATGATGCATTGAGAAAATTTAAGGTTTAAAACTTAGAAGTCTAAAATATGCTTCTATCATGATAAACTATACTATTAGCACTCATGATTTCAAACACTAAAATAAAAGGTGGTGGTGAGATAAAAATCCATGCTAGTCATTTATTTATAAGGCTTTATCCTACAGTAGTCTGTTCGATAGACAGGTCAATCAATCTTGACTATAATGAAAAATCTTGCTTGTCTTAAGAATAGGTATGTAGCCCAGACCAGGTTTTCCTTAAAAATTATCTTCCTGTAGGTAGCTTTATAAGAATAGAGACATTTTAAATTTTAGAAGATTTTGGAATGTCTGGTGAAATTTCAAGCCACCAAAGTTAAAGTAATTGTTTTATAAAACAATGCCTTTGCAAGTCGGCATCTAAAATTGGTATATTGATGAGGGAAGGAAGGTTCTAATCTAATGCAGAGGCTGCTGAAGAGTCAGCATAGAGAACTGACTTCAAGAATGCCTGAAGCTAAATGTATTGATTGAAAAGGTCAGCATATTAGCAGGAGCATCCATTAACCGAAAATATTGAGTGTAACCAAGGAAACTAAGGGGAAAATGGAAAGCTCTTAAACAATGAAATGGCTTTTGCCTTCCTGAAATGACACCTGACTATCTATGTCTCCATCCCTGGAGCATTTTCACCAGCACCCTAGGATTCTGAACTAGGGTGGCTATCACTGCATGAAAAATGAGAAGTCCATTATGGAACACAGCTAAAATGTGGAAGGCTTGTTGAAGACTCACTAGCATGAAAAAATAAATGAATCACTTGGTCATAACAATAATGAATAGACTTTATAGCTAAGAGCATAAGAAACTACAGATAATGACCACCAAGCAAAGTTAATATTATACATAAAATATGTAGTGTCTTACATTTTAACCAAACATAGCCAGACGCATGACAGGATGCAAGAGCCACCTGTGGGAAACAATTCATAGCCACACAATCCTCACCAGGATAATTACATTGAACTGTCAAAGGCTATGGCTTTTGGCCTTTCCTGGGTCTTTGTGATTTTATACAGACATAAGAGACTGACAAGACACTACTGGAACCAAACCATAGTTTTGCTAATCTAAGGCTAAAACAGGCTGCCCTCCATTGCTTCTACCTCACTGAGGCCCCAAAGACCTTGATCTCTGGGATCCAATGTTTATTGGGATTTACCACTGATGTCGCCAAACATATGGAATTTGGAATCATGGCTTGCCTATTGGTCTAAACGGGAAGATAAGCCGGATGCTGTGGCTCATGCCTGTAATCCCAGCACTTTGGGAGGCTTAGAAGGGTGGATCACTTGAGGTCAGGAGTTTGAGACCAGCCTGGTCAACATGATGAAACCCTGTCTCTACTAAAAATACAAAAATTAGCCAGGTGTGGTGGTACGTGCCTGTAATCCCTGCTACTTGGGAGGCAGAAGCAGGAGAATCACTTGAACCTGGGAGGCAGAGGTTGCAGTGAGCTGAGATTGCACCACTGCACTCCAGCCTGGGTGACAGAGCGAGACTTCATCTCAAATAAATAAATAAATAAGAGGTTTCTAAGAGATAACATGAGAAGTCCCCTGTTATGATACCTAACAAAGAGTAGCTGGTGCCCAGTAAATATTAAATATTCCCTTTCTTCTTTTCTCTTCCTCAGCTCAGAGAGGAAGAAAGGACCATGTGAGAGAAGAAGGGAGCAGCCTTTCATCCATAGGAGAAGTTTGTCTATGACAAAGCCACTAGCTCCATGTGGCCGCTGAGCATTCAAAATGTGGCCAGTCTGAATTGAGATGTATTGTTAGTATAAACTCCACATTGGCTTTTTGAGCACTTTGTATGAGAAAAAAGAATACCAAATATCTCCTTAGTAATTGTTACATTGATTATATGTTGAACAGATAACATTATGGATATATTGGATTAAATAAAATATATTATTAAAATAAAATAAAAACATAAAATAAAATCAATTTCACCTGTTTCTTTTTACCTTTTTAATATGGGTCCTAGGAAATTTAAAATGGCACACATGGCTCACATTTGCACATCTACCTTTAGTGGACAAAGTTGAGGCAGGGGTTAGGTTTTTGGAAGTGCTCAAAAGGAAGGCAGAACTAAGTGAGTCCACTGTGAGAGGCAGGGAGGCCCTCTGATATATGAGATGAACGCCTTCAGGTTTGACCCAAACACACAGGAATCAACTCTGTAGAATCAAAGGAAAATCTCTTTGCCTCTTGAGGCATGTAGGATGAGGGATGAACTGGCAAGGGGAAATGGGTACAGGTCGACTCAATGGAACTGCCTTTCCACACATCTTGCTTCTCTCCTTTAGATCCTTGTGTCTTTGGGTGTCACCTTCTTTCATTAGAGAGCCACAATAACCCAGGCTCACACCACTCACTTTAAAGGAATTGAGACAGCCAAGTAAAAAGGGCACCCTGGAGAATCCCCAGCCAGCCTTTGCATTGGGAGAGGTGCGCACTAGGGTGGAGCCTTGGAAAGTTCAAGCCATTTGCAGGGGGGAAGAGCCTGGCTTCTCCTGTTCCTGGGTGGTAACCTGGGATTCAAGCAGTGAAGCAGGAAACCTGCTAGCAGGATTCTCATTTTGCTGAGAGTCCCTGTTTCCCATTTTTTTTCTTTCTGCCCAATAAATCTATTTTTTTTCACCCTTCTATGTGTCTGTGAGCCTAATCTTTCCTGGTCTGTGACAAGAATCCAGATTTTCCTACAACAGAACGAGCCAATCAGACATTGATTTACCACCACTCCCAGGGCCTTCTCGTCTTTTGTTTCCCCTTCTTGGATTACTCTGTCCCCTGTTCCCCTTAAATCTGTTTATCTCAGATGACATCCAAGGACATATGCTCAGGTGTCCCAAAGTTCCCTATGGGAATTATTAAATTTTGTTCATCCTAAATTCATCATAAAAATATAATAACAGGAGGGAGGACCCAAGATGACTGAATAGGAACAGTTCCAGTCTGCAGCTCCCAGCAAGACAAACACAGAAGGCAGGTGATTTCTGAATTTCCAACTGAGATACCCAGTTCATCTCATTGGGACTGGTTAGGCAGTGGATCCAATCCACGGAGGGCGAGCAGAAGCAGGGTGGGGAGTTGCTTCACCCAGGAAGTGCAAGGAGCCAGGGACCTCCCTACCCAAGCCAAGGAAAGCCATGAGGGACTGTACTACCCAGTTGGGTTACTACACTTTTCCCACAGTTTTTGCAGTCTGCAAGTCAGGAGGTTCCCTTGTGTCCCAACACTACCAGGGCTCTGGGTTTCAAGCACAAAACTGAGCAGCTGTTTGGGTAGACACTGAGATAGCTGCAGAAGTATTTTTTCATACCCCAGTGGCGCCTGGAACCCCAGCAAGACAGAACCGTTCACTCTCCTGGAAAGTGGGCTGAAGCCAGGGAGCCAAGTGGTCTCACTCAGCAGGTCCCACTCCCATGGAGGCCAGCAAGCTAAGAACCACTGGCTTGAAATTCTAGCTACCAGCACAGCAGTCTGAAGTTGGCCTGGGATGATTGAGCTTGGTGGGGGAAGGGGCATCCTCCATTACTGAGGCTTCAGTAGGAGGCTTTCCCCTGACAGTGCTAAGGAGGCTGCGAGGTCTGGGATGGACATGGCAAAATGGCTGTGGTCAGACTGCTTCTCTAGATTCCTCCTCACTGGGCAGGGCATCTCTGAGGGGAAAGTAACAACCCCAGTCAGGGGCTTACAGACAAAACCCCCATCTCCCTCAGACAGAGCACTTGGGGAAAGGGGCGGCTGTGGGTGCAGCTTCAGCAGATTTAATCATTCCTGCCTGCTGGCTCTGAAGAGAGCAGCTGATCCTGACAAGAGGAATTCTGCCAGCACAGTGCACCAGCTCTGCTAAGGGACTGACTTCCTCCTTAAGTGGGTCCCTGGCCCCCTGGCCTCCTGACTGGGAGAAACCTCCCAACAGGAGTCAACAGACATCTCATACAGGAGAGCTCTGGCTGGCATCAGGCCAGTGCCACTCTGGGACGAAGCTTCCAGAGGAAGGAGCAGGCAGAAATCTTTGCTGTTCTGCAGCCTCCACTGGTGATACCCAGGTGAACAGGGTCTGGAGTGGAGCTCCAGCAAACTGCAGGAGAACTGCAGAAGTGGGGCCTATTAGGGGAAAAACTAACAAACAGAAAGCAACAACATCAACATAAAGGACCCCCACACAAAAATCCCATCTAAAGTTCATCAGCCTCAAGGATCAAAGGTAGATAAATCCACAAAGATGAGGAAAAACAAGTGTAAAAATGTTGAAAATTCCAAAAACCAGAATGCTTCTCCTCCAAATGGTCGCAATTCCTCTCTAGCAAGGGCACAAAACTGGACAGAGAATGAGACTGAAGAATTGACAGAAGCAGGCTTCAGAAGCTGGGTAATAACAAACTCCTCTGAGCTAAAGGAGCATGTTCTAACCCAATGCAAGGAAGCTATGTACCTTCATAAAAGGCTACAGGAACTGCTAACTAGAATAGCCAGTTTAGAGAGGAACATAAATGACCTGATGGAGCTAAAAAACACAGCACGAGAACTTCATGAAGCATACACAAGTATCAATAGCTGAATCAATCAAGCCAAAGAAAGGATATCAGAGATTGAAGATCAACTTACTGAAATAAGGTGTGAAGACAAGATTAGAGAAAAAAGAATGAAAAGAAATGAACAAAGCCTCCAAGAAATATGGGACTATGTGAAAAGATCAAACCTATGATTGATTGATGTACCTGAAAGTGACAAGGAGAATGGAACCAACTTGGAAAACACTCTTCAGGATATTATCCAGGAGAATTTCCCCAACCTAGCAAGACAGGCCAACATTCAAATTCAGAAATACAGAGAACACCAAGATACTCCTCAAGAAGTGCAACCACAAGACACATAATCATCAGATTCTCCAAGGTTGAAACAAAGAAAAAAATGTTAAGGGCAGCCAGAGAGAAAGGTCAGGTTACCCACAAAGGGAAGCCCATCAGAACAACAGCAGATCACTCTGCAGAAACCCTGCAAGCCAAAAGAGAGTGGGGGCCAATATTCAGCATTCTTAAAGAAAAGAATTTTCAACCCAGAGTTTCATATCCAGCCAAACTAAGCTTCATAAGTGAAGGAGAAATAAAATCTTTTCCAGACAAGCAAATGCTGAGGGATTTTGTCACCACCAGGCCTGCCTTACAAGAGCTTCTGAAGAAAGCACTAAATATGGAGAGGAAAAACTGGTACCAGCCACTGCAAAAACACACCAAAATATAAAGACCAATGACACTATGAATAAACCTGTCTCTTATACACATCTAGATGTGTATAAGAGACAGCCATCAGAGAATACTATAAACACCTCTATGCAAATAAACTAGAAAATCTAGAAGAAATGGATAAATTCCTGGACACATACACCTTCCCAAGACTAAACCAGGAAGAAGTCAAATCCCTGAATAGACCAATAACAAGTTCTGAGATTGAGGCAGTAATTAATAGCCTACCAACCAAAAAAAGCCCAGGACCAGATGGATTCATGGCCGAATTCTACCAGAAGTACAAGGAGGAGTTGGTACCATTCCTTCTGAAACTATTCCAAGCAATAGAAAAAGAGGGACTTCTCCCTAACTCCTTTTATGAGGCCAGCATCATCCTGATACAAAACCTGGCAGAGACACAACAAAAAAAGAAAATTTCAGGCCAGTATCCCTGATGAACATTAATGTGAAAATCCTCAATAAAATACTGGCAAACTGAATCCAGCAGCACATCAAAAAGCTTATCCACCATGATCAAGTTGGCTTCATCCCTGGCTGGTTCAATATATGCAAATCAATAAACGCAATCCATCACATAAACAGAACCAATGACAAAAACCACATGATTATCTCAATAGATGCAGAAAAGGCCTTCGATAAAATTCAACATCCCTTTATACTAAAAACTCTCAATAAACTAGGTATTGATGGAACATATCTCAAAATAATAAGAGCTATTTATGACAAACCCATAGTCAATATTATACTGAATGGGCAAAAGCTGGAAGCATTTTCTTTGAAAACCAGCACAAGACAAGGATGCTCTCTCTCACCACTCCTATTCAACATAGTATTGGAAGTTCTGGCCAGGGCAATCAGGCAAGAGAAAGAAATAAAAGTGTTCAAATTGGAAGCGAGGAAGTCAAATTGTCTCTGTTTGCAGACCACATGATTGTATATTTAGAAAACCCCATCGTCTCAGCCCCAAAACTCCTTAAGCTGATACAAGGAACTTAAACAAATTTATAGGAAAAAAACAAACAACCCCATCAAAAAGGGGGTGAAGGATATGAACAGGCACTTCTCAAAAGAAGACATTTATGTGGCCAACAAACATATGAAAAAAAACCCTCATCATCACTGGTCACTAGAGAAATGTAAATCAAAACCACAATTAGATACCATCTTATGCCAGTTAAAATGGCGATCATTAAAAAGTCAGGAAACAACAGATGCTGGAGAGGCTGTAGAGAAATAGGAACGCTTTTACACTGTTGGTGGGAGTGTAAATTAGTTCAACCATTGTGGAAGACAGTGTGGGGATTCCTCAAGGATCTAGAACCAGAAATACCATTTGACCTAGCAATCCCTTTACTGGGTATATACCTAAAGGATTATAAATCATTCTACTATAAAGACTCATGCACACGTATGCTTATTGCAGTACTATTTAGAATAGCAAAGACTTGGAACCAACTCAAATGCCCATCAATGATAGACTGGACAAAGAAAATGTGGCACATATACACCATGGAATACTATGCAGCCATAAAAAAGGATGAGTTAATGTCCTTTGCAGGGACATGGATGAAGCTGGAAGCCATCATTCTCAGCAAACTACCACAAGAACAGAAAACCAAACACTGCATGTTCTCACTCATAAGTAGGAGTTAAACAATAAGAACACATGGACACAGGGAGGGGATCATCACATACCAGGACCTGTTGAGGGGTGGGGTGCAAGGGGAGGAAGAGCATTAGGACAAATAACTAATGCATTCAGGGCTTAAAACCTAGATGACAGGTTGATAGGTGCAGCAAACCACCATGGGACATGTATACCTATGTAACAAACCTGCACGTTCTGCACATGTATCCCAGAACTTAAAGTA
>NW_012104943.1:1366243-1367357 GCF_000951045.1 Mandrillus leucophaeus | reverse complement strand
AAAAAAAAAAAAAAAAAAAAAAGCCAGGGGTTGCAAACCTAGTCTCTGATAAAAACAGACTTTAAACCAACAAAGGTCAAAAGAGACAAAGAAGGGCACTACATAATGGTAAAGGGATCAACGCAACAAGAAGAGCTAAGTATCCTAAATATATATACACCCAACACAGGAGCACCCAGATTCATAAAACAACTTTGCAGAGACCTACAAAAAGATTTAGACTCCCACACAATAATAGTAGGAGACTTTAACACCCCACTGTCAATATTAGACAGATTAACAGGGCAGAAAATTAACAAGGATATACAGGACTTGAACTCAGCTCTGGACCAAGCGAACCTAACAGACATCTACAGAATTCTCCACCCTAAATCAACAGAATATACATTCTTCTCAGCGCCACATATCACATATTCTAAAATTGGTCACATAATTGGAAGTAACACACTCCTCAGCAAATGCAAAAGAATGTAAATCATAACAAACAGTCTCTCCGACTACAGTGCAATCAAATTAGAACTCAGGATTAAGAAACTCACTCAAAACTGCAGAACTACATGAAAACTGAACAACCTGCTACTGACTGACTACTGGGTAAATAACGAAATTCAGGCAGAAATAAACAAGTTCTTTGAAACCAATGAGAACAAAGAGACAATGTACCAGAATCTCTGGGACACACCTAAAGCAGTGTTAAGAGGGAAATTTATAGCACTAAATGCCCACAACAGAAAGCTAGAAAGATCTAAAATCAATACCCTAACATCACAGTTTAAAGAACTAGAGAAGCAACAGCAAACAAATTCAAAAGGTAGCAGAAGACAAGAAATAACTAAGATCAGAGCAGAATTGAACAAGATAGAGACACAAAAAACTGTTCAAAAAATCAATGAATCCAGGAGCTGGTTTTTTGAAAAGATTAACAAAATAGATGGACCACTAGCTAGCCCAGTAAAGAAGAAAAGAAAAGAATCAAATAGACACAATAAAAAATGATAAAGGGGATATTACCACTGATACCACAGAAATACAAACCACCATCAGAGAATACTATAAACACCTCTATGCAAATAAACTAGAAAATCTAGAAGAAATGGATAAATTCCTGGACACA
>NW_012104943.1:1351038-1364478 GCF_000951045.1 Mandrillus leucophaeus | reverse complement strand
AAAAAAAAAAAAAAAAAAAAAATCTAGGATAGTACATTATTTTTTTCCTATTTTCTATTAATTTATAATGCTTAACTAAAAATTATTTTTAAAATGTCAGAAAATATATAATAACATAGCACATTCTAGATTACCTGGTCAACCATCATACAACCACATACTGCTATTCAAATTCAAGGTGCACATTTGCATTTCTCTTAATCATTGCATTGGTGCCAAGTGATCTGCCTGTGTGACATGTTTGACTTTTAACACACGATTTCTCAAACTTGGGTTAGCACAAACATCTGCAGACATAACATTGGAATCTACAAGTCCTCAAAATTCCACTCTTCCTCATTCGTCCTCTCAGCCCTTGAGTGTTTTGTACTAGTTTATGGGATCTCTGCAGAAAAGTTTGAACGTCTAATTAATGCCTATCAACCTAATCTCTCATATAAAGATGTTCATTTTCTTGACTGACAGACACAGTGTCTTCAGTGGGTTTTTCCTTTCATTCACTGTACTACATTTAGTATGTAATAAATTTTGAAAGATCATCATGGCCAGGCTTAAAGAATTGGTCATAGGGGTTGGGGATGCCACAAAAGAAGGACTAGTGAAACAGTGAAGGGTATATTGTTTTCATCTGCTCAGGAGGAAAGGGACAGAATGAGAGGGATTGATGACGTCCTGTCATATTGATAACTGACATAGAAAGTGCTGTGATGGGAGAAAGAATATAGATTTTGGAGTCACGTGGACAGCCATGTGACTTGGCAAAATGCTTGGCTTTTTCAAGTCTCAATTTCTTCATCTAAATAATGCAAATAAAAATACTAATACATCTTCAGCAAATGGCACTACACAAAATGGATGTACATATTTTTAAAAATAAGAACTTTGACTCTTACCTCACATCACATGCGAAAAGTTAATTCAAGATGAATCATAGACCTAAATATAAATGCTAAAATTATAAAGCTTCTAAAATAAAGGCAGGAGAATATCTTTGTAACCATGCAGGAAGTAAAGATCTCTTAGAGAGGGCACAGAAAGCTTTAGCCATGAGAGGAAAAATTGATAAATTAGACTTTATTAAAGTTAAAAACTGCTTTTCAACAGACCCTACTGAGACAATGAAAAGACAAGCCACATACTGGGTGAAATATTTGCAACATATAAAACTGGAAAAGGACTTACATGTTAAAAATGTAAAGAATTCGGCCAGGCGTGGTGGCTCACGCCTGTAATCCCAGCACTTTGGGAGCCCGAGGCAGGCGGGCAGATTACAAGGTCAGGAGTTCGAGACCAGCCTGGCCAACATGGTGAAACCCCGTCTCTACTAAAACTACAAAAATTAGCTGAGCATGGTGGTGGGTGCCTGTAATCCCAGCTACTTGGGAGGCTGAGACAGGAGAATTGCTTAAACCTGGGAGGCAGAGGTTGCAGTGAGCCGAGATCATGCCATTGCACTCTAGCCTGGGCAACAAGAGCAAAACTCCGCCTCAAAAAAATATATACATATAAAGAATTCATATAATTTAACAATAAAAAGTAGCTTAATAAAAAATGGGGGCGACTTGCACAGACATTCATGAAAGAACCGTGACTAATAAACATATCTTTTAAAAAGATGCTCAACAGTTTTAAGCATCAGGGGAAATGCAAGTTAAAACCACAATGAGATGGCACTACACACCCACTAAGATGACTAAAATTAAAGAGTCAGACATTATCAACTCTTAGCAAGGATGTGGAACAAATGGAACTCTCAAATTGCTGGAAGGTGTTTAAAGTGATACAACCATTTTGTGGAAGCCTTTGGCAGTTTCTTAAACGGTTAAACATATACCTACCCTATGACCCGGTAATTCCATCTATAGGTATTTATCCAAGATAAATGAGAACATATGTGCACAACGAGTCTTGTAGAAAAATATTTGTAGCAGCTTTATTTATAATAGCTAAAAATAAGAAATAGCTCAAATGTCCATCAAGAGAATGGATAAACAAACTGTGGTATATTCTTACAATGGCTTACTATTAAGCAATAAAAAACGAACAAATTATGGATACATATAGCAACATGGACAAATTTAAAAACCTGCTCAGCAAAAAAGAAAAAAAGAGACAAGCACGAAAGAATTTATAATCTATGATTCTGAAACTACCTTTACAAAAATTGTAACAGTGAGAAAATTATGACTGAAAAAGATCTGACCTAACCAACTCCATCTTGCTTCTAACCTCCAAGCTGTTCTTGTTCATTCCTGGACATAGGCTGAACTAACTTTGGGAGGAACTTAGTTTATAGTTTAACTTTGAAATAAAGATGATAACAACTCTATTCTTGCCTGGGAACCAGATTGCCTTTGCAGGACTAACAAATTAGCCACAAGATTAGAAAATATGGTTTAGGAGTCATGCAGCCAGAGGCCACACGATTCTAAACTTCCCCAGTTGCTCCTAGGGATAACATCACTACTGTAAAACCTAAGATTGATACTTGAGATATTTTTCAGACCCTGCACTCGACGGATCAGCTGGCACCACCCAGATCAAGAAACTGGCTCATCTGGTCTTGTGGCTCCCATCCAGGTACCAACTCAGTGCAAGAGGACAGCTTCGACCCCCTATGATTTAATCTCCAACCTGACCAATCAGCACTCCCTACTCCCTGGCCCCCTACCCACCAAATTATCCTCAAAAAACCCCAGTCTCCAAATTTTCAGGAAGACTGATTTGAGTAATAATAAAACTCTGGTCTCCCGTTCAGCCGGCTCTGCGTGTATTAAACTCTATTGTAATTCCCTTGTCTTGATAAATCGGCTCTGTCTGGGCAGTGGGCAAAATGAACCCGCTGGATTTTTGTGAAGCTCTAAAGCAGATAAAGCTAATCTGTGGTAACAGAATCAGATAAGTGGGTTGCTTGGGGTTGGGGGTAGGGAGGTGTGGCTGTTACTAACCCGAAGTGGCAGGGGAGATGCTTTCTGGAGTGATTAGAAATGTTCTATATCTTGATGAGGCAGGTTACATGCATGTGTGCATTTGTGAAACTTATGAAAGTAAACATTAAAATCAGTATATTTCATTGTAAGTAAATTACGTCTCAGTAAAATGATTTCTTTAGCAACTCAAGTACTCTACTCAAGCAAAACTGAGTTATCTGGTAAGGAGGAATGAGAGTTATCTCCCAGAGATGAATGATGCTAATGGCCTGGAGGTTTTCCTTTTGAGGTGTTGATGAAGTGGAGGACTATTCAACTGGGGCAGCAGCGGGTCGGGGGAGTGGGAGGGAGGGTGTTGGGGAGGGGGGTTTCCCTCGTGTGGTAATGAAAAGCAAGCATTATTTTCCTTCAATTTTACAAAATCATTTTCATGTCACATTTTCTAAACCAGCTATGTGTACCGTTGGTTTGGCAAATGGGGTGAATAAAGTATTTCTAAGAACAAAATGAAAGGCCTGTGGGCTGTTTAGAAGTAGTCAACTGAATACTTCAAGAGGCAGAGTGAGGGTTAAGCTAAATTGCTAAACCATGCATACTTAATTTCCCCCTTAAAAATAGCACCGGGCACGGTGGCTCACGCCTGTAATCCCAGCAGTTTGGGAGGCCCAGATGGGTGGATCATGAGGTCAGGAGTTCAAGACCACCCTGGCCAAGATGGTGAAACCCCATCTCTACTAAAAATACAAAAAAATTAGCCAGGAGTGGTGGTGGGCACCTGTAATCCTAGCTACTCAGGAGGCTGAGGCAGAGAATTGCTTGAACCCAGGAGGCGGAGGTTGCAGTGAGCCGAGATCGCGCCACTGCACTCCAGCCTGGGAGACAGAGTGAGACTCCATCTCAAAAATAATAATAATAATAATAATAATAATAATAAACCACTCTCAAAGAAGTCTCAACAGATGCTATGGACAGATTTGCATATTAAAAATTCCATAATGATTCCTGAAATATTGATGATTTTGTATTGATATATTCTTTTTTAAAAGACTCCAAATAATTCAAATGTTTTTAGAGCAGCTGGGAACACAGAGTGAAAATAACAATTGTTTAGTTTATGGTCTTGTGATCTTGCAAAAGATCATTGAATACTATTGAAATCATTTCATGGGTTTGATTGCGTGTTTGACAAAGTAGCAAGGTCAATGCCAATTCCAAAGAACCGTCTTTCTTTTATTATTGTTTTCCATATGTCCACCTAGTAAAAGTCATCCAAGGGTACAATTTAAGGTTGAATTATAGCAGGAGTTGGTAAACTTTTTCTGTAAGGGTCAGACAGTTAATATTTTAGGATTTGTGGGCCGTTTGGTCCCTGTCACAACTATTCAACTCCGCCATTGTGGCATCAAAAAGCACCATAGAAAATATGTAAACAAATGGGAATGTGGGTTCCAATAAAACTTTGTTTATGGACACGGAAATTAAATTTCATATAGTCCAATGTCATAGAATTTTTAAAAATAATTTAATAATGTTAAAATGATTCTTAGCTTGAGGGCAATACATAAAGAAGTGACAGGCTGGATTTGGCCAAAGAGTTGAGTAATTTGCTAATCCCTGGATTAGAGTACTGATATTTTCTAGCAGAGTTATTTTTACTAAGTCATTTAACTTTCCTGAGATTTCATTTTCTTTATCTATGCAACTGGAATTGCCAGATATACCTTAGACGGTTGCTGAACATTAAATGAATATAATATGGAGGAGTTCTGTGTATTCTGGAAAGCACTTTAAAAATTAAATATTAATGTTTTAAAGTATTATTATTAAACAACATTTATTTTCATAGTTAATACATTGGATATTCTCATACAGGTGATCAGCCACATTACTGTTACCAGAAAGGGGATCTGAATCCAGACCCCACGAGAGGGTTCTTGGATCTCGCACAAGAAAGAATTCAGGGCGAGTTCACAGTGCAAAGTAAAAGCAAGTTTATTAAGAAAGTAAAGGAATAAAAAGAATAGCTACTCCATAGGCAGAGCAGCCTCAAGGGCTGCTGTTTGCCCATTTTTATGGTTATTTTTTGATTACATGCTAAACAAGGGGTGGATTATTCATGCCTCCCCTTTTTAGATCATATAGGATACGGTCCTGATGTTGGCATGGCATTTGTAAACTGTCATGGCGCTCGTGGGAGTATAGGACAACCAGGGATCACTCTCATGACCATCTTGGTTTTTGTGTGTTTTGGCCAGCTTCTTTACTGCAACCTGTTTTACCAGTAAGGTCCACAACAGTATGTTGTACTGACCTCCAGTCTCATCCTGTAATTTAAAATGTCTTAACTTATTAGCTTTATTTTACCCAGCCCCTATTCAAGATGGAGTTGCTCTGGTTTAAACACCTCTGACATTACCATGATCATATCATCTAGGAAACGTAATTACAAACACTGGCAATAGATAGCCTGAGGCAAAACTACCCTAAATAAAATGAAATTTCATTTTTAACACAAGAAAGTGTGCACTATAACTCCATGTTCCTATTTTCTCTCTCTCAGCTGGGTGGACAAGATCATTTAGGGAATTTAGGTCACTTAGAGAAATCAGACAAAAGTGAAGGATGGGTAAAAATTGAGTTGAATTGCTGTCTAAACTCTCTTGTTCATCAAGTTAAGCTGCAGTTTCCCTCCCCCACTTAACCCCCTAGAACCTTTAGGAAAGAAAGGCCATCTGTTCTGGATGATTCAGACATTTACCTGCCTCAAGGCAGGACAAGATGATCTCTTAATGCTTTTCTTCTGTCAGTGGTAGACATGACCACTATTAACAAAAATTAAACTTAAATTGCTGACCACTGATGCGATCACTGCAAATACTGCTGCTCCTTATATAATTTCTGTTTGGGGAATATCCAAACAGAAGAGTAAACTCTTATTCAATACCTTTCATGTCTTAATTTTGAAAGAGCTAGCTTTGCAAGTCATTAGAATTTATATAGATGGAAACTTCCCAGTCTCCTTCATTATCTTCTGCTCTTCTTAGTCCTCTGGCTAGAAAAAGCCAATACAAACCCAGTAGAGGATGAAAAATGAATTCAATCTAGAGGCTCTTCAATTTACCCAGGAGCATGTAGAGCCTTGAGCACTGTAATTTAATACTATTATGTTTGGAGGATTGCTTTTAATGAAGTAATTATTTCACACTGAATGAATAAGTAACTTTAAAATCATGTGACTCCACATTGGATGTCACTACTAACCTTTTTCCTCTTTGTTTCCTTCTGTGTTCAGCTGTAGAGCCATTTAAGCCAGAATCAATCGAACGGTTTTGTGATTTGAGACGGGTCTACGGGCCTCAGTCTCCCACAGTCTAGGCTGAGAAGTTTACGAAAGCCTCCAGAGAGGGCCTCTACTATTATTTGTTGTACTATGTTGGGAAAAACACACAGAAATGAGATCTTGATTACAAATGGTTTTTTTGATTCCAAATTTTTTTTGTTGTTGCTTTTAACAAGCCTTGCCGATATTATTTCACAATTAGACAGTGTAATAAAGCTTTTTAAATCACATCAATTCACGCTAGCCTTAAAGCTAGCATTTTTACATATTGACTGTAAAGTAAGAGTTTTGATTATGCACATTTCTACTTCAGCTAATGCCTTTTATGACAAGATAATTAATCCTACAAGTGGTAACTAGTTAGTACAGGACTGATAAGAACTGTGGGAAATACATTAAGTACATATATTTGAGATAAAAGTAGATAAGGGGGTGAAATGTTTCAGACGTGTGGCCGACACAGGTCTGACCTTTAATATAAACAATATCTTGTTTATTTCAGTCCCTCCTAACCTACCCTCAGACTTCCCAGGGGATCCGCTGAGCTGAACAAAGGTACAGAAAAACTCTCAAAACGCGTTAGTCTATTTCCATTTACCTTAATTAAAAATATATGAAAATAAGCCAGAAACAGAAGGTAGCATATTGATTGCCAAGGGATGGGGGGAAGATTTTGGGGGGAAAGGGAAGTGACTGCTAGTAGATATGGGGTTTCTTTTGGAGTTGATGAAAGTGTCCTAAATTGATTGGGATGACAGTTGCATAACTCTGACCACACTAAAAGTACATGGAATTGTACCTTGCAAGTGGGTGAATTGTAGGCTACATGAATTATATGCGAAAGAGACTGTTATTAACAAACAGACCGGGAGCATGAGTTGGAGTTACACTGCAGAAGACCTTGACTGCCATTGGAAGGCATTTGGACGCTGCCATTGTCATTGGCAGCCATTATATTTTCAAGGAGTAGGGCCATACAATCAGGTTGCTGTTTTAGAAAAACCACTGTCTTAGCCATATGAAGGGTGGGTGGAAGCAAGGAAAACTTGAAGCAGAGAAAGCAAGGGAACCTGCTAGATTTGTAGCAGAGATTTTTTCTGAAGGTATTAGTTCATGTTTTGTTCTCATGGTATGTTTTCTTCCATTTTGGGAAGGTTAACCCTCATCATGTCATTAGTCCAGAGAGGTATGTGTTGTGAGGCCAAGAGCAAAATTTGTTTGGAGACAGCTTTCCAAACAGCTACCCCTCCCCATCAACACTTGCTATTGTTGTCTATTTGAATACAGCCATCCAAGTGGGTGTGATGCTGCTCACTATGGTTTTTATTTGCATTCCCCTAATGATTAATGATGCTAAGCATCTTTTCATGTACTTACTGGCCGTTTTATATCTTCACCCTCCATCTTGCGGAAGTGGAAGTTTTACAGTTAGAAATTGATTCCTTTGGTCTCTCAAGGAGAAAATACCTAAGCCCAGTGGTTCTCAAGCTAGGCAATTTTTATTTCCCAAGAAGCGTTTCTGGATAAAATACAGATACTCAGTTCAATTTTGATTTCAAATAAATAGCAACTAATTATTTAGTGTATCTATGTTCCAAATATTTCATGAGACAGACACAGATTTATAAATTATTAGTTGTTACTGGCATCTAGTGAGCAGAGACCAGGTATGCTGCTAAACATCCTACAGTGCACACAGAAGTTCCTCACAACAAAGAATGATTCTGCCCAAAATGTCAGTAGTGCCAAAGTTGTGAAATCCTTCTTTAACCATTGAATGAGAATAAACTCTGATATTGTTTGGATATGGTTCTCTCCAAATCTCACATTGAAATGTGATCCTCAATGTTGGAGGTGGGGTCTAGTGGGAGGTGGGGCTCATGGGGGTGGATCTCTCATGAATGGCTTGGTGCCCTCCCCCAAGTAATGAGTTCAGCAGGCTCTGGTTGTTAAAAAGAGACTACAACCTCTCTCTCTCCCTTGCTCCCTCTCACCACGTGATAGCTTGTTCCTTCTTCACGTTCCGCCATGATTGTAAGCTCCCTGAGGTCCTTACCGGAAGCAGATGCTGGTGTCATGCTTTGTGTACACCCTGCAGAACCGTGAGCCAATTAAACTTCTTTTTTTATATACATTACCCAGTCTCAGTTATTCCTTCATAGCAATGCAAAACAGACTAATACAGACTCTATGAGCTTAATAGACTGTGCTAGGAGAAAGAGCTAATGGCCACAGGGAAGGGAAAGCCTCTGGGTAAGAGTCAACTTAGTTAACTTCTTTTCTTTCCTTTCTTTTCTTTTCTTTTCTTTTTTTTCTCTCTTTCTTTCTTTCTTTCTTTTCTTTTCTTTTTTCTTTCTTTTTTTTATTGGAGAAAGGGTTTCATTCCATCACCCAGGCTGGAGTGCAGTGGCACCATCACAGCTCACTGCAGCCTCAACCTCCTGGGCTCAGGTGATCCTCCCAACCTAGCCTCCTGAGTAGCTGGGACCACAGATGCAGGCCATCATGCTTGGCTAATTTTTTAAAAAATTTTTTGTTCTTTTTTTTGTAGAGATGGGGTCTCGCTACATTGCCCAGACTGGTCTCAAACCCCTGGCCTCAAGCAATCTTCCCACTTTGGCTTCCCAAAATGCTGGGAATGCAGGCATGAGCCACCTTCAGCCCCAACTTCTTTTTTTTAATGATGCCTAAGGCCTATCCTGGCTGCTCTCTTGGAGAGTCATATATATGATAACAGCTCTCTGCAGGCAGAGAGGAGCCCACTTGTTCATCTGAGAAGTTACCACCAAACAGGCAGAGCCCCAAACAGCACCAGGTTCCCCATCTGTCTGCTATTGCTGCAAACCAAAGCAGAGCATCTCCTGCTGGAGCAGAAAAAGACCCAAGGCCCCAGACCCCAACTCCTGAGACACAGAGATAAGAAGGCCCCCATACAACTCTGTTAGTGTGAAGTGGATCTCTTTGTTTTGAGCAGCAAATGAGCTGAATGAATATTGCTTCCTCTTCCTAGTCAGAACTGCTGACTTTGTACATTTTGCCATTGTCTCTCCGTTTTCTCCTCTCTTACCCAAAACACATATTATAGTGGGTACCAAGCTAGCATTTATCAAATTCCTTTGTGTGTGGATCATTTCCAGTAATCTCATGAATGCCAGCTTTTAGTCCCTCATGGAACAGAGATGAGAAGGTGGTAAACTTGATTAACTCCAAACCCCAGCACCCAGGTTCTTAGAAAATATTCCTTCTTAAAAAGTGCCTCTGCTTTTTTTCTTTTTTTTCCTGTTTTGCACTTTATTTGTCCCCATGGTAAATTGGTTCATGTGAGAAATTCTGTGTGCAGGAAAATAGGCAATTCAATAATTCAAAGGGCTTCCCCCTAACCATATGAAGTTGCCTTAAGCAGTTCTGTCAAAAATAATTTAATTGCTCAGAGCCACGTTCCATCTCCAAAGATGTCAGACAATCGTTTCCTTCCAGTGACAAAAACAAGCCCAAGGCTCATTCGTCTAGAAAGTACTCCCTACGAATCATGCTACATACATTGTTTTGAGTGATTTGGAGACTTCTTGCACCAGTGTTTGTGGCCATGTTTCATTAGAATGTTTGGCTTTTGTTTGGCTTTTGTTTCAGTAACGTATCCTAGAAAGCTGAGAGGACACCCAGAATGAGAGCTGTGTTTTAAAAATGAGTATCAGGTCAAATTGCTGTGGACGAATTGAAGAATAATTGGGCTATGCATGTCATTTTTTCAAGAAGACAATTCATGGGTTCTCTTTTTTAAACTTGCTTTTTTTCCCTTCAATTCGACATTTTGTGCCTGGCTGCCTTAAAGGTCTCATGTTTCTGTAGTATATTTGGACTACAAATTGAAGGCCCAGGGGCAAAAGTTAGAAATAAATAAAGTTTGTACTATGCAGAAAAGAAGCAGAGCTCTGCTCCAAAGAATTGCTCATAAGCAGGTAATTATTTTTTCTAGAGAATGGAACATTCTATGAGGCATGAAAGTTGTTACATAAATCAACTATCTCTGCTCCCACTAGCTTTCTCTTTGTGACAGCCACACCCACTCGGTGCAAAAGTGGTGCCGAATCAACTTCTATGGAGACCGAATTACAGAGTCAATCTATGCACTGTGGGATCATGGGCCTGTGCGATCAATTACTTTGGCAATAACTTTCTACTCCATGTGAACTTTTCAGCCCCCCTATCACTGTTTTAGGGCTTGCCAAAACTAAGAATAATTCCTCGTTTGTCTCGATGGCATCTTCCTTTTATTCTAACATGATGAAAATTACTGGACGCCGGGAGACAAGAGTGTTGTCCCTTTATCCCCCATCACATGAAGGGTCACTAACATGAAGTGCTCTTGCCTCTGCCAAAAGGTGGTATTCTTCCCTGTGTAAAGAGTCCTGGGTTGTGGAGGAGATGACTCCCTCCACACAGGGCCTGATGATAGGGTTTGCCCACTCCCAAGAGTAAGACTGTGGCTCCAACCTGACACACAACTCCAAAGGCCAGGGGTGGTGCGTCTCCTTTCACTACTCCTGGATCCATAGGTAGAGAGATTATTTTGGTCTGGATGTTTACTTTTCCACAGACCATAAGGCAATAACTACACAAATCCATTTTAGTCCACATCAGAATCCACCCTGCCAGGAAAGAAGTTCTTGACATTATCTGTCACAGTAATCGAAGCCTGTCCATGTTTCCTTATTTTAATTTTCGTATCACCTCCAAGTAGCAATGTTTCCAACTCGGTCCCCAAGCATGAAACCACCTGCTTGGGTTTTAATTTATGTTATCCTTTTAGTTCTCCCCATTCCACCTGCAGCGAGCAGAAATAAAAATCTAGCCACCTGCTAAGGATTCTTCCTTAACTGTACATAAACCTGCCACCTTTATATAATAAAAGAAAAAACGATTGTGCACTTTAAAAGCCTGGTGAAGACAAGAGGAGCTCAGAGAAGGGGCTCACCCCCAGCCCGCAGTCCCTACCCATTTGCAGCCCCCATCCATCTTCCAAAGAGATGCTATCTGCCAGTGTGCAGGGCGAATTGAAAATGGGATAATGACAAGACTGTGGGAGGAAGCAATTTCCAAGATCAGTTCCACTGAGACAGACTCAAAAGTGAAACCCTTGGGGCTACGCTATTATGACCTTTAACTAAAAATGGTGGCAATGGATCTCTCTGGGCCTGTATGTTCTTGTACATAAAGCACCTTACTCAACACAATAGACAATGATCAGACAAGGGCAGTGTGTGCATTTCAAGAAGCCTACTTCCAACACAGCCTCAACAATCTGTTATTTTTAGAACATGACTAGGAATCGTCTTCAACTGCCCAATTTCTGTTTCCTTCTAATTAGCCTCTTGAAAGACAGTACTGTATTCCTAAAGCAGAATGTTAGAAGCACACAGAATACTAGGAGAGACAGCACGGTCATTGTTAGGAGGGCTTAAAAGAAAGAAAGGGCAGGCGATAGTCTCTGGGCCAGTCTTGGCAGGTACCATGGGTCAGGAGTCACATAGGGAAAGTTTACCAGTTGGAGAACTTTCTGTTGTGCTGAGGGTCATCACACAAGGTCTGAAAATGGAACAAGCCCGGGAGTAGATGTGCTGTGTATACAACAATGTGGAAATCACAGCCACAGGTGAAGCATTTGCCTGTAATGACCATACTTGCTCAGTTTGCCATAACATACATAACATAAGTAAATTAGCATTTAATATACACCCATTAGGGACAAAGATCTGAAGTTGTGTGGACTCTAAATGGAAAAGGTACTATGATTGAAAAATAATAGTCTAGGGCCTGGCGCGGTGCCTCACGCCTGTAATCCCAGCACTTTGAGAGGCCCAGGTGGGTGGATCACCTGACGTCAGGAGTTCAAGACCAGCCTGGCCAACATAGTGAAACCCTGTCTCTACTAAAAAATACAAAAAATTAGCTGGGCCTGGTGGTTGGCATCTGTAATCCCAACTACTCAGGAGGCTGAGGCATGAAAATTGCTTGAACCCAGGAGGCAGAGGTTGCAGTGAGCCAAGATTGTGCCACTGCACTCCAGCCTGGGTGACAGAGACTCCGTCTCAAAACAAAACAAACAAAAAGAAATAGTAGTCTAGCCGAGGAGGCAAGATTAAAAGAAATAAGCACACACAATCATAACACACATCAACAAGTATATGATCATTTACTGTTGGCAAGGTCCTTGGGACTCAACCTACAAAGACCCACTTATTGAAGAAGAAACTGGGACATTTTTGGTTCTCCATTACCTTACCTTGCATGGTTTAATGGGATAGCCTAAGAAGAAAACCCAATAATCCTAGAAATCACAAGGACTGTTGAGAGAAAAGGGCATTTCAAAACGGCCACATTCTCTCTGGTATGTTTCCTACTTCGTTTCCACGTTTGTTTTTATTCCTAAAGGTTAATTACAAATTATACATGCATTTCAAATTTTCTTAGAATGTAAGCTGCCAAAGGGCAAGGATGCTTTCATTTTCTCTTTCTGCAACTCTTTCTTGTATGAGGACTTAGCTCTGTATCTAGCAAATAATGAAGGGTGATCAAGCAAAAGCCAGTACACTGCAAGGAAATGCATTCTAGAGACTCATACTTCTGCACTTACTTTATTTTTTAAAATTCTGTACTCTCAGGCCCTAAAATCCCATCCACTGAAATGGGATCTAGAAGCATTGAGGCAGCGTCTTGTCCTGGGTGCAAAGACTTGGTGGGAGGCCCTGAGAAGCTAGGGAAACTCAAGGATTGTGAGTGTCTGCCAGTGGGCAGAGAATGCTGCAAGATCAGGGCATCAAAACCAACTGAGCATGTTTCTTGTAGAATCTAAGATAGTCAAACTCTTAGAAATAGACAGTAGAATGGTGGTTGCTAAGGTGGGGGAAAAGTGGGGAGATATTGGTCAAAGGTGATAAAAATTCAGTTATACAAGTTGAATAAGTGCTCAGAGTCTAATATACAGTAGAGTGACTACTGTGTTGTCATAATACTGTGTTATATACTTGAAATTTGCTAAGAGGGTAGATATCAAGTGTACTCAGTGAAAGAAAGAAAGAAGGAAAGAAAAAGAAAGAAGGGAAAGAAAGAAAGAAAGAAAGAAAGAAAGAAAGAAAGAAAGAAAGAAAGAAAGAAAGAAAGAAAGAAAGA
>NW_012104943.1:1341405-1350711 GCF_000951045.1 Mandrillus leucophaeus | reverse complement strand
AGGGAGGAAGGGAGGGAAAGAAAGAAAAGAGGGAGAGAGAAAGAAAGAAAAGAGAAAGAAAGAAAGAAAGAAGAGAAAATATATGAGGTTATAGATAAGTGAATTCGGTTGATTGCAATGATCATTTCACAATGTCTACATGTATCAAAATATCAAGTTGTGTATCTTAAATATGTATAATCCCTATTTATGAACTATACCTCAATAAAACTCCCCAAAACATGAAGTGAACACATTTCTTTACAATTTTCTCCAAAACCAGCCCTGCCTTAAGTACATCAGAAGCTCTGGTATGACACTTTGCCAAACCAAAACCAGGGATTCACCAGCCTCCATTCCCTCTTCTGCACACTGGTAGGGAACACTGAACACCTATAGCCAATAGGCCACTCTCTCTGTCAACCTTGAGCATTTCTCTCTCACCAGTTGGGCTGTATGCTTACTTCAAATCAGTTGCATTGGTTCCCACAGCTGTGTAGGCCAGTTGTGCTTGTCACTTGAATTCTGTAATTTTATTAAAACTGGTAGTTTGTGATGGTGTGGTGGTTTTCAGGCAGGCAGGCCAAGCAGCAGGAAGTACACATCACACACCACACAGAGGAGGATTTGGAAACGAGGCAAAATGTATGACAGCTCAGTCAAACAGCTCAGAGGAGACACAGTCTAATTACTCACTCATCCCTGCAGCAGATTCCAGCAGTCCCCAGGAAAGCGCAAGACAACACTGCAAGGGCTTCTTCTAAGGCCTCCATGTCCCCACCACTCTTTCCAGCATCTTTAAAAACCACCAGGAAGGAGCTCTGTCACATACCCTGGAACAAGAATTTGAGAGTCAGATTTAGGGCCCCGAATTTAAAACTGTATGAAGTCATATGGTTGATTGGAACTTGTTAAAAAAAAAAGTAACTTTTCTTTGGCTTACAAATTAGAGAAGAACATTCGTGTTTATAAAACTGACTAATTAATTCATAGCTATCTCTTGAAAATACTCAAAGGGGAAAGGTCGTTGTTTGCATTTTGCAAATTTAAAACAGCGAAATTTTTAGGATCCTAATCCAAAGCTCCATTAACCCAATATTAATGAACATTTCAGCAAGATCGTGTGATGTTTCTTAAAGAAAATGGCATTAGAGTTTTTTTTCCACATTCAGTATTAAATGTAAAAATAGTATGTCAAAACAATAAATAGCAGAAAATCATTCTGAGTTTAATTTTATCTCACACGTATGTGAAATAAATGAAGCGTGATGTGACAATCCAATGTTATCTATCGTGGAGAAAGAAAAATAGACTTTGGTAGAATCTTGAGTATTTAAAAATGATTGTTAAAATATGAATATGCCATAGACATTGTACTCAGATTTTAAATGTTCCAAGGTTAGCTACTTACATGACTTCCATTATTAAAGTGCCCTTGGAGTTAGAAATGGAAATATGCTTTTAGGATTATCATCTATTCCTGGGAGGCATCACAGAATTGTTATTTCCAAAGTGTTTCCTTGTCCTTGGTACACTGTAGAGTCTTTTAAGAACAAAGAGTTATTCTCAATTCAGGCTGGACTAAACTGCACCAACTGAACTCCCGCATTATTTCAGAAATTCTGTATTCAGTGGGGAGGATGGAACAAAATAATTAGGATATGGGGCCCAGAGACCTTCCGGGAAAGATATTCTTGCTGTGTTCTACAGCTTTTTCTGATGCTTTATTTTTCTCTCTTTTACAATTCCTCCCACCCACTCTTCATGCCAGCAAACAGATGATCCGGGAGAATAAGAATATTGTATGATCACTAGTTAATTTACTTCGGATTGCTTTCCAGGCACCACGAGTCTGACCGCTCAGGGGTTTCCAGTGAATTTTTGGCAGCTGCTAAGCACAGTTAGTTGCCCATAAGAACTACTGATTCTGCTTCGTTTTACATACATATGTATATGTATATTTACGTATGTATATGACAGGGCATAACTCACCATGACTGGCTTACATTTAGGCTACTGTGTATTGAATCAGACACTGTTTATCACTTTCAAGTTCTAATTTCTGCATCGTGCATATGGTTATTTAAACCTATATAGTTCAATGAAAATGCTCCCATCCTGCACAGACTATCCTAAAGGGGCACTACATGAAATGCTAGCAGAGGGTAAAAACATGGCACTGGCTCTTTTTTTAAATGACTAGTTTGAAATGGAGGTGATTCATTAATTCAACATTTATTGAGTGCCTACTAGGCAGCAGGCCATAAGTTAAACTCTGGGGATTATTTTTTTCTTGAGACGGAGTCTCGCTCTGTCACCCAGGCTGGAGTGCTGTGGCCAGATCTCAGCTTACTGCAAGCTCCGCCTCCCGGGTTTACACCATTCTCCTGCCTCAGCCTCCCGAGTAGCTGGGACTACAGGCACCCACCACCTCGTAGAGACAGGGTTTCACCGTATTAGCCAGGATGGTCTCGATCTCTTGACCTTGTGATCCACACGTCTCGGCCTCCCAAAGTGCTGGGATTACAGGCTTGAGCCACTGCGCCCGGCCACACTCTGGGGATTATTTAAAAAGAATGCCTGGTAGCTGCAGTAGCTAACACACATCACATTTATGCTCTATGAAAATTCATAATCCAGCTAAGAAATAGACAGCCAATCAAGTGTATTGGTGAAAGTGGTATGAAACAAATGCCCACAAAGAGCCCAGAGGAGGGAGGGACATTTGGACCAGGCCTTTGTTGCCCTTCATATATGAATCTTTTTGCAGACACGTTTTCATTTAAAATAGCTGGGTCAAGTGGTAATTTTATTAGAAACTGCCAAACATTTTTCCATGGAGCTGTACCATGTTAAATTCCCACCAGCAGTATATGAATTCCAGTTGCTCCACATCCTCACCAACACTTGACATTGTCAGATTTTAAAATTTTACCCATTCTCATGTATGTAGTGATATCTTGCTGTGGTTTTACTTTACATTTTTCTATTAACAGTTATGTTGAACATCATATTTACATGCTCATTGGCCATTTGGATATCCTATTCTATAAAGTGCCTGTTTAAATCTTTTGCCCATTTTAAAATTGTTTTTTGTCCTCTTTTATTGATTTGGAGAAATTTTGTATATATTCTGGTTATAAATCCTTTTTGGATATATGTATTGCAGATATCTTTTTCCAGAAACAAATATTCTTTTGTACTCAGTAAAGAAAAAAAACAAAAACAAAACAAAAAAACTTCAGGATTACATTTAAGCAAGTACTGTTCATAAGGATAGAATAAATTCTGGCCGGGCATGGTGGCTCACGCCTGTAATCCCAGCACTTTGGTAGGCGAGGCAGGCAGATCATGAGGTCAGGAGATCAAGACCGTCCTGGCTAACATGGTGAAACCCCGTCTCTACTAAAAATACAAAAAATTAGCCAGGGGTAGTGGCGGGCACCTGTAGTCCCAGCTACTCGGGAGGCCGAGGCAGGAGAATGCCGTGAACCCGGGAGGCAGAGCTTGCAGTGAGCCCAGATCGTGCCACTGCACTCTAGCCTGGGCAACACAGCAGACCCCATCTCAAAAAAAAAAAAAAAAGAATAAATTCTACAGGTTTTCTTTACTGCCTGACATACCTACATATGCCATAAATGACATGAAAATCTGATGTGTGATAAGAGACTGAGATTTGGCCGGGCACGGTGGCTCAAGCCTGTAATCCCAGCACTTTGGGAGGCCGAGACGGGCGGATCACAAGGTCAGGAGATCAAGACCATCTTGGCTAACCTGGTGAAACCCCGTCTCTACTAAAAACACAAAAAATTAGCCGGGTATGGTGGCAGGAGCCTGTCGTCCCAGCTACTCGGGAGGCTGAGGCAGGAGAATGGAGTAAACCCAGGAGGCGGAGCTTGCAGTGAGCTGAGATCACGCCACTGCACTCCAGCCTGGGTGACAGAGCGAGACTCCGTCTCAAAAAAAAAAAAAAAAAGAGACTGAGATTTAATTATGTATTTGGTGGCTATTCAGTCAGTCATGGTCATAGTAAGCGTTGAACACATATTTGTTGAATAAACTAATAATTGAAAAAAAGGGCTTTTTGAAACTGAAATTTACTTAAAACTAAGCCTCCTAAGTGGAAAAGTACCATCACAGCAGAAATCTGGAAATTATTTCTTAATTAAATCATTTGTTCAATAAATATCTTAGGGTCTAAGAAGTGCAGAATACTTTTGTTAAGCTCTGTAGGGAATGTAAGAAACATAAAAACAATTATTTTCTTTGAATAGCAACTTACACTTTATAAAATGCCCCTAGAAATTGCATTTGAACTTGAAAACTAGCTTCTTGGCCAGGTGTGGTGGTTCACGCCTATAGTCCCAGCACTTTGGGAGGCCGAGGCAGGAGGATTGCTTGAGGCCAGGAGTTCAAAATCAGCCTGGGCAACATAGTGAGACCCTTTCTCTATAAAATTTTAAAAAATTGGCTGGGCATGGTGGCATGCCTGCAGTCTCAGCTACTTGGAAGGCTGAAGTGGGAGGATCACTTGAGCCCAGGAGTTCGAGGTTGCAGTGAGCTATAATCACACCACTGCACTCCAGCCTAGACAAGATTGCAACCTTGTCTCTCCAAAAAAAAAAAAAAAAAAGAAAGAAAGATGCAGAAAACTAGCTTCTCAAATTCTGCATTGCTTACTTGTTAATTCAAAAAGATATTTGCCACGTGCCTACTATGTGCCAGAACTAAAGTTTTAGGACAAGGTGGACAGCAAATAAATACCTGAATGATGTGATTGCATTAAAACCATAATCTCCCATCCCTCCAACAGTGTTAACCACCTGCCTCCATGATGCTTGTGAACTTTGGACAACCCTCTTCTTTGTTTGTTTTAATTTTACTTGTTTTTTAAAGTGAGACCTTCACGTGGTTCAAAAGTCAAAATGGTATAAAAATATATTTAGAAATCTTACTGGCATCCACAAGCTGGTCTGTCCTCCATCCTTTTGCCTCATTCCTTTTATTAGTTTCTTGCATATGCTTCCAATGTTTCTTTATGGAACTATGTACAAACACATATATGTTCTGATTTCTCCCTCATTCTTACATAGAGTTAACATGTTACATGCTGTTATATAAATGGGCTAAAAGTGGGGGACCCTGGATATTGGTCCCCATGTTGTTTACTTCTTCACAGCAGGCTAGGACAATTAGCTCAAAGCCCTCTGGCACTAAACTCAAATTCATATACATCTGGTTGCCTTAAATGTAGCCCAAATAACCATATTTTTAGCTATTTAAAGCCTGCCTGCCCTGCACATCCCATGAAGCTGTACCCAACATCTGCAAGCCATAGATAAGATGAACCTTGGGGATACGAAAGACACCAAGCCACTGCTGCCCATTCAAGCTCTGTCACCCAAAGACTCCCCACCTTGTTACTGGGTAACATCATCTACCTGCAGCAGCCACTTCTCCAATTTCCCTCTCCCCTGGGAATGCCCTTGTCCTCCTCCTCTTCTGGGTGGTGGCTCCATGCTGCTCTTTCTAGAAGGTCTCCTGGTGTGAAGAACTTCACTCATGTATCCCAACCAAGCACCACCCAAACAAAGTTCATTTGTGCTACTGTCATTTTGTGGTCATGTCCTTTCCTTGATCAATTCTGAATCCTCTATCTCACCATATATACTCTGCCTTTTCATTTTGGTTTTTTTTAACTTAACAATATATTCTGGGGAAGACTCCTTCACTCTTTTATACAGCTGCAAATTACTCCACTGCATTTAACCAGTCCCTCCTGATGGTCGCTTGGATTATTTCTAGTCTTTTGTTATTACAATGATGCTGCAGTGAATCACCTTGTACATTCATCATTTTGTTCATGTACGGGCAGATCTATAGGATAAATTCCCAGAAGATGGATTGCTGGGTCAAAGGGTAAACAAACACATTTGTATTTTTGAAAAACATTGGCAAATCGTTCCTCTTAGCAACCATACATGAGAGTGTCTGTTTTCCCATAGCCTCACTATTTACCAATCTGTTAGGTAAAAATAAACAAACTTCTAGTCTTGGACTCCTCACATGGTAAAGATTGTTAACATAATATTTGTTAACATGCCTGTCTCTGCCACTGAATTGTGACACCCTTAAAGTCTGGAACCATTTCTTACTCATCTTCGTATCCTGTTGCTTAGCTAGCAAAGTTCTTTGGACAGAATAGCTTCTGCCACTTCCCTCTCTCCCCCGCAAAAACATATTTACTGAGTTGAATCAATCACCGCTTTAGCCTAGAGAGGCCCCCCCTCAGACCTTCCCATTGTGGTATGTGCTGCCCTACTTTCAGCTGACTGCCAATTTCCTCTGGAGGCTGGGCCTGCTCAGCCCACCCACAGAGGGAGGAGAGCCTGAGATTGAATGCACCACCATCCCCAGCAGCTCTCAACCAATGCCTGAAGGGAGATGGTGCTTAAATAGCCAGCAGGCTCTTCCTTTGCGGGCGTACCTCTGAGGCATGGGGTGGTCTATGCTGAGAGCTCTTCGTGGGATGAAGCCCTGTTGTCCCTTTGTCCATAGCAGGAAGTAGCTTGATAATGTACCTTTTAATGGCTTCCCTGCCTTTCCTTCCTTTCCAGGCTCACCTTCTCACTCCATTATTGGAGTTTCCTTGAATCACCTCCCACGTAAATGACTATCACTTTATCAGGGTCTTTTTTGGGGGAAACTGAAATAAAGACAATACCTTCCTTTTTCTTTCTTCTTCCTTTTTTTTTTTTTTTTTTAAATAGGGTCTTACTGTGTCACCCAGGCTGGAGTGCAGTGGTACAATCATAGCTCACTGCACAGCTCACTTGGCCTCCCTAAATCTAGTGATTCTCCAGCCTCAGCCTCCCGAGTGGCTGGGACTACAGGTGCATGCCACCATGCCTGGATAATTTTTTGATTTTTAGTAGAGATGAGGTAACACTACATTGCCCAGGCTGATCTTGAACTCCTGACCTCAAGCAATCCTTCCACCTTGGACTCCAGTGATCCACCCACCTCGGTCTCCCAAAGTGGTGGGATTACAGGCATGAGCCACTGTACCTGGCCAGCTTTCTTTTTCAAATGAAGAAACCTGAATACTGAGAAAATAAGTGAAGTGCTCATGGCACAGCTAGCGAGTGAAAAAGCATATTCCCTGGCTCCTAGAAATGTGCTGTTTTAGAAAATGGAATTTCTCTTTATGGATGATAAGTACAACCATTGAGACATGAAAGAGTAATGGAAGAAGTGTGTGTGTGTGTGTATGTGTGTGTAAATCTATAACAGCACAAGGTTACATAAAATGAATAGTAAATAAGCGAAACAGCTCTCACCTATGGTGCATATTATGAGCCAGGCAAGTACTTTTTGTGTGTTTATTCATTTAACACAAAACTCTACAAGTTAGATGCATTATTATCATCAGTCCCAGGTCACAGATGAAGAAAATTAAGATACTGAGAGTTTAAGTAACTTGCCAAACCTCACACTTGCCAAGATCTGACTCCTGGATTTGTGCTCATAACCGTCAAACTATACTGTCTGCAGGGGCCAGCCAGAGAAGTTCTAGAAGTGACAGATTACCCTTGGCTTTTGGCAGCAGGGGTCTTGAAGAAAGAACATGGGATTATGCCTAATTAAGGACTAATTCTTCCTAGGGCCATCAAAGAACTCATTTGTGTCAGTTAGAATATTTTCCAGGGCAGAAACTAAATATCCAACTAAAAATGACTTAAATAACAGGGGTCTACTGATAAATCTCACATAATAAGAGGTCTGGAGGCAGGAGGTTCCAGACTTGGTTAATTCAGCAGTTACATGACCTCAAAGCAGCAGTGACTCACATATTCGTTCTTTATGTTCCATCCAATTCCATCTTCTTTGTAGTTCTCTTGATTCTCCGTCATGGTCTTGCAATGGCCCCCTCAGCTCCAAGTAGTAAATATCAGAAAAGGAGGGAGGAACTTTGTCCCAGAATCCCTTGGCAGGTATTCTCTTTGGTCCCATTGGCCAGGAATGGGTCACCTGCTCTAGACACAGGGGAAGCTGGGAAAGTGAGTCTCTGGCATTATCTGTCTCCAGCATGGGAGGCAGGTTCTGCTGGAAACAAAAGAGCAGAAGGATGCTGGCAGTGGGAAGGCAACCAGTCTTGATGCCATATAGCTTAAATCCCATGTTGAAGCCTTCTTTTTGGCTGTGCTGTTTGGAAAAGCCAGAACCCAACGGCTTTGCAAAGATAATCATGGGAAAACAATTCGAAATAGTACTCGGGTTCTGGCCAGAGATGACACCATTTAATGATGTCATATTTCACAGCAGGATGACAGACAGGCCAGAAACCAGGACCTGAAGCAGTCAGTGCCTATTCTGAACTGGGAGGCACCACATTGACCATATTTGGGAGGCCTCAGAGACTGGCTTCCACATCCAGACCAGAGCCAGGACAACTGGGATTGCTGGGCTCAGCCATCAATGGCTATTTGATGAGTGTTTATTCTACTTACGGCAGCGTATTAAGCATTTTGGGGAAGGGGTGACGCCGAGATATTAGATGTGCATCCTGACCTCAAGAAACAAATTAAAACTCTAATAATAAACATGAACTGAGCACTGACTATCTGCCAAGTCTGTTTAAAGCAACTTACATTTCTCTAGACACCTTAAATATACGTCAAATCTTCACAGTAACCCTATGAGATAGGTTATATTTATGATCTTTATTTACCAATATGGAACTGAGGCCAGGAAGGCAACTGAGGCATGGAGAGTTTAAGCAATCTTGAGATTGTTACCCAAATATTTGCTGTAAGGACACACCACATAGGCTCTCCCAGCAGTGCTTAAAACATTTTCTCTAAATTTACGGTGATGAGTTCATCCCAGTTTGCTTGGGACTCTCCCAGTTTTAGGACCAAAGTCCATGTACAGGGACAACCTTCAGTCCTGGGCAAATCAGTATGGCTGGTCATCCTACAAACTATAGGTACACTCAATCTAGATTGCCCTGACAACCCAATTAATGGATAATGGAAAAGGAAAAGTTAGAGAGAGTTTTCCCTGCATAGTCAATTCCCATAACAAAAGCTCCTGTAGTCAGAATAAGAGAGTTTCCTTAAACAATGGGTTTTCTTGGAATCAAGAGATTATTGTAACTACCCAAGGGGTTCTTCTTACCCACTGCAATAGGAAAGACCATGGCGTGTAGTAGAGAGTTTAATAGACACAAAGCTGGGCACGCCACGTGGGATACAGAGTTAGTACTCAAATCACTCTTTTTCAAAGCTTGTAGGTTAGGGATCTTTCTTTCTTTCTGTCTTTCTT
>NW_012104943.1:1303847-1341130 GCF_000951045.1 Mandrillus leucophaeus | reverse complement strand
GATCTCGGTTCACTGCAAGCTCTGCCTCCTGGGTTCATGCCATTCTCCTGCCTCAGCCTCCCGAGTAGCTGGGACTACAGGCGCCCGTCACCACATCCGGCTAATTTTTTGTATTTTTAGTAGAGATTTTTCAAAGGCAGTTTGAGGGAAAGGGTGGGGGTGGCCAGGTAAAGGATGCCTGCTGCTGATTACATGTTGAAATAATATTCCAGATATATTGGGCTAAATGAAATATTCTAGATATATTGGGTTAAATGAAAAATATTATTAAAATTAATTTTACCCATTTCTTTTACTTTTTTAAATGTGACTATTAAACAAATAAAGTTACATGCATGGCCAGGTGCTGTGACTCACACCTGTAATCCTAGTACTTTGGGAGGCCAAGGTGGGTGGATTGCCTGAGGTGAGGAGTTTGAGACCAGCCTGGCCAATGGAGTGAAACCCTGTCTCTACCAAAAATACAAAAATTAGCCAGGCGTGATGGCGCACACCTGTAATCCCAGCTACTTGGGAGGCTGAGACAGGATAAGCACTTGAACCCAGGAGGCAGAGGCTGCAGTGAGCCGAGATTGTGCCACTGCACTCCAGCCTGGGCAACAGAGTCAGACTGTCTTAAAAGAAAAATTACATGCATGGCTCACAGTATATTTCATCGGACAGCATTCTTCTAAAAAAGACACTTCTAGAGAGGATGTCCCTATTAAGAGGGTTTCTCTTTGTGTAATATTGTTTACAAAACCAAGGTAAACATTAATTAGTTAAAATTCTGTAAACCATGAAAAGATTTGCAAAGGGAACCGCCTTGTCTTGGAGGTGTTGCCTTGAAGCTGCTTAAGGCAGAAATGCTGCCCAGAACACACTCATGCTTTCTTGTGACCAGTGGCTCTAGGCCAAACTACAGTCCATGTAAAAATAACTCTGATGAGTTCATTGTTCTTAAAGTCAAATGGGCTGTTGGCTCTTTTCACATAGTTTGAATCTTTTATGACCAGAAGATACAAAACACATTTTTAAAAGCAGTACCTAATGCAGTCCAAGTCATTTTTTTTTTTTTAAACTTTTGGGTATTGAGCAATTTGGGGCTCTCCAAGGATGGTAATGATGATATTTATATTTGTATAAATATTTTCAAAGTTCTTTACAGGTTTTCTTTAGTATTTCCACTTGAAAATGACTACATATCCCCATGAGGTAATCTGAGCTGTTATTTTATGCACATTTTACAGATGAGACACTGTCCCAGGTCTTCTTAATTCTGTTTAGTGTTCTTTTGGCTACACCCAGTGTGATGGAGCCAGATCCTACCCACTCATGAGAGCCAGTTGTGCGTCTCTGCACAGCTCAGCAGTCACATTATGTTAGTAGTTTGAAATCATCCATGGTGTTAGCATTTATACCATGAGAATTGGCAAAGTCTACATAGCTCGTTTATTTACTTTGTTGTTTGTGTTGTTTATTTCTTGAGTACCAGTTCCTAAACATTTAATGGCACACCACTAGATACCTCCAAGAATGAGAAAACTTGAGGATTAAAAGACATTTTCTTAGTCTGTTTTGTGTTGCTATAACAGAATACCATAGACAGGGTAATTTATAATGAATAGAAATTTATTTGGCTCATGGTTTGGTTCAGGAAGCTGGGAAGTCCAAGAGCATGGCATCAGCATTTGGCAAGAGACTTCGTGCTGCATCATCCCATGGGAGAAGGCGGAAGAGCAAGGGAGAACAAGAGCAACAGAGCAAGAAGGGGCCAAACTCACTTTAATAACAAACCAACTCTCAAGATAACTAAACCACTCCCATGATAATGACATTAATTCATTCGCAAGGGCAGAGACCTCATGACCTAATCACATCTTATTAGGCCCCACCTCACAACACTTGCATTGAGGATTAAGTTTCCAATACACGAACTTTGAGAGACACATTCAAAACATAGCAGATGCATGTTACAAAACAGGAGCAGAAACACAATTTCTCTGAGTTCAAGAACTGAATCCTACAGATAGATTTTTTTTTTTTTTTTTTGAGATGGAATTTCACTCTTGTTGCCCAGGCTGGAGTGCAGTGGTGCAATCTTGGCTCACTGCAACCTCCGCCTTCTGATTTCAAGTGATTCTCCTGCCTCAGCCTCCCGAGTAGCTGGGATTACAGGTGCCCACCACCATGCCCAGCTAATTTTCGTATTTTGTTTTAGTAGAGATGGGGTTTCACCGTGTTGGCCAGGCTGGTCTAGAATTCCTGACCTCGTGATCTGCCCACCTTGGCCGCCCAAAGTGCTGGGATTACAGGTGTGAGCCACCGTGCCCGGCCAACAGATTTTTTTTTTAAATGAAAAGATCCATGGTATCTTCAGTTTGTATATTGCAAAAAAATGATGATGCTACTTCTGTAACCTGACAAGGCAAGGCCTAAGCCACTTAAACCTAAGCCAGCAGCAGCCAGCCATCCTACAGAAGAAACGGAAATCACCTTCACTGCTCCAACACAATTGTATGCTTCTGTCTTTCAGTTCTTTCTGTGTCTCTCTCTATCCCTTTTTCTCTTTGTGTGTGTGCATCATACATACACAAATACACACACCACACACGATTTTTACTACATAAGTTACTATAGCAGACTGCTAGAAATTCAAGAAACCAAATAATGCCTTCATTCAAGGAAAGGTGGAATAATATACTTCATTTTCTTTTATGGAAAGACAATCAAGCACTAAATTCACTGATGAAGGGGAAATTATTGAAACTAGAGAGGAAAGGGGATACTGGATGTGAAAAACATCTATATATACCTCAGATAAAATCACTTCAATCATCTGTGATTGTCTCATATCAAATCAAGCCATTTTTTTCCAATTACTTTATTATTCTCCAACAAGAGAGCTAGATTAGATAATCACATATGAATTTCAGATTGTGCTTGCTAACTGACGTTTGCCAATAGCAGTCACTTGAAAAGAGCTGCTCTAAGACAAACTATTCTAAATGAGTGGTTTGGCATGGGGGGGAGGTCATTTTCTTTTAACTCATCCCTTCCCTCCCCACACATCAATTAACTCAGTAAAATGTTTACCAGATGGCTCTAACTCTAAACTTTGGTTAATTTTCCTCACGTTCACATATGAGACAGCCTGAACATCAGATGGTGCTGAAAACAGAACCAAGAACCAGAAGTCCCAAACTGTAGGACATCAGTCCCCAAGTCTAACAGATCTCAGTCCCTTAGGTCTCAAACTGTAGACCATTAAAGTATGGCTAAATGTTGTGTTTTATTACAATGTAATTATTTTAAAAAGAGCTAACATTGAAAAATTAGAAGTCTTTCAATAAAAATACAGATTTCTGGATTCTTTTGAGTAATCAGAAGCTGTCACAATGGGCAGACGCTCCATCAAAGCAACAATAGGTAGAACTTCACTCATTTATGCCACTTGCTTGCCATAGAGACACTTGAATTTGCACCCTGCAATAGAACAACAACAAAAACGCATCTTAACACTCTAAACTGAGAAAAGGTAAAGGAATAAGTCACATCATGTGGTTTTTTTTATTCTCAAGACTTTCTGTATTTACTGGCCGTTGTTCCCATTGAAGTTTCTCAGGATTTAGGGGGCACTCTAATGCAGCCATGATTCGGAATTACCGTTATGGGTTCACTGCTTCTATCTGCCCTTCTGGAATCAAAAGGTTATATAAGCCAAAAGCTTTCTCATCACTCCTTCTTGTGACAACACCTGATGTGAACTGATAGGAGGCTATTTACTATTTTTATTTTTCTTACTTAGTGTGAAAATTCACGCATGAAACTAGAGAAATATTAATGTGTTTGACTCTATGGTGTTGCACCTGATCCTGCCAGTGGTGTTTGGTAATAGGCATAGGCACCATATTATCTTTCAAAAATCCCCTAAATCCTGCTGTCTGAGCGCATGCAGCCCTGAAGGTTTCCAACAGAGGCCTTGGCAACCATGTACATAAATATATATAATTGATCCCCGTGCCAGGGAAAACGTGTATATTCTAAGGTGCATAACCAAACAGTGCTGTCACTTAGGAAATACTAAATGAGCATTTGCTATTAAAGCTATTTGCTAATAACACTGTTTCCAATCCTTAAAAAGTTCATGAATGGAGAATATGAGGAAGAAATGTAAAAAAAATGACAATATCGTGAACTATGGCAGCAGGAACAAAGGAGGCAGAGAGCATGGTGCAGACAACTCGCCTCAGGACTCTAGAGTAGATATTCAGAAGAGATGGTTGGAATCTGGAAAAGACAGTCCAGCTTCTTCCCAAGTTTGTAAATAGAGGTACAGAAGAGAGGCAGCAGCAGCCCCTGATTATGGTGTTGAAAGCTGAGGCTCCATTTGTCTCCCACCACAGGGAAAGTGCACCACGACTTGTTCAGAAGGAATTTGTGAAGGCGAGCTGTCCTCTGTGGGACATGTGTGTGCTCTCAACTTGGGTGTCCTCCCTTCTTTCTTTGTGCTGTGCTGGAGGGAGGTGCCTTGCAGCAATCTGTGAACCTTCAAAAATCAAAACCCCCGAAAACCCAACATCTACCCCCACAAACACAAAACTGGAGGGCCCAAAGCTGCCCTTGGTCTTTCCCCAGGTTGTTAGGGATGCTTTGTGGTTAAAATAGGGCAGGGGGAGGAGTAGTTCAAAGACACACAATGTCTAGGAGGCAGTAATATGCAGTTATGTTAGTCTTCATCAGCCAAAACTCTGAAGGACAGTGTGTAAGTGCACAATTGTTCTCAAACAAAGCAAAGACTCATTATTTGTCTTCCTAGATTTCCTTAGTTCTGTCTTTGTGTGTTGCATCTCTATCATACATATACAAATACACACACCATTTTTACTACATACGTTACCATAGCAGAGAATTAGACATTCAAGAAACCAAATAACCTTGTGAGGCCTCCTGTAAAGCAGATGCTACCCCGTGGGGCCTGGATCTAACTAAGCTTCTCCCAGGGGGTAAATCAGGTGTTTATAAACATTAACTCTTTCGGATCACCAGTGGCATCTTTGATGGTTCTACCATGTATGAAATAGTGACCTGATGAAGAGGAAAGAGTTACCGAGCCTCCTCTGGCTCTCTCTACTTCCTCCTCGGTGCTGCTTCAGGCGCCAGGGAAAACGTGCATATTCTAAGGTGCATAACCAGATTTCCATGTCAGAAAAAACAAGTGTCATGCACAATACAAAAGGTACAGAACCAGCCTGTGTCCATTAACAGATGATTGGATAAAGAAAATGTGATATATATACACAATGGTATACTATTCAGCCATTTAAAAAGGAGTAAAATCATGTCTTTTGCAGCAACATAAATGGAATTGGAGGCCATTATCTTAAGTGAAACAAGTCAGACACAGAAAGACAAATATTGCATATTCTCACTCATAAGTGGGAGTTTAAAAATGTGTACACGTGAACATAGAGAGTGGAATGGTAGACTTTGGAGACTCAGAAGGGTGAGGGGATGGGAGTTGGTAGATGATGAGAAATTACTTAATTGGTACAATCTACATTATTCTGGTGATGGATACCCTAGCATCCACCTGATGTAGCCACTGTGCAATCTATGCATGTAACAAATTTGCCCTTGTATCCCAGAAATGTATACAAATAAAAAATAAAATAAAAGGCAAATCAAAGCATGCTTTCTTTAAAAAGAAAAAAACAAATGGGAATCTGTAGTCCTGTGAAAGGCACAACAGAGTAACAGGTTGCCCCCAGGAGAAAGGCAATCAGTCCCCTCTGACTGGTCCCCTCTATAGTCAGTGCCCTGGGAAATAGGCACCCCTTTCTGGCAGTGGCACTGGAAGAGCAACTACACTCTCCAATTTCTTATCAGCAGCCTTCCTCCTACACTATGGATATTTGCCAGCCTTGCAAGGTGTAGTGACCTGTTGTATTAAAAGGAAAGGAGTTATGGTACAAACTATTGTTAAGAAGAATTATCCCAAATGGGAAAAAAGCAGATTGTCTATTGCATGTCTTTACAAAGTCATACTAGAGCATTGTCTGATAAGTTCCCCCTTAGGATCAGCTGATGCTCTAGGAAGAGGTAGCTTTTTGGTTGACATACTACTTACTATTGATTAGAATCTGTCAGGAAAAATGGTGAAAGACTTTGAAACGGACAAAGAAAGATTTCTGGATGTACTGTCTAGCTTATTCTTCCAGGCTATATGTGCCTTTCATTGTCTTTGAACTATTTTACAACTCTGTGCGTTGCAGAAAACTGATAATAATCCAAATTATGCTTGTTCATGGAAATGCAAATAAAATTGTCCAGGCAATTTAATTGATCATTGCCTTATGGATATTGATCTGTTTTGCATCTGTTTATATATTCATCTCAGTATTCCTGGTTGCCAATATATCTTTGTGTTCTTTAAATTCTCCTTTGAAATTCTTATGACATCTAACTTACTCCCTCACTAATTAATGAGATTATTTTGTATTTGTTCAAAACTTATGGTTTTACCTTTAAAAAATTATCCCTTAACCAGCCCAAAGATTTTGTAAAATTAGATATTAATTTTTAGAAGATGGACAAAATGCAAATATGATTTCTATTTGGTAGAATGATAACCCCAAAGGTTACAGTTTTATTCCACTGTAGGAATTGGTTAACTAATCAATTTTGTATCTTAATTTGCAATCTTATTCCAGTGTTCTGTTTTAGATGAAGATATGTAGTCATTCATTTATTCATTTACCATTTCCTTTTGTCCTTGAACCCTTGAACCTGTTGGTTCCCTCACTAGTGAATTAAATACATCTTTGACACATATTTATTAAATATTCATATGAGACCATGTTTTTAACTTTTTTGAAAACTATACTTGACATTATATAGCACTTGGCAAGCAATTCTAAGTGTGAACTAAAAAAACAAGTGTTACTTTAAAGACTGACCCTAAGATTTCATTCCAGAGACAGCACAATTTAAGCTAACTCCTAAATAGGCATAATTGGCTATTAAGCAAAAGTCTCTGGGAATAAAAGTCAAAATGGTTTGGGATAAGATGATAAGATAAATTACTCAGGATGTTTAAAGCCTTGGGAGGGGGGGCCTACAAGCTGGAAAGGAAAAAGAAAGTCATCCAGAAATTCTTGAGAGAGGGCCCAGAAACATAGCAGGAGGCTAGAAGTGGGATAAAGTGCTGGTTAGTGGTGGCTCCTTGGTGCCAAGTAGAGGATAGGAGTTTTAAGGATGAGGTGTTCTAATATTCCATTTTAAGTTGTTTGCTCTACTGGTCTGTGATGTAACCAACACACACACACACACACACACACACACACACACACTGCCATTGCCTATAGCATTCAGTAAAATCTATTACAAACAGATCCTTGACTTGGGAGCACTTGGATGGGGAAGGGAATAGGACCACCAAATTCAGAAATGAGTAGTCATGAACAGGGATGAATAACAGAGAGAGGTGAAGGATTCAGCAGAGCCCTAAGCACCAGAAAGGAGGGACACTGGGCTTCCAAAATTATGTGGGCATTTTCACTTCAACCACGATGAAAGCTGAAAGATTAGCAGACTTCCTCACGCTGACACTAGGGTTGTTCATGCAAATAGCATTGTTTCAGAACCAAATGTGTGGGAAAACTTTAATGGTTTCATGTGTGGGAAAACTTTAATAGTTCCACCCCACTGCACCAAAGGACCGAACCCTCTCTCCTTAGTGCTTAAAAGCACTTTAAGCATATTTAACTCCAACACTAAGGTGCATTATAAATATTTGTGTTTTATATGTGCTTATATGTGTATATGTGTATTAATGTGTGTGTGTGTGTGTGTGTGTGTATTCCATAGTTTTTTCCTTTCCTGGACTAGGATTTAAATTTCCCAAGGCAGAGACCATTTCTTCATTCATTTATCTTTCACTAGAGAATGTCATATGATGCCCTGAAGACCCTCAATAAATGTTTGTTGAATGACTTACAAAGCCAGTCTTGACCTGGCTCATCTTCATTTCACTCCACCTCACTCCTGAGGATGAGAAAGTCTAGTCTCTTTCTAGTGGGTCATAGACAAGACCACATAATCCAGGCTGAAACTGCCTTGCTGGAAGCTCCCTAATTCTCTGGACTGTTGGTTTAATCTCACCTGGTAACAACCTATAAAATAACTGAAAAAGCCAAGGGTCTCTTGCGTATCAATGTTTCCTTCATTCTTTCTCTGATTCATTTTAGCCCATCTCTTGCTGTTACCGTGCCTTTATTCCTTGTCCTTTGCAAGAATTTTTAGCAGTTTTCTGTTCCTTTTGTCTTCATTATATCTGTTCCTTTTGTCCTCATTATATCCTTTCTGCTGTTATTTAGTTTTATCGTACATAATTTGTAGTCCAATGCAAAAATCCATCCCCCAAATCAACAGTCATTTATTCATTCAATCATTCATGTATGCTGTATTTCTTCAGCACCTACTATGAATGTGCTGATAAAAAGAATAAAACATATAAATCTGGTTCCTGCTCTCATGGAACTTACAATCTCATGAGGGATCCAAGCATTAACTAACTAAATACACAAACCTGTGTATAATTGCAACTGAACAAGAAGAAAACAAATTATTCTGTGAAGTTGACCTAGACCAGGGAATTCCCAGCAGTGGGAAGACTGCACTTCGGCCCAGCAGCAGGCAGGAGAAAGGAATGACTAAGGAACTGAAAGGTCAATGTGGTGTGAACCTATAGAGCAAAACAACAAGGAAATATGGGCCAGATGTTGCTGAGTCTTATCATCATGCTAAGGATTAACATAAATGAGAAAGCTCAAATGCACTACAAAAGGAGTACAACTGCAACACTCATACAATTACTGAATGGCACTGCTTGCTTCAGAAGGAAGAGTTACTAGAGAGTAGAAATTCATCTCTGCATTTTTTCTATGTAATTATGACAGATTTGCTTTCCTCCTTGTGTGAAAAAAGATTCCAGACAATTATTGGCTAACTTGCTCTGAAAGTACTCTGTTTTATTCTGGTATGTTTGAAATGCTCTGTAGGAAGAAAGTTTAAAACCCACTTACCACTTTTTAAGAGTCAAATTGGCCTAGCAGACTGTAAGATTATGGGTCCTAGCAAAATAGAGACTCCATACTGATTTCCTATTGATCAAGGAAGGGAAAGAGAATTAAACAAATTATTAACATCTTTACTAAGATAGTTTCTGTTTTAGTCCATTCAGGCTGTTATAACAATATACCTTAGACTGGGTAATTTATAAACAACAGAAATTTATTGTTCACAGTTCTGGAGGCTGAGAAGTTCAAGATCAAGGTGCCAGCAGATTCAGTGTCTGGTGGAGTCCTGTTCCTCCTAAAGGGCACCTTCCAGCTGTGTCCTCACATGGTGGAAGAAGCGAATGGGCTCCCTCTAGCCTCTCTTATGAGGGCACTAATCCCATCCATAAGGGCAGAGCCCTGATGACCTCATCACCTCCCAAAGGCCCCACCTCCTAATACTATCACATTGGGTATTAGATTCCAACATTTGAATTTGCAGGGGGGTTGGGGGAACATTAACATTCAAACAATAGCAGTTTCTTTTGCTGATTGAAAGGTAATTATAACAAGATGAAATATGAACATTTTATATACATAGCATGACTCTTGTATGGTTTAGTGAAAACTCTAAGTGGGAGAGGAACAAACCCACATTCCCTGGTGACTTGGTCTGGACTAGGGATGATCAATCTTTGTAATGTCACCCTTTTACCTATAAAGATGTATCAGGAAGGAAATCTTAGCTAAAAATTCTTGATCTTGTTTAATTTTTTTTTAATTTCACAGCTTTTGCTGATTTTTTCTGCTGCTGGGGCATCAACACTTGGTGTTGGAGGCTATTTTATTGATAGCAACACCTGGCTATGCAAAGTGTAACCCTAGAACCTGCATGTGAGAAACAAAATTGTTCTGATTAATAAAGTAAAAGTCTGTGTATTAGTCTGTTCTCATGCTGCTAATAAAGACTTACCCAAGACTGGGTAATTTATAAAAGAAAGAGGTTTAATTGACTCACAGTTCAGCATGGCTGGGGAGGCCTCAGGAAACATAATCATAGCGGCAGGAAGAAGAAAAGTGAGAGCCGAGCAAAGGGGGAAGTCCCTTATAAAATTATCAGATCTCGTGAGAACTTACTATCATGAGAATAGTGTAGGGGAAACTGCCCCCATGATTCAGTTACCTCCCACTGGGTTCCTCCCACCACATGTGGGGATTATGGGAACTACAATTCAAGATGAGATTTGGGTAGGGACAGAGCCAAACTATATTAGTCTGTCACCACTGAGGGAAATGAAAATCCTGTGGACTGTATTGACTTTGGGAAAATGTTTTTCTTTCTTAAAATGTATCTGAAGTATAATGTCTATGATATACTTTGTTTATCCTTGGGAAACATGTTTTGTTCAAGAGCTATACACAGGGGGCTAGAAGTAAGTCTGTGGAAATGTATTTTTACCTCATCCTAGGGAAGTGTGTCACATGAGTGCTAAAGTCCATCCATTCTGGACTGTTCTACTAAAGCCTTGTACCCTCCTCTAGTGTTATTTAAACTGAGAAGATCAGACTTGGGGGAACTATTTTGGTTTAGCGTATTTTATCTATGGGCTACGCAGGTGGGAAATAACAGTGGATTGTAAAATTAAACCAAACCTTATGAATTAAGAAAGGAGTTACCTTGGAATAGGGGTGGTCGAGATTCACACAGTAAGTAGAGGAAGCTCTCTGAAGATGGAAGGAGAAGATTGAGATACTGGGCTGGGAACTGGGATGCCCAAATGGGATGTACAAATCTGCCATAAAGAGTTTAACATTTTGGTTTTCAGTGGACTCTCAGAAGGGTCATATTAACTGTCAAAAACCAAAATTTCAACAAATTGAGTTTAATGGTCTCATTGGCTTTTATTAGTGATTCATGAATCAGGCAGTATCTCATCTATGAAAGAAAAGGGTGCTTCACCAGGCATGGCAGAACAGTTTGTTTTTGTAAGGTAGCTTGAACTAGAACAAGGAAATAGCATAGTGAAAAAAAAGCAGACTGGCCATTTCAAAATTACTTTCCTTAGAGGGTTAAAGCAGAGGGGACTTCCTTATCATGCCAGCTCAGATTGACTGGGACCCTTATGATTGTTTGCTATGAATCTCCAATTTTTTGGAAAACTGGACCATTTCTAAGTTCAGTTTGATAATATAGCACCCAGCACAGTGACTCCATGCTTGTTTGGTCTGGTCTTTTGGAGCCTAGTGCAGGAGCTCAATCCAAAATAATGGCCTCCCATAAATTTTACGTAATGTGACCCTGGTTTCAAGTCCTCTACCTCCAAAGCTGTAAATCCATCTTATTATCCTAAAACATTCAACAGCCAATAATGCAAGACACAAGAAGAGTGACAAGTTTCTCTGTATCATCAGTCCTTGGAGCCCAGTGTGGCATTAAGCATTGTGTCTAGAGAGAATGGTAGTACCAGGGTTCCAGTTCATGGTCAATGCAGACCAAACAGAAGCCTAAAGTGTGGCTAGAAGTCCATGTTGCCATGGAGATCTTGGCCTGCCCCAGAGTGAACAAGGGATAAATTCTGTCTTTTTTCTAAGTTCACTGGAAGAAGGTGACCTTTGGAAGCTAGGCAGATATTTGCATTTCCAGTAACTCTAGACAACACATCTTATCCACCTAGTTTCTTTTCTGCCATTCACTGGTCATGAGATTTTATACACACACATACACACAGATATATGTATGTATACACATATACACAGACACACAATATATACACATACCCACAGATATATGTATGTATATACATATACACAGACACACAATATACACACACATATAGCCACACAAATACACACACACACACACACACACTCTCTCTCTCTCTCTCTCTCTCTCTTTGATGTGGGAAAAGTTGTAGAGTATTTGAAGACAGTATTCATGTTCTCCTGTGTTCTTCTCATCTCCAGCTTCTCTAAATAGATAAAGGTCTATTTGAGGGGGCTGCAATCAAGAATGGTGGGCTTAAGGTTCAAGGAGTGATAAAGGTTGTTATTTAGAGGCCAGGTACAGTGGCTCACACCTGTAATTCCAGCACTTTGGGAGGCCGAGGTGGGTGGATTGCTTGAGACCAGGAGTTCAAGACCAGCCTTGGTAACATGGTGAAACCCCGTTTCTACAAAAAAATACAAAAATTAGCCTGGCATGTTGGCACATGACTGTAGTCCCAGCTACTCAGGAGGCTGAGGAGGAAGGATTGATTGAGCCTGGGAGGTTGAGACTACAGTGAGCCATGATCCTGCTATTGCACCCCAGCCTGGGTGACAGAGCAAGACCCTGTCTCAAGAAAAGGAAAAAAAAAAAAAAGAGTTGTCATTTAGGAATTACTCACAGGGCCATCTTCACAGATGAACACGTAGTGTGATTAGAGGTTAATTCACAAAGTCCTCCAAGTGCACAGATATCTTTCTCCCAGGCTCTTTCTTGGTTCCTAAACCTCCAGTTACTTATCCTTTGCAGTCTCACTTGCCCCTGGGCCCTATCGCCTGTAAGTTTAATCTTGCATGATTCTTGAGCCATAGTAATCAAGGTTGTTAAAGCCTGAGTTTGGTCCTGTGGGTGTGCCCAGGATAAACTCTGCTATGGTTTTTATGTTCATTAAGCTATAGCCATTCTCCAACACCAGTTGTGTCAGATCAGTCTGCCTACAATGTTTTGGATTTTGTTTTCCTAATTGACACTCCAGTTTTCTCTACCAGAAATAAACTTTATCTCTAAACCCCAGTAAGCCAGGGTCTTTATTCCCATCCTACATCACTTAACACTGACAGTGATGGAGTCTCCTGAACAACCATGACCCTGCCCTGTCTACACTCCCATTTGAATGGAGATATTTCTCTTGCTCTGCCCTACACACTGAACAGGACAGCCAATAATTTTACCAAAAGTCTGAAAAAAGTCCAAGTTTGATTCACCCTGGGGGAGTATATTTTGTACTACTGGCTATCCACTTTGAGGACCAGCTCTTCAGCCCTATCAATTCATATAATTCTAGCCTTAAGCCCTTTCAGTTTCTTTCTCTTCCCCTGGGCCTGTGATACTTCTCTCTAAACATCTTATTCAGCCAAACCTTCTGAAATATGGCCATGGGACTCATGAAAATGCAAGTCAGAGAGGTATAACCAATTGGAATTTTCATTCCCCAAGAAACAAGAGAGGGAATTTGAATCCCCAGAATAAACAAAAAGGAAATTACTAGAGCAATTTTATTTGAACCATTGGTGAAAAATTAAAGGTATTTAAGTGATAAGCAATCAAAAACATAAGTTATTGGTAAAATGCAAATGTTGCACATATTTTCAAAATAAAAGCAATTTATTGCTGTGAGAAACCATTTCTGGTAGTCTCTAGCCTTCCAGACATATACCTCATGCTCCTCAGCTGTTAGGTCTGCTTGGAATCTGTATTAGTTTTCCATTGCTATATAACAAATGACCACAAACTGGGCAATTTAAAACAACATACATTTGTTATCTCATAGTTTCTGTGGGTAAGGAGTCCAGGCATGGCTTAGCTGGATCCTCTGCAAGAATGCAATCAAAGTGTCAACTGAGCCTGGGTTCTCACCTGAAGGTTCAACTGGAGATGGATCCATCTCCAACCTCACATCACTGTCAGCAGCATTCAGTTCCTGGTGGATTGCTGGACTGAGGACCTCAGTTTCTTGTGGGCTCTCAGCTCCTCACTGTGTGGTCCTCTCCATATGACAGCATACAACATGGCAGCTTGCTTCTTCAAAGCCAGCAAGGGAGAGAGAGTCGAGTTTTCTAGCAAGACACATTAAAATCTTGCTTATGTAACATAATCACGTATGTGAAATCACATACATCTGTCATGCTTGCTGTATTCTATTGCTTAGAAACGAGACCTGTCCTGCCAATACTCAAGGGGAGGGGATTGTACAAGGGTGTGAATCCCAGGAGGTAGAAATCATGAGGGCCACCCTGGAATCTGTCTGCCATAGGTAGAAAAGTTTGAGAAGCAAAGTCTTAAACCATTACTGGCCATTAACATCTCAGCTGTAATAACTTACCAATCAAGAAAGAGCAGAACTAAAGACTATTCCCTTGTATGGATCAGGAGACAATCTACTCACAGGGGAAGTTAACACTATGCCAGCTCAAATAATAATTGTGTGTGTCTGAATTCTCTTTTTTTTTTTTTTTTTTCTGAGACAGGGTCTTGCTTCATCACCCAGGCTGGAGTGCAGTGGTAAGACCATAGCTCACTGCTGTCTCAAACTCCTAGGCTCAAGTGATCTCTCACCTTGGCCTCCCAAAACACTGGAATTGTGGGCCTAAATTCTTTTTATTTCAAAAATAAAAGCACTGGAAAATAAAGCCCTTGGAAATACAAAAATGAGGGAAGGACAGAAACTATAGGAGGTGTCCAGAATTGGTTGGAGAAATGAATAAGAAAACAGGAGGGAAAAACAGACTCATCTCCTCTCTAAAAGTTTAAGCATCCTGCCCCATCTCTGACCTTACTGATTACAAGACCCAATTAATTTTCCTTGCTAGATTGCATTTCACTTCTAAGATCTGATGGTATTGCTCATCCATGAGGTAGTGTAGCATGGTAATTACTTACATGGACTCTGCTACCCACTGCTTGGCTCTGATCCCTGTACTACCCCTTCTCAGGTAAATTATTCATACTCTCTGTGAATGCTTCCTGGTTGTAAAATAGGATCTTAGTAATGTCTACTTTGAAGAGTTGATGGAATGAAATGAGTTGCAACATGGACAGTGCTTAGAATAGTATCTAGACACAGTAAGTGCTGCATACATTGTAGCCACTACTATTATTTTTTATTTGTTTGTTTATTTTTGAGACAGAGTCTCACTCTGTCACCCAGGCTGAAGTACAGAGGCATGATCTCGGCTCACTGCAACCTCCGCCTCCCGGGTTCAAGCAATTCTCCTGCCTCAGCCTCCCAAGTAGCTGGGATTACAGGCATGTGCCACCACACCTGGCTAATTTTAGTATTTTTAGTAGCGATGGGATTTCACCACGTTGGCCAGGCTGATCTTGAACCCCTGACCTCAGGTGCCCACCTCGGCCTCCCAACGTGCTAGGATTACAGGTGTGAGCCACTGTGCCTGGCCTACTATTATTCTTTGAACAGGTATTGATTGGGTTCCTGTTAAGTGTATATTTAGACCATCTCTTTCATCAACCAAATTAGTCTAGAGCCACTCACAGATTTCATCATGTGTTCCTATATTTGACAATGCCATTGTGATAGCCTTAGCAATGCAGTGCATGGCTGTCTCAAACATTTTCTCTTGTTAAAAACAAAGGGATCTGGCCAGGCACAATGGCTCATGCCTGTAATCCCAGCACTTTGGGAGGCTGAGGTAGGTGGATCACCTGAGATCAGGAGTTTGAGACGAGCCTGGCCAACATGGCAAAACCTCGTCTCTACTAAAAATTTTGTATTTTTAGTAATTTTTGTAATTAGCCAGGCATGGTGGTGGGCACCTGTAATCTCAGCTACTTGGGAGACTGAGGCAGGAGAATCACTTAAACCTGGGAGGCGGAGGTTGCAGTGAGCTGAGATCACGCCACTCCACTTCAGCCTGAGCAACAGAGTGAGACTCGGCCTCAAAAAATAAAAATAAAAATAAGGGGATCTAATGCATTACAAAGTTCTATATTGATCAACAATTACTGTAATTAATTGAAACAGAATTTAATAGATGTGGTTCAGCCAATTTATTTTCTCCTTCTTCAAAAATAAGGAGGAAGACTCTCAGTCCCTCATCTTTCATTAGGAGTGTAGTCAGCCTCTAGAATGCCTGGCCTGTAATGTAAAATTACCCATATCCACAGTGGTAGTCACCTTTTCTGCATTCTGACCATGAAATTCAGCCTCGTGTTTATCCTTCATTTTCTGTCTCCTTTAGAATTTTTTCATTTTTAAAACTAGAGTCATGATAATGGTTCCAGTATTTATTTATTTATTTAGAGACAGGGTCTCACTCTTTCACCCAGGCTGGAGTGCAGTGGCACGATCAAGGTTCACTGCATCCTTGACCTCCCGGGCTCAAGTGATTCTCTTGCCTCAGCCTCGAGAGTAGCTGGGAACACAGGCACACACTACCGTGCCGGGCTAATTTTTAAAAAATGTTTAATACAGATGGGATCTCACTATGTTGCCCAGGCTGGCCTTGAACTCCTGAGCTCAAGCAGTCCTCCCACCTTGGCATCCCAAAGTGCTGGGATTACAAGCATGAGCCACCAAGCCCAGTCCAGTGCCAGTATTTAAAAGCATTTAGTCATAGTAACCTCTAGGGCCCAAAGAAAGCTATGAAATGTGATGCTTGTTACTCAGTTTGGGGATATATATAACTCCTAACATAGCACCCCCCTGCTCAATCTGGTAGCTCTCAAATTCTATTCACAGCTATATTTTTGTCTTTGCTTTACAAAATCCCTCACCTATTGCACTTCTGCAAAGATTGGTTTAAAGCAGTGTTTTTCAAACTTTAATAAACACACCATCCTCTGTGGATCTCGGTGGAATCAGATTCTGATTCAATAGGTCTGAGGTGGGGCCCAAGGGTTGCATTTCTGACAAGCTCTCAAGTAATGCCCATACTGCAGATCAAGGGACCACACTTTGAGTAGAAAGGATTTAAAGGACAGATGCCAAGCCCAGTTACAAAATCAAACTCAGATGAGCCTCTTGAAAGATTCCCATCCAATCTCAACTGTCAAGCCTGCTCTCGATGCTGAAATTCATCCCTGACTGCCCTGTGAGCACCACCTGTTGTGGCATCACCTGAATAGAGGAGTCCTGTGGGTGATGGATTCCAAGAAAAAGTGTTGGTCTCATTTATCATCAGCCTTTTAAACGCAAAAGCTGTTGTTAAGCCGAAGAGGATCCTACCTTATATTCCTGGTTGCAAGTGTTGGGTTTTGGAGGAGGCTGAGTTTTGGAGAGGGCCTGGTGTCCGCTGGAGAATCATCTGCAGAATTGCTTGGTGTAGGGGCGGGGGGGAACCCTTTATACATCTGGGATCCCAGAAGTGTTGTTCTGTTTGTGCTCAGAAGAGAAAGCACATCCCACTCTCCTACTCTGATTTCGAGACTGTTTTCTGAGGGTGGCATATGTTTTCTCACCTTCTGCCAAGCACAGAAATGACCACAAATGGGCCCGGAGATGGCTTTGAGCTTTAATCTTTCAGAGCTCACATTAAGTGGTTGAAAAATATGCCCCATGAATCAATGAATGGGTCCAAAAGATTTGAAGCTAATTCCTCAAAAAGGGAAAGAGACCATGACTAGGGCACAAATATGCTTGAAGTAGCTCATTTCAGTAAGCCTTGAGAATAAAGGGGCATCCCACAGTGCTTTGAGATCACTGTGTCACAGCCTGGTTGCAGTCAGAATCACTGGGAACTGTAAGAACACCGAGCCTGAGTCTCACGTCAGCTGTTTGGGGTAGGTACAGAGAGTTCCAATGTGCAGCTAAGGCCGAGAAACACTTCTAGATGAGTGGTTCTCAAAATTGAGCAGGCACCTAAATCACCTAGAAGTCTTTAGAAAACAGATTCTTCTGTCCTACCTGCAGAATTCCTAATTCAGTAGGTTTGGGATAAGTCTAAAAAACTTGCATTTTGAATAAGTAAACAGGTGATGGTGATGCGGCTGGGCTTATACCACACTGTAGAACCATTGTTCTCCATCAGGGATCAGCCAACTATGGCCCTGGGTCAAATTCAGCCCTCCACCTGTTTTGGGATAATAAATAAAGCTTTATTGAACACAGTTGATCTCATCATTTACATAATGCCTATGGCAGACTTGAGTTCTTGCAACAACCTATAAAATGTTTTAGACTTTAGTTGGTGCATCACCATCAGGTGGAGGGGTTGTAAAAACACAGATTGCTGTGCCTCACCCAGGGTTCCTGGTTCAGCAGGTGTGGGGAGGGCCTGAGAATCTGCAGTTCTAACAGGTTCCCAGATACAGTGATGCAATGACAACCAAAGTGATTGTCCTACTCTCTACTCTCACACAGTTACTCAATACTTCTATAACCTCAGATGAGTAAAGGGTTTTTTCCCACACACCAAGCAATTCTGCAGATAATTCTCCTTAATTGAATTAAAGGACACAAGTTGGGTGTCTTTTAATTCAATTCAATTCCAACACTACCTGGAGACAGCGTCAGATCCCACAGGTTGAGGGCTCAGACCCACAAGACTGCCCCCACTTAAGATGCCATTCACAAGTTTAGGTTATAGCCTGTGCTTCTGACTGACCAGGGTCCCCATAACCCCTTCCTTGGATTCAATTAATTTGCTACAGTGGCTCACAGAGCCCAGGGAAACACTTTTACTTACATTTACCCATTTATTATAAATAAATTACCCATTTATTATAAATTTATTATAAAGAATGTTACAACAGATCCAGATGAACAGCCATATGGAAGAGAAGCATAAGGCGAGGTATGGGGAAGGGGCGTGGACCTTCCATGCCCTCTGCAGGTGCACCACCCTCCAGGAACCCCCATGTGTTCAGGAATCCAGAAGGCCACCTGAACCCTGTCCTCTTGGGTTCTTATGAAGGTCTCATTACATAGGCATAATTGTTTACATTATTGGCCGTTGGTGATCAACGTAAAGTTCAGTCGTTTCCTCTCCCCAGAGGCCAGGGAGGTGGCCCTGAAAGTTCGTTCCCTCTAATCACATGATTGGTTCCCCTGGCAACCAGCCCTCAACCTGAGACACTACAGGAGCCCACCAAGAGACTCCTCATTAGAACAAAGGATGCTCCCATCACCCAGGAAATTCCAAGGGATTTAGGAGCTCTGTGTCAGGAACCTGGGTCAAAGATCAAATATTGGAACAAAAGATCCTCCCAGCACTCCAATTGTTCAGACAATTTCAAGTGTTTTAGAAGCTCCGTGCCAAGGACTGGGGGCAGAGACCAATATGTGTATTTTGTATTATTTCACAGCAGGTGATACTGATGCTGCTGGGCCAGGGACCACACTTTGAGAACACCTGAGTTGGTTCTTTTTAATACAAATATAATTTCAACTTTTATTTTCGATTCAGGGATTACATGGGCAGGTTTGTTACATGGTGATATAGTTTGGCTCTGTGTCCCCACCCAAATATCATGTCAAATTGGAATCTTCAGTGTTGGAGGAGGGGCCTGGTGGGAGGTGATTGGATCATGGGGGCGTATTTCCCCCTTGCTGTTCTCGTGATAATGAGTGAGTCCTCGTGAGATCTGGTTGTTTAAAAGTGTGTAGCACTTACCCCTTTGCTCTCTTACTCCTGCTTCAGACATGTAGAATGTGTCTGCTTCTGCTTCTGCCATGGTTGTAAGCTTCCTGAGGTCTCCCGAGCCACGCTTCTTGTACAGCCTGTGGAACTGTGAGTCAATTAAACCTCTTTTTGTATAAATTACCCACACTCAGGCAGTTCTTTATAGTAATGAGAGAATGGAATAATACACATGAGTATATTGAATGATGCTGAGGTTTAGGGTACAAATGATCCTGTCACCAAGGTAGTGAGCCTAGTACCCAATAGTTTTTCAGCCCTTATCCTCTTCCCTCTCTCCGCCTCTTGCAGTCCCCAGTGCCTGTTGTTTCCATCTTTATGTCCATGAGTACCCAATGTTTAGCTCCCACTTCTAAATGAGAACATGCAGTATTTGGTTTTCTGTTCTTGTATTAATTCACTTAGGATAATGGCCTCCTGCTACATCCATGTTGCTGCAAAGGATATGATCTCATTCTTTTTAATGGCTGTATAGTATTCCATGGTGTGTATGTACCACATTTTCTTTATCCAATCCACCATTGATGAGCACCTGGGTTGATTCTATGTCTTTGCCATTATGAGTATTGCTGGAAAGCTGCTGAGTTTAAGTATTATCTTTGGCATTCTGTAAAAGTGGACTTTCTGATGAGCTCTGAGTGACTAAGGAGAGGAGTATGAATGGGTATGTGGTGGGTCCAATGAAGACCAATTCTGTCCTTCTGTTGAGTGGGATGCTTTTTCATAAATTTTTGTCCAAGTGAATGAGAGCAAAAAAGAAAGGCTGAGACGTTACTTTGCAATTTGAATCAGTGCCTGTAGGCACTAGATTGAAACTCAGAATATGAGAAACAGAAGACAAGTTATTATCTTCTTCTCAGGGAAGCTGTAATTAATGGTGACTCGACTTTGTTCAGAAGCGCAGGCTGGCTTGAACAGCTGTTTTAGATATAAAAACGGTTTGCAACGCAGGAGAAGTTAGATAGGGCAATGAGAAATCAAAGTCATACTGCAAGTGGAAAGTAAGAGTTCACATAGGTAAAGATTGACGTCCAGACATGGTGGCTCACGCCTGTAATCCCAGCACTTTGAGAGGCCAAGGTGGGGGGATCACTTGAGGCCAGGAGTTCGGAACCAGCCTGGCCGACATAGCAAACCCCGTCTCTATTTAAAAATACAAAAAATTAGCTGGGCATGGTGGCACACGCCTGTAGTCCCAGCTACTCAGGAGGCTGAGGCAGGACAATTACTTGAACCTGGGAGGCGGAGGTTGCAATGATCCGAGATCACACCACTGCACTCCAGCCTGGGTGACAGAGCGAAACTCCAACTCAAAAAAAAAAAAAAAACCAGAGAGATTGACAACAGTTGAGTCCTGGTGAGTAGCAGCCTTAGTGAGTTCATGTGTTTCCTATTTTAATTGCTCTCTACTCTTTGAACATACTATTATATGACATCACTTTCAACAGTGTTGTTAGCAAGCCTTCTCTCTCTGTTGGCTCTGCTCTCTTTCGTGTTCCCTGCATCCTCAGGCATGCTCTTGGTGGCCCCAAGCTTTGCCAAATTACATCTTCACAGGATAGCAACCCTAGTCAAAAGAGAACTTCTGTCTCCCAGGAGTTGAAACCCAAGTCCAGGGATTGGATTTAATACAATTGACTTTGGTCTTGCCTGTCCCCAAGTCATTCACTCTTGTGTAGAAAACCCTGATTGTCCCTGGGAGCTACAGTGGTGTTGACCTTACCTAACTCTCTTAAACTGGGGAGTGGCACAGTGGCAATCCCTAGAAGACAACCGAGGGGAAGGGAAGGAAGCTGGGAAGGACACCCGCAGAGGTCCACTTCAGCCTCTCTTCACTGAGGAAGTGGATGTGTCTGCTTTTCTGAGAGGCAGGAGCAGTGTTCCATGTGAGGCTTCATTTTTATATGCTCAAGTATGAAGCCAAGCTGGGTGCAGTGGCTCACACCTGTAATCCCAGCACTTTGGGAGGCTGAGGCAGGCCAATCACTTGAAGCCAGGAGTTTGAGAACAGCCTGGACAAAATGGCGAAACCCTGTCTCTGCAAAAGTTAACTGGGAGTGGTGTCAGGCGTCTGTAATCCCAGCTACTCGGGAGGCTGAGGCAGGGGAATTGCTTGTATCCAGGAAGTGGAGGTTGCAATGAGCCAAGATCACGCCACTGCACTGCAGCCTGGGGAACACAGCGAGACTCCATCTCAAAAAAAAAAAAGGTATGGAGCCAATATACAGAGGGTTTTGAATGGCAAGAAAATGAGAAAGAGTTTGAACTTTTCTGTTACTGGTAGAGAACTAGTAACAAGGCTTTGGAGCCATGTATTGGTGTAACAAGATATTTTGAAGGAATTAATTGAATTAGTTTTATGAGAAAGTTTGAAAAGCAGGGAAACCACTTCAAGCCTATTGAAGTAGCTCAGAACTAGGGTGATATGAATAGGGCTATGAAACTGACAGGAAGAAAAGTACTTAGGTGATAATCTTGTTATAACTCCAGAAAGTTGGTAAACATGTTAGAGACAGACGCCAACTCCGTGCATTCATTCACCTGGGCTGGGATTGATATACTGCAGGTTTAGATCTGCCTTGCTTGACTGGGACACCCACCAGTGAATCAAGCTCTGGTCCTCAGCCTCCATGGGCACTTCTGCTCCCTTATACCCCCAGACTCCTGTCTCCCTCTGCTTCTGGCCCCAGGCTCAACCTGGATCACCAATGTGTACTTCTGCTTGATTTCTGTACCCCAGAGATGCTTACTTTATCCTTAGTGTAGTGTTACATCTTTTAATATTATTTTTGTATTTTACTTAATGTAAAATGTTTGGAGCCAAGGAGCCCTCAAACTATCAACTTTCAATGCTATCATCACCAAAAGTCTGCCCACTTACTCATTAAGAATTTCCCTGAGCATTTCATAACATGTCCCCATCCCGGTTGCCTAATGTTACTTCTTCGTCTTTTTCAATAGTAAAGGGAAAAGCAGAGATACTATATATATACACACACATACACATATCATTTTATGAGAAAGTATATACACACACACATATATAATGTGTGTATATATGTATATATAATGTATATTTATGTATAATTTTTTAATTTGTAAAGAATTTACTTTTAAAAAATAGTTGGACAACTTATATGTATGTTTAAAAAAAAAAAAAAAAAACTGATTAGAGCCAGAGCTGTAACGAGTCATAGCACGCTAATTTTCAAAGCGTGTTCTGTGATTTGTGAGTAGTATGCTAGCAGTGTAATGGAGAGGACATGGAGAATTTTACTAAAAATATGAGAAAGCTTATGGTTTTCATTAGTGGAAGGAATGAAACCGGTGTAGTATATCCTGGAGGGGAGGGAAAGTGCCAATCAGTATTACCATCGAGTTTGCTACTTTGGTCATCATTCAATAGTGGGTCTCGCTAGGCAATTTTCAGTTGTTACTAAAAGGGATATGACCCTCTACCTGGTGGCAGGACTCAACGGCTGTCCTGTTGTATCCCCATTAGTGCCTTTGGCTTTTGCTGTCTGTTCACCCACAATATGCCTGCGTGGGTGAGCTTAAAGGAAGGAAAAAACTGGATAGGTTATATCGTGGGTGTACTTTTGCAAATGTGGTATTTCAGCAGCCTGGAGAATTACCAAGGCAAAAGAGATGATTCTGCAGGCAAATTTAATTACTTTTAAAGAACGACCAATTCCAAATTCCAAGCCTCAGATGAGGTTCTCATCTTCTTTCTCAGGCATTTAAACAGGTTGCTTTCACTTGGAAATCTTAGCTTAGGGGAAAGAATTAGAGTTGATTTAGAGTTTCTTGAATTTTTTTTTAAATTACAGAGGTACTACAGGCTTTTGAAATATATTCAAAACAGTGATTTAGAAATTATAAAACGTGAGTCTTCTGCTTGCCAAATGATTCCTTCATCTCATTTTCTGGGGGAAATTATTAAAAGAGTTTTCAGTTCATTTTCTGGGAATATATCTATACATCTGTAATTACATCCATAACTAGAGCAGTGGTGCTCAGCCGGGGCTGATTTTGCCCGCCAGGGGACAGCTGGGAATGTCTGGAGACATTTTTGGTTGTCACAACTGAGAAGTGCTATTAGCTGAGGCCAGGGCTACTGCTAAACATCCTACAACACACAGGACATCCCCACGACAAAGAACCATCCTGCCCAGAATGTCGAATGCCACAGTTTAGAAACCCTAATCTACATATTTTCTTCATATAAGAAAGCCTGAAATAGGTATGATGTTTTAGAAAATAATTCTAAGTACAGAACCATTATTTCTTAGACGTTCTTATGGGGACTCTACCCACTAATGATCCAGAAGAATTTTCTTTCTCTTTTTAAAAGTCTTTAAATCATTTTTAGAGCAAGCATTGATATAACATTTACTCCCAATTCCACTCACTCAGATAGGCAAAGGTCATCTTGCAGATTCGGCCAGGTTGTGCCCTACGTTGGGGAAAATCAGGACAATAGGTTGGAAGCCTGAAGCTGCTTAGATGAATAGCTCCTTGGCCATCACCGAATCAGGATAGGACATCACTGGGGACAGGGGGTCCTGGCTGGGACTAAACGAGATTCGAGGCACAATGAGCTCATAATGACAATCTCACCTGCTTAATAGCTAGAAAACGCCAGCAGTCCCATCTGCACCCACCTCCCACACCTCCAAAAGACATGGTGATTGGATGCCTTTCTGCTTTATAATAAGCCCTTTATGCTTATTTTGATCTGCCTGTCACTTGAATAAAAATGTCAGGAGGTGGGAAAAACAAGAAGTTTGAAAGAAGCAGAACGTAAAGTTTTTTTTCCCCTTAGGCTGCTCCACAGTGTGTGTTGAGAACCGCATCCCAGTGTAGAAATCCCTATCTTGGAAGCGGGGAGACTCTTGCAGTTCAAATTCACAAATATAAACAGGGCCTACTCTACATGTGTCTTTCTTCTTTCTTTCCTACTTTTTTTCTTTCTTCCTTCCTTTTCTTTCTTTCCTTCTTTCCAAAAAAACATATCTTAGAAAACCTCAAGCTTCTTAGAAAATGAATGATTGGAAAAGTACAAATACATAAAATTTAAAAATTTTGGTATGCACCAGTCTACATAGTGGAGAGTATAGGAACAAGATAGAAGAATCAAGTTTAAGGCCATTCATGGGTATTTTGAAAACCTCATTCTATAAATAACATGTATACTTCTGTTTCAAAATATATTAAGTCATCAATTAGCATCTTGTCACCAATTGATATTAAGAAGTTAATGGAGGCCTAGCATTTTGCTAGACACAGTGCACATTTATTCCAGGCAAGTAGACATGAAAATCTTTCCTGTGGCCTTTATCAAATGCCATGATTTGTCATGCATGAAATCTAAATATTCTTTATCCTGAGCTTAATTTAAATCGTCATCATTGAAAACAGGTGCATGATTGAAGAGACAAATGCAGAGCTATGAATAGGGCAAGCAAACTTTGATTCTAAATCTCACCATTAGCTTGCAGTAGGACATGGCTGCATTTTCCTTGGACAAAGACATCCAAAGTTTACCCCAAGATAATATCATTCATGACACCTTTCTCCCAGACTTTTGCTTCCTCCTTTTGGCTTCTAAGGAAATCAAAGGAGAAGCAAATATATTTAAAATCCAACTGCTTCCCATTACTCTCACTGGGACCCCCTGGTCCCAGCCCTAGTCTTCTCCAACTCAGTCAGTGCAACAATCCTCTCAGCCGTCGCCCTGCTCTTGCCCTGGCCCCCTGCAGCCTCTTCTCTGTGGAGCGGGCAGAGGGATTCTCTTAAGAAGGAAGAAAGATCATATCACACCTCTGCTCAAAAGCCTCCAATGGTTCCTCATTTCACTCAGAGCCATTGCCCCGTCTTTGGCCACTATCTGCGCAGGGCCTTTGCACAGGCCATTCCCTCCATCTGGTGGGCCTCCTCTCCCTAGATGGTCAGGACTTACTTTTAGCTCTAGTCTATTTCATCCTGTAGGCCTTCACCAACAGCCTCCCCAGCAACTTCTCCCCATTGCCACAGCACTCGCTGCACTTTTTCCTGGAAGGTTTTCTCCATGCTGCTTATAACCCACTCAAGACACTTTCTTTATTCGTGTATTGGTTTACTATCTGTCTGCCCTAATTGAATGAAAGTTCTAGGCAGGCAAGAATTTTTGTCTTTCTAAACTACTATATCCCCAACGCCCAGAGCTGTATCTGGTACAAATATTTAATGAAGAAAAAATAAAAACCCCCTGCTTCAATCAGTGCTTCTGTTTTTCTAACCCATTGAAAAGGACTACAAGTCCACCCAAGCATGAGGAATGCTAAGCAGATTAGGATCCATCCAGATTTCCTTATATCCAATTGCACATTAAATATCTACTAGCCAGGGGCAGTGGCTCACACCTGTAATCCCAACACTTTGGGAGGCCGAGGTGGTTGGATCTCTTGACCTCAGGAGTTTGAGACCAGCCTGGGCAACAACAACAAAATACAAAAATCAGCCCTGTCTCTTCAAAAAAAAAAAAACACACACACACAGAAATTAGCCAGGTGTGGTAGCACGTGCCTATAGTTCCAGCTACTCAGGAGGCTGAGGTGGGATGATCACTTGAGCATAGGAGGTTGAGGCTACAGTCAGCCCAGATCGCACCACTGCAGTCTGGTCTGGGCAACAGAGTAAAGCCGTCTCAAAAAAAAAAAAAAAAAAAAAAATCTACTTAGGGTTTTAGATTAGGTTACTAATGACAAAATATTTTTGATAATTGGTACATACTTGTAGCATGCATAAAAGTGCAGCCACATGCAGTAAGCATGTGCAACTAACTACACATACATCTAAATAAACTTTATATTTACAAACTCTAGTTTTACCAGCAATCGATTCATCTCCGAGGTGTAGGCAATGTTTTACTAACCTGCTGGAGAGAGGGCCAAGTATCAGTTAATCTGGCAAGATTTTTTTTTCTGTTTTAGGCATTACTATTTGCTCAATACCTAGAACTGTACCTGGTACAAATATTTAATGAAGAAAAAATAAAAACCACACCTCTTCAATCAATGCTTCTGTTTTTCTAACTCATTGAAAAGGAGTACATGGCTACCTGATGACAAACATATAGCCCAGTGCTGTCTAACAGAAACATAACAAGAGCCATATTTTAAATTTTCTAACCCTGTCTCTCAAAAAACAAAACTAGTAGTTCATTTAAAAAGTAAAATGAAAGAGGTGAAATATGATTTTAGTAATATATTTTCTTTAACCTCATATATCAAAAATATTTCAACAAGAAATCAATATTAAAAGGATTAGTGAGAAACTTGGCATCTTTTTTGCACGAAGTCTTCAAAATCCCATGTATATTTGATACTTAAAGCATGTCTCGATTTGGACACATTTCCAGTGCTCAGTGGGGCTACTGGCTACCATATTGGATGGCACAGACAGAAACATTCTCTGTAACTGCCTCAATGGCCCATATTAATGTTACTATTCACTCATTCAAGCCAATCAAATTTTTGAGTGCCTGCTATGTCTCAGGAAATATTCTAAGGTTTAGGATACAAACAGAACAGACAGATTTCCCTTCCTATCCAGAATTTCTATTCTAGTCAGGAAACATGAACCATGAACAAAGTAAGGAGTGAAATATTTGCAGCAGGTAAGATGCTGGGCAGTGCTGTGGAGAGGGGCGGTAGGGAAGGGCCCAGGGTGGAGAGGACTGCAACTGTCAGGATGGTTCTAGGAGGCCTCACAGAGGCAGTGGGCCTGGAGCTGCCTAAGGGAGTAAGGGAGCAGGCTTCAGGCAGAGGAACAAGAGGGGCACAGACCCTGAGATAGGAGTGTTTTTGGAGTGTCCAGGGATCTGCAAGAGGGCCACTGTGGGCTGGGGTGGGGACAGCAAAAGGCAGCATGGAAGGTAATGAGATTGGAGAGAGAAGGGGAGCAGTGTAAGGGCTTGGTGGAACTTTGGCTTTTGCCCTGAACAAAAATGGGAGCCTTGAGAGGGTTTTAAATGCAAGGGTCATAAGACCTAGATTTTACTAGCACCTTTTGGTTGAGCCCTGTACCTTGCTGCAAATCCTTGTGCACTCCCTTTTTCCCCTCCATTTCCTTCTGCACATTTGCCCTGGGCTGCAGCAGTAGAACGCTCTGCAGAAATGTAGTTAATCTCTTCAAAGAAGACCGTCATCCTATCCTCTGTTCTGCAGCAGCTTCTTCTTTGACCATTCAGCCATATAGATAGATAGAAGGACTATACATTCAGCTCTCAGGAAGGCCGCCATGTGGGAGTAAAAAGATCAGTTCTGGGCAATGGCTTCCATAAAGCAGATGTCTCGTGGAAATCAAATACTCCTCCTCCCCAGAGTGCATTCCATTTGTTCAGATTAAAATATATCCTAGCTGAAACTAAGACATCATCCTTCAAGGGCCTGCCTCCATGTTTCAACATGGAAACCATGAGAAATGCCCTCTAGAGCATCATTTTATTTTGTTGGTGGTATATAAAATAATGTTGTATCCTACAATATCTATATATTGTATCTTAGATTCAATAAAATATCGTATTAGCCCATTTTATAAATAAACTGAGACACGGAGTGGTTAAGATACCTCCCCAAGCTCACACAGCTAGTAGGGTTACTGATGGAAACTCAGAGACAGAATTCAAATCCAGGCACTCTGACCCTAGAGCCAACATACTTCACCTATACTATCTTGGAAGGTAATTGTAACAAGAATAAACATAGCATTTTCTATGCTTAGCATGGCATTGGTGAGGTTTAGTGAATAGCATGTAACTAGGAGACAAACTCCTATCCTCTGGGTCCAGACCCAGCATGCTTAACATACACCACATTAGTTACACAAACTTAGCATTCTGCGTTCTGTGGGTATACCGTCTCTGATCATAAGATGATATGAATTAGAAAGTTCACAGGAGCAACAAACTCAATTGCTTTTTGATTATAAATTCTAAACAGCAGTGTGTTGCATTTATCTAACTGGTGATTGAGCAGAGAACTGGTACATACTTTACTTACTAATGCAATGAGGCTGTTTTCCTTAGTAGAACTCATTCAACTCTGGATTTAATCCTTTGCAAGGATAAAAATGGAATAGGGAAAAGTGAAATGAAGAAATTAGGAGGTGATTAGATTTTTTGTTAATATAGAATGGAAATAATGCAAATTCTGGAGCAAAGAGAGCACTTAAGGTATGAAAAATTGTAAAGCTGTTTCAACAGCTTCTTAGATGGCACCCTTTTTGTGTACTACCAGAAAATGCAGAAAAAAGAAGGAAGGAAGGGGAGGGAGAGAAGGAAGAAAAGAAGGAAGGGAGGGAGAGAGGGAGGAAGGAAAGATTTGTTCAGGGGTAGGTTGGAGTTAAATATGTTGCTTACGACATAGATCACCACCAAGAAAAGAGGAAATTAGTTTAACCAGATGAGATATATACAAAAATAATTACAGCTCACAAGTTTAAACTTTGCTCACCAGGCAGCTCTTTGAAATCCTAATTTCTAATTTGGGGCCAACAACCAAAAACCACTACTCATTATTTAAGAAATCAGGGTTTGGACTCCAATTGCCTCACATTCTAAATTCAATGCCAAATGACAGACTTACCTGGTTTAAAACATACTCGTTCTTCTTTTCATCATTCTTTCTTTGATATGAGCTGTTTTGTGGGTCAGGAAATATAGCAACATCCAGAAAAGTTTAAGTCTGTTGATAAGGTAAAGGCAACTATCTGAACCAACTGGAAATTTGTTGGTTTGGATTTAACTAATCATCATTTCTGTATATTCAGTTACATCTTATCTCCGTTTGTGTGGTCACATGGTATACTTGAAACAAGAAAGAATGATTTTATCAATTGAGATAAATAAAAAGGGACAAAATACACAGAAATCTTCTCAGAGTCAAGATCCAGCTTTGAATTTGAAATAAAAATGATGCAGAGGACAAGAGAATAGCTATCATTTATCTGACACTGACTGCCATATCATTGAATTCCTACCATAACCCCCTGAGGTAAATATCATCATCATTCCCACTTTACAGATAAGAAACTCTATCTCAGAATGGTTAATAATTTATCTAAGGCTACACAACTAATAAAAGGCAGATCAGGCTTCAAACCATTCTATCACATGTGACTCACTATATATGTAATTATCTCCAACCATACGAATTTCAAAACATATCTGGCCCCAATGATTTGGGGTAAAGGATCGTTGGCCTGTATTTTATTAAGATTCCCACTTACATTTCTGGTGGTCCAGGAGTTAGATTTCAGTGAGGTAGAAAGTCCTGCCATGAGGTAATAGAGTTTATTTTCTGCTATGAGGTCAGATAACTATGGTGTTTTTCAGAATTTGCCTCATTAGAATTAACTGTATAAAGGCAGTGCCTACCCATATAGAGATGAATATTTTTATATTTTAGAAAAAGACAATACAGTGTATATAATGTCTATTATTAATTCCCTCAGCAGGTCCTGGGGTAGCACCCTATAATCAAACACATTAGCATTTCGGCAATGTAATGTATGAATATTCACCCTACATGGGAAAAAGACTATAAATAGCCTCAGGATAATTGAAGTCAAATTTTGTTAACAAATCACTGATGAAAAAACACTTCAGGTTTTCAAAGCATTTAGATCATGGAATTGTCCATAAAGAACATATTACATATTTCTTCGCCTTTAGAAATAGGATTCTGAGTGATATCTGTTACTGGCTCCAAAAATTTCTCCTTTTTAAACAAGGCCACGTCTCTGAACAGGATTAAACAGGATAAATATTCCCTTCCCTTCCTTCCATACAAATATACAGTGCAATCAGCTTCCACTCTATGAGGCCCCTTCCCCAGCATATGCATCTCAGCTATGTACCACCCTCTGTGAGATCATGAGAGCTCATGTGGATGGAAATCTACTTTTTACTTTTCTGGAGTCCTCTCCGCAACCACCCTGGTAAAGCCTATTTTATATTTATACCTTCTGGTACCAGTGGTATATGCATCTGTGTCCCCTTTGCACAAAACCACATAACTACTTACCTAAATGGAACTAGAAAGTTCATCTAGCCTAATTCTCTATCATAGTAGCCCCTAAGATACTGCAATGGAACCAACTGCCTGGTATTAACACCCTAGTGTAGTCCCCTCCAACACTGTACCAGTGTTGGTTCCTGTGATCAACAGAATACAGGAGAAATCATAATACATTGCTTCAGAGATTAGGTTCTAAAAGATACTGTGTGCTCGTGCTCATGCTCGTATCACTAAGCTCCAGAAGAAGTGAAGTGGCAGTCATGAAGACACTCAGTCAGCCCTATAGAGTCCATGTGGTAAGGAGTTGAGGCCTCCTGCCACATGAGTGAACCATGTTAGAAACAGAACCTCCAGCCCCAGTCAAGCCTTCAGATGACTGTAGCCCTAGCTAACATCTCAACTTCAACCAAAAGGAAACCCTGAATCAGAACCACTCAGCTAAGGTGCTCCCCAGTTATCAACCCACAGAAACTGAGATAATAAATGTTTGTTGTGTTAAAGCCAGTAGATTGTGAAAGTATTTTGTTACACAGCAATACATAACTAATACACTCTCCCATTTCACAGAAGACCAGATGATATCTTAGAGACATCAGGAGATGCTCCAGAACCCTCCCAGTTCTATGACTCCAAGGGCCAGCCCAGCTCACTTGTTATGTGGAATGGGCAGAAGGCCTCTTAATTTTTTAATTTCCCAGGATCTTCTATTTTTTCACATAGATACTGGAAGCCCCTGGAAAATCTGGCCAATAACTCAGCTGTGAAAAGAAAAGTTTAGCACAGATGTCCTGATTCAGAAGGGATGCTTCCCACTTGCTAAATTTCCCAAAATAGCCTTGTTTGTAGGCTTGTTTTTCAGGAGTGACTTTTGTTTTTTCCTATAACGGTGAAACTTTCTAGACTGCAGTTGTTAAGTCAGGAAAAATGAGAAAGCATTTAGCCCCTTTCCTTTCCCTGGTGTTGAAGAGCATGTTCTTAATGACTGGGCTACTCTCTGAAGGGTTTTATGACAGTATTGACTCTGGTCTACCCTTCCTGATTGCATCAGACCCCAAAGCTGCAGCTGTCCCCCTGCTTAGGTTACTTGATGAATGATTCCATTCCCTGTTCTAATGCTGACTGCCTTCTCTCCCCAGCTGCAGTTTACATACAGGATGTATTTCCTGTCTGAAGCCCCCATCTGCCTATCATATTTCCATATGCCACATGCTTATGTATTTTAGGTACAGATGGAGACATTAGTCATGTAATTCATCACATGGGAAATTCACAGGCTATTTTATTTCAGTTTAAGTATTAATTTCTACCTTTGCTACTAGTAGAAAAATCCCAAAACATCAATGAGAATTTTAGGTAAAATATCTGCCACCATTTAATATTACTGGATCTTTCCTTTTAAGGTTAAAATGAGGCATGACACATCCAAAGTTATAGAAAAATACACAAACCTAGTATGGTAGATTTATTTTAACAATGTCCCCAATTCTTCACCCCTTTGCTCTTTCACCTGCAACTTTGCTATGCCTCTTTCTAAGTAGGCAGTGTCTATTCCCATCCCTTGAATCTAGGCTGCCCTTGTGACTTGCTTTGGCCAATAGAATATGGCAGAGGTGACTGTGTACCAGTTCCAAGCCTTGGCCTGAAGGGATCTTGGAGCTTCCATTCTTTCTCTTGGAACATCGTACCTTGCATCCACCATGTTAACATGCTCAGGCTAGTCAATGAGCAGCTGACAGACATATGAGAAACCCCAGCCAAGATCACAGAACCACTGACTTGACATACATCTGATCACAAATGTGTACATAAACACAGCAAAAATAACCACCCAGCCATCTTAAAGACTCATGAGCAACAATAGTTGATTTTTATGTCACTGAATTTTGGGGTGATTTGTTATGTGGCATTATTGTAGCTATCAGTAACTGATGCACATAGGCCAGTTTTTGTTGTTTGTATTGTGTGGCATGCTTAGGCCCCCAAGCAGAAGCCAGGCTATGAGAGAGGCTTTCCAGAGCGGGTACTTTCCATATCCTGTCTGAGGAATGTAAACCTGGCTGACTATCTGAGATCCCAATTGAAGGGAGGGGCTTGGGTACTACCCAACAATGTGCAGACTTCCAGATAATTTTCCTGTTGCCAGCACAGTACCATTACCCTTGACTGAATTTAGTGTCCTTCCAGAGTCTAGTCCCACTGAGTCAATGTTTCCAGAGTACAAAACTCCTACCTTCTGCTGGGGGTTCTAACTGCTTCTTATACAGATGTTTAACAAATCTGCTTGCTTGAAGCAGCACTTGCCTTCCATTTCCAGAGGTGTCTAGTTCCATGAATTCCTGAGCATTTGTTGGGGGTTCTTGTTCTGACTTGAGTTGGTTTTCAGCCTTCCCTGCTGCCAGGTTGGAGTTCTCTGGGCAGATGAGGCAAGACCTTAAGGCAGAGCAAACCATCAGGCTTCCTACCATTTGCACAAGGTCACGGAGAGGCTAGGCTGGGCTGGCTGGGTTCTTGAGGTCATAAGTAAGGATGACCCACAGGGAGAAAGAGGCTTGATTAAAGCAATGTGAGGGAAAATAGCTATGGAAGAGATAGTGATATGATTTGGCTCTGTGTTCCCACCCAAATGTCATCTTGAATTGTAATTCCCATGTGTCAGGGGAGAGACCTGGTGGGAGGTGATTGGATCATGAGGACAGTTTCCCCCATACTGTTCTCACTCATGAGAGCTGATGATTTTAAAAGTTTTTGGCAGTTCCCCCTTTGCTCTCTTCTCTCTCTCTCTCTGTCTTGCCTGCCAACATGTAAGACATGCCTTGCTTCCCCTTCACCTTCCACTTTTTCTTTTTTTTTTTTTTTTTGAGACAGAGTCTTGCTCTGTTGCCTAGGCTGGAGTGCAATGGTGCAATCTTGGCTCACTGAAACCTCCACCTCCCGAGTTCAAGCAATTCTCGTGCCTCAGCTTCCTGAGTAGCTGGGATTACAGGCTCACACCACCACGCCTGGCTAATTTTTTAGTAGAGACGGGCTTTTACCATGTTGGCCAGGCTGGTCTTAAACTCCTGACCTCAAGTGATCTGCCCACCTCAGCTTCCCAAAGTGCTGGGATTACAGTGAGCCACCGTGCCCGGCCTCAGGTAGTATCTTTATAACTGTGTGAAAATGGACTAATATAGATAGTCTTTAAATTTAGCTTCAGCAGCACTTTCAGGGACTAGCAGAAAAAATGCTAATTTGAATCTGATGAACAAAGACCATCATTGATGAAACCTTGCAACCATTTATAGCTCACATCTTCCCAATTCTATCACAAAGACCTAAAGTTGCTTTATGTCCTAAAACTATCAAAATGTATTTTGGGGCCTGAGTTTTTCCAAAAGTTGAGTTTCCATATCACTGGTTATGGTTAGATTCCATGTGGGAACTGTTACCTGCTTAGCATTTTAATTAATTAGCATTCTTGTTTGTGGTTTTCTTTTTCTTCAAAAATATTTTCGGAGTACTGTGCTGAAAAACAAGCAAAAAAGAAAAACATTCATGCTCACTGCAAAGTATAAATTCCCCAACTCTCTTCCTCTCATAATTCTTCCTCCAGAGTTCCTTTTTCACGGGCTCTGGTTCCTCAAATAATCATTTGAAAGTAGTGGTATATGAAGAGGAAAATATGTCCCACACTAAGGTTATCAGACTACCTCTCACAAATATCTGTTGAGAGATACACAAATTGTTTGGGATTAATTACACACTGTTGTTATAGTCAGGGCACTCTTGATGTCTTACAGGCTTTTGTGGGGTCATCCAGGACACCCATGCTACAAGGTCTGACAGGATTTTTCCCCTAGCTACTCTGTATATCCACAGTCCTCCTCTGACCTCATTGCAGTTCTCATTTGCAATGTTTTCTTAAATAGGTGGAAACGTTTCCTGCTCATTTTGCTTTTGTACATTTGGCAAATACTATCTTGGCTTCCTCAGTGATCTTGTGTCTGGGTCTTCCCTCATCTTGGAACCAGAGCTGACATTTTAATTGTCCTATAAATTCTGACCCCATTTCAAAGTGTAAGCTACCACATGATTTATTTAGTTCTTTTTCTTTTATTAAAGGTGAGGGGTGGTTTTATAAAAAATTTTTTAAGATTAGGGGTGATTAGAATGTTTATGCTATATTTACTCCCTGCCTTGATACATATTCTAAATGGCGCCATAGATTTGCTAAGATGAAATAGATTTAAAACTTAAAATTTGGGCCTTGCAAAAATACACACGGACAAAACCAAGGGAAAAATAGAAAAAAAAATTTATGCAGGCTCCACTCCAAAGATGAACCCAAAATTTGGCACTGAGCTTTCTGATGGCCCACTCAAAAAGGGAAAATATAGTCAAGTGCTTGATTCATGTTGTCTAAGAAATAAAGCCTGCCAGTAATTCTGAGGAAATAAAGTTTTTCCTAGCACATAGATCTAAAAGAACATTTCCATGCAGGTCTTCATATGGGACACATCTTCATCACTTTTAGAATAAATGTGATTGCTGCTGTGCTAGGGGTGTTTATTAAAATATCCCTCTGTCTGAAGCTAACAAGGGTAAATATCAATGCACTTCCCGGCAAAAGCAATTTTTCATGCAGGCCTCCGACAATGTGATCTAAATGTTTAGCTCTCTAGTGGTCTGCCAGGAATCAAATGTAGAGTGTCCAGAGATGAATAGTCAGCTCATCCTTAAAATAAACTTCCATTAATATCATTTCTCTCAACAGAGTTCATCTTTTCATCATAATGTGTTAAAGCAGGAAATATCAGTAGACAGTTCTGCAAAGGCTAAATGAAAAGGAAATTAGCTTAATTTGCAATATAAGACTTTCAGATTTGTTACAAAGAATGTTGGGAGAGAGAGAACTGGCTTTTATAGTGGATTCCTATGAGAACAGATTTTTTTTTTTTTCTCTCACACAACACTAGTGGAAGTTTTTTTATTTTTGTTTTTGTTTTTGGTGACAGAGTCTCACTCTGTCACCCAGACTAGAGTGCAGTGGCGCAATCTCGGCTCACTGCAACCTCTGCCTCCTGGGTTCCAGTGATTTTCCTGCCTCAGCCTCCCAAGTAGCTGGGATTACAGGCATGCGCTACCATGCCTGGCTAATTTTCCTATTTTTAGTAGAGGTGAAGTTTCTCCATGTTGGCCAGGCTGGTTTCAAACTCCTGACCTCAAGTGTGATCCACCCACCTTGGCCTCCCAAAGTTTTGGGGTTACAGGCATGAGCCACTATGCCCATCCCAGAAGATTTTTGAAAAATAGTTTATTATCAAGTCTTAAAGGACAGAAAAACCTGCATAAGGCCCTTCCCAATCCTACAACAAAGTGATTGTGACAATTCATTTCCATTGTGTGAAAACATATGACATTTAATGATGGTTGTCAACTCCTATGCTGGGTAGAGTAGAAGGTGCAAAAGGAAACATATTAGAAAAAGTGGCTCCTGGCCAACCCAGAGGTAAATTTCATTTGGGGGCTGGCTCAAGTTTCATAAGCCTAGAATCAAACTTGCATCTGTTTGAGGTTCTCTGGGAACCAAGAATTCCAGAGCCCAGGGAAATGGGAGAGCATCCTAGGAATAGACCCTTCACTGAATCTTGTTTCCACTTCATGATAGAGCTAGGGCTCTAGGGCTGCCTTTCCACTTGATTTCAGGGCTGGAGGAGGAGCTTAAGAAGCACCTTTCCAGCTCAAGCTTGGACATTCTGTGGCCCTTTCCCACAGAAGAGCTAACTCTTGGAATGAGATCTTTGAACATGCCATATGAGCCTCCAAAGACCAAATGACCCAAAACAATTGCAATAGATCTCTCTAATGACCATATTGAATCCACCACTATTTCCAATGTTAACAAAACCAAACTACATACTACACCAGCAATTCTGTCTGGTTAAAAGAACATCATCTTCCAGTTTCTCTTGCCTAGAATCTCTCTCACCTAGAATCAATCTGTAGGAGATTGAATTACCAACTAGTCAAGGAAACTTTCAAAAATATAGGTGGGATGTGACAACTGTGGATATAAGTCTTAAAGCAATGTAGAAAATGGGCTGCCCAAATTGGAGTAGAGTAACTTGCTGAGAATGTTCTCTCCATATGCCCAGCCCCACAGGTTCATCTACAAGAGGAGTATCTTTGAGGTAAACTGCTAATTGTCTTGGGTTGAGTTCCTCAGAAACAGAGCATGAGATGGTGGTTCTTGGGCAAGTAATTTATTGGCAGATGGCTTACAGGAGAAATCTGCATGGGAGTGAGGGAAGCAGGATTGGAAGAAAGCAAGGATGTGGTTTCAGGAGAAGTCCAGCATCTCTCTGCCTAATCACACTGGGAGCTCTGGAACATAAATAGGATAGTGGAGTCTGTCCCATCTTAAGGCAAGAGGGCTTTGGTAACCTGCATCTGTCATACATTGGCTTCCAGTCACCCTGCATTCATGTGGGTGAGGAGACCCCCAAGCATCTTCAGTGAAAGCAGCTTCAGTTGCCCAAGGACAGCTTCAGGAGCAGGCTTCAGGTGTGAGCTCTTAGCTGCAGCACCTATAGCAATTTAGTGAAAGGAACTCCAAGGGTATCAGGCAAGACAACAGCAGCTGCTAAACTAGCACTTCTCAAACTTGAGTGATCACCGGAGTCCTCTGGAGCACTTGTTAAACACAACTTGTTGCATCTCACCCAGTTTCTCATTCAGTAAGTCTGGGATGAGGCCTAAGAATTTGCATCTCCAAGGTGATACTGATGCTGCTAGTCCAGGGACCATGCTTTTAGAACCACTGTGCAAAGCTAACGTTTTT
>NW_012104943.1:1223293-1303454 GCF_000951045.1 Mandrillus leucophaeus | reverse complement strand
ATCAGCATATTTACAAAGGTTAAATAAAGTGAGGTCTGATTATCAAAAAGGAAGACAGGTTGATCTTATCAGGCCATTGGCTCAGTTAAACAATTGTTGCCTTCTGAACAGCACCATAAACCCCAATTCTCTAAAGAGAGTGTCATTAAAGAATGGAGGGGCTGGGTGCCGTGGCTCACGCCTGTAACCCCAGTACTTGGGGAGGCCAAGGTGGGTGGATCTTCTGAAGTCAGGAGTTCGAGACCAGCCTGGCCAACATGGTGAAACCCCATCTTTACCAAAAAATACAAAAATTAGCCAGGTGTGGTAGTGCACACCTGTAATCCCAGCTACTCAGGAGACTAAGGCAGGAATATCGCTTGAGTCTGGGAGGTGCAGAGGTTGCAATGAGTCAAGATGGTGTCACTGTACTCCAGCCAGGGCGACAGAGTGAGACTCTGTCTCAAAAAAAAAAAAAAAAAAAAGGAGGGGCTGGAGACAAACCAGCAGTCCAGCGGTTGAGTGGGAAAAATTGCTGGCTAGGGAGTTAGGAGGCCTGGTTCTAGTTCCTGCTCTTCCCTGAGTGGCTGTGTAGTCACTGGAAAGTAACCTCAATTTGCTGTGCTTCAGTTCCCTTAAATAAGTTGTTCTATCAGTATTTAGCTCTGCGACCCCGGGCAAGCCACATGGGTCATAGGCCTTAGTTTCTTAATCTGGTAAATGGGTACAGTGCATTCAGTAATCCCTTTGGCACTTCCACCTAGCCTTCTTTGAGCGTTCTACATGGAACATATTGATGACCCAGAAAATGAATGCCAAACTCTTTCTCCCCATCTGAAAAGAGTTGGGAAAATGCAATAACAACTAAAAACACTTGTTTGAATTTCCTTTGTGTTACAAAAAGAGGAAACAAAGAGTCACTGCTCTCGTGTTGGATGCTATCATTTGATACAATCACAGTTCCTGGAATCTTGTGAACTGGGATAACCAATTGCCAAGCTGACTCAGAGGGCTTGACAGATCACAAGACTGGGGCATTCTTCTAACCTTCAAGGCTTTATTTTAATCCTCTGGGACTCCACATGGAAATCTATAATGGTTTCTTCAAAGAGATGTGGTCCATTGTATGAAGGTAACTTGGGAATCCCTAATGAATGGATTAGGAGCACAGTGGACTGCATCACACAAATGGAGGCACTCCTGTTTAAAAATCAATACACTGGGCAATTCAGAATGGGTGCTGCAACGCAGACCTTGAAGGTCATCGTGAAATAGAAACTGAAAGTAATGGCAAAAACTGCTATTACTTTTGCATCAACCTAATAAATAGTGACAAACAATAAATGTCTATTTGCTATGTAAAAGTAGCCATGTGCAAAGTGCGATAAAGGAAAAGCAGGGTAAGGAGGGTGGGGAGTGCTGTGCCAGCAGGACTGTCTGCCTGAGAGTCAAGCCAGAGTCCCAGATGCAGAACTTTGAGCAGAGCCCTGAAGGCAGTGAGGGGTGAACTCTTTGGTTTCCAGGAGAAACAGTGTTTCAGGCAGAAGGGACAGCAGTACACAGCCAGTGGAATCCTTGAGAAACAGCCAGGCCTGGGGGCTAGAGCAGAGTGAGCCTGGGGTGAGGGGCGTGCAAGGACATCAGAGCAGATGGTGAGAGGAAGGCGGGCAGTACATGCTGGGGCTTCACTCCAGTAAGATGGGAGCCCCCTGCAGGGTTTGGGGCACCAGAGTGACATGACCTGATGCTCCTTTGGAAAGGAGTCCTCTGGCTATATGTGGAGAATATGTTGTAGAGAAAAAAAGGGGGAAACAGGAGACGAGCGAGAGGATAAGAATCTAGGCTACTAAGATGTGGCTTAAATGGCTGATACCCCTGCAGGTGAAGAGATATGTCTATATTTCGGAGGTTGAATAAGCAGAATTTGCTAATGATCTGGATGCTGGATGTGAAAGAAAAGAATCAGGGATGAATCCAGTGTGTTTGGTCTAAGATACCGGAAAAATGAAGCTGCTGTTTGCTGAGATGTAGAAAACTGAGGAGGCCAGCATATGTTAATAACAGGAGGGTAGAAAACAAGGATTTGATTGGGAATATTCTAAATTCAAAATGCCTAGTAAACACCCGTGGGAAGATGGACACATGAATCCAGAATCCAGAAGAGAGGTCTGAGCTGGAGACATAATATTGAGTGGCATCAATTATATGTTCCACTCTTTCTAAGTAACAGCATATTCTAAGCTCCAGTGGTAAATAACATATTCCTGCCAAGAATATCTAGATTTATAATAGTACTCTTTTCTAACATAAAGAAACTCTGTAGACAAGTAAAATACAAAATTATAATGGTTTCAAGTAAACCATCTTCAAATAAAACCTGTGGGTACAATTCTGTAGCCAGGACAAGAACAGCCCAACAGTATTGTGAGGGTCAAATTAGACAGTTGGTAAGCTAGACCCAGGAACAAGTAGATCTCCTCCATCTGCACCTCCATGCCTTTGTGTAAAAATGGATTGGAGAAATTGGACTCATCAAAATTAAAAATGTTTGTGCATCAAAGGACATTTATCAAGAAAGTGAAAAGACAACCTAAAGAATAGAAGAAAATATTTTCAAATCTTGTATCTGATAAGGGTCTAGTATACAGGAACTCATATAAAGAACTCTTAGCACTCAACAACAAAAAAGACAAATAGCCCATTTAAAAAATGGGCAAAAAACTTAAATAGGCATTTCTCCAAAGACATACAAAGATATACAAGCTTCCAAAATATGCTCAACATCATTAGTCATTAGGGAAATGCAAATCAAAACCATGATGAGAGATTACTTCAGACACACTAGGATGACTATAATCAAAAGGATAAAAATAACAAGTGCTGATGAGGATGTAGAGAAATGGAAACCCTTGTACACTACTGGTAGGAATGTATAATGGTACAGCCACTGTGGAGAACAGTTTGACAGTTCCTCAAAAAGTTAAACGTAGAGTTACCATATGATGCCGCAGTTCTGCTCCTAGGTATATGCCCAAGAGAATGGCAAACAGGCACTCAGATAAGTGTACACCAATGTAAACAGCAGCACTATTCACAATATCCGAATGGTGGAAACAATCCAAATAGCCATTAACAGATGAATAGATAAACAAAATGTGGTATATACATATGACGAATATTATCTGGCGGTAAAAGGAATGAAATACTGACACACACTACAACATGGATGAACCTTGAAAACATAAGTGAAAGAAGCCAGTCACAAAACATCCCATATTATAAGAATCCATTTATATCAACAGGGAAATTCACAGAGACAAAAAGAAGAATGGTTGCTGTTAGGTGCTGGGGGCAAAGGAAGAATAGGGAGTGACTGCTTAATGGGTACAGGGATTTCTTTGGGGGTGATGAAAATATTTTGGAACTAGACACAGGTGGTGGTTGCACAGTATTATGAATGTACTAAATGCCACTGCACTGTTCACTTTACAATGGTTAATTTTATATTATGCATATCTCAGCTCAATTTAAAAACAACTAAAAACTTGATCAGTGAAAGAAAAAGTTTTGAAAAGCAAATGTCAGAAGAGGAGCTCGCCTCTGTAGCAGGGAGTTATTCTTCTAGAAGTTATCATAAGTAAGCCCTGGGTAACTCTGCTACGGACTATTAAGTCAACAAAACAATATCCTTTATGCCAGAACAGCCAACATTTTCCAAAAAAAGCAAGCATCGAGAAAAGTTGGCTGTTTTCCTGATTTACATCTATTGCATTTATGTATTCTGTTGCTTACCATGGTTGAAGTGTTTTGAAAACAACTTTTAACCAACTAAACGAAATAGCCTGATTCTTTGTTTACCAGAAAGGGAAATGAAGGCAACTGCAAGGCAGAACTGAGCAAACTGTGCCTTTGAAAGCACAGACCGTACAGGGAGGGACATGGCTGCTATTTTCGGACTTGTGTGGGTGTGAGGATAACAGGCCTCTGGAAACAGCTGTTTAACAACAGAATGTGAGAAGTCTCCCAGGACTCAAAGACCCACCCTCTACAGTGAACCAAGGGAAAGTTCATGAGAGCCAGGGGAGTTCAATACATTAAAAACAATCCGAAATGGGGATTTAACACTGGGGTTTCAATGAGCTGCAGTATTTAGCAAGGCTTTGCCCACTCTGTTCAAAAGAACAACTCCAGGAAACTGAAAAAGCCAAACCAGAAACAGACACGGTGTACTTGCTGAAAGAACTACCCTCAAAGCCATTTCTGCAGGGATTCAGCCTCCCTCTGGGAGCCTGACAAACTGCCTGCTTCTGGAAGGAAACAGGCTTAGGTAGAGGGACAATTGCCTACCGGGCAAACTTTTGTTTCAGGATCCAACATTAAACGCAAACTCTTTGTTACGATGAAGGAAAGATGGTTTGGAGACTGAACTTGCTTTCATTTTTGTTTTAATGAATCTTGATACGTACTTTTCACAGCTTGTCCCCATGCATGCATTGGAAAGTAAAACCAACCCATTTCCACCCAGTTAGAGAGAACACACTATAAATAGGACCCAAATGGTGGTTCATTAAAAGCTGGATGACAAGCTGAACCGTATCTTTTTGTTTTTCCCTCAAAAACCGTATGTTCTAGTAAGGAAGACGTCTTGTAATTTAAGGTACAATTATTCTAAGAATGCTGTATCTTTATCCATCCTTTGGTGAACATTTTTAGTATTTATTCATTCTATCATTCATTTAAAAAATCTATATTCATTGCTTGCTGCGTGTTAGACATCATGCTAGGCGTGGGGGTAAAGTGATGAGCAAAACAGACACCACTGTTTCAGGGAATAAGTGATGCACAGAGGGATACAGACAACTACTTATCCAGTTGAGGGCTGAGAAGGAAAGGAATATTTTCCATCACCCAAGTTCAAGATCTCCTTCCCTAATTTTTTATTTTGTGTTCTAAAATTAAACTCTATCCATGATTAAATACAGTGGGACCACTCCCTAGAAACATGGGCCCCCAAAATCATCAGAAGGCAATAGTCTAATTATCCATTTCCCAAGGTCATCAGGATGATTCAGAGTTAAATAATGGCAATGGTCCAGGCTGAAATAGAACTCATGCTGTCAGGCCTTATTGCAGTTCTCAGGTTCTTCCCTTTGGATGTCCTGCAAACAGCTCCTAGGACAAGAACACACATGCATCCTCCCAAACATAACTTACAATGTAATTTACTGAGAAAAGTAGCAGCTCATCCCCTAGAAAACTGAAGTCCGAAAAGACATAACACGGCTAAAAGATGTACACAAATTCTATTACTAAAATGTATGCAATTTATGCAATCAAATTGAAATAGGGAGATTTCCCAGTAAAATCTAGTTACTTGACCACAGCAAAAGCCTTCCTCAATAACAATAGGTACCACTTGCTTTATATTCACATAACTAAAAGAAAGTTTTCTCAAAACAAAGGGATAGTTTGCCTCAAATATAAATCCACATTTCCATCTCTTACGTAGCAAAATACACCCCCCCAACATTTAACTACCTATTTACTCAGTATTTGCTCTTTGAGGTCCCCAAAGCTGTGACTAAGGTCCAGTCCTAACCAGGATCACCTTATTATACTGGTTTACAAGATTTGCAGGTGGCACAAAGCTGTGTGTGGCACAGGGAGTCTCTGAAAGAACTCTGATCAAAGTAAACCTAAATAAGCTTAATTCAGGCACCAATGTTACCCAGATGACAGGTAACCGCCAACTCAGGGTCCTTCACTTCAGGTGGAGAATATTAAGTGCAAAGGGATCAGATTGGGAAGCTGTCACCTAGTAACAATACGTAGGACTTGAGGTCTAAATTGACAGTAAGTTCCATATAAAATAACAACTTAATGGAAAGATCACAGTTTTGGGGATTACAAAATAGGGTTCTCATCCTCTATCTAACTTCTATCATATTTAGTTCCTTTAAGCAACATTACTATCGCCATTTGAGAGTATTTTCTCTCTTCAACACTTGAAAAATGTAAATTGTTCTTTACATCTTAGCATGAAATTAAAATATCGACTATTTGGGGTGAAGTGGTGGAGAGGCAGCTGTCTTGAGGTTAAATGGTCTAAAGTCAATGGAGTACAACTGAACAGTTTATCACAGCAAACAATCCACATTCCTAAATGTAAATTTCAGAACAGCTATGGGAGATTGTAGGGAAGCTTGGGGACAGGGTTACACAGGCTGCAGAGCCTCCATTAAAAAGAATTTGTATTGAAAAATAAAGACACAATCTTATTTTTACAAGGGGCAATAAATATGTATGGCTTGTTTTATTGACTTTCACTCGAAATGGAGCACTTATGCTTTGGAATTCCATTCTGTAAAGTTTCACTGGTAGTTGATAAGTCAGATCTGAAACCAGAAATTCACACACACTCTCCTCTTCTTTTAAAAAGAACATTGAATATGCCAGTGTCCAGGGTTTTCTCCTTCATTGTCATCCTCTCCATCCCTCTCCTCTTCTTCCTTCTTCTAATGGTATCAATCCTCAAACAAATACCTTGCATTTGCTGCCTTTGTACTCTTGCAACAAATACTTTGCCTGTGTTGCAGAATCCTTTCAGGAAAGTTTGCAAGTGGAGAGCAGAGAACAGAATGGGGCACTGGGGAAATCACCTGAACTGACACCTCACTTGGGGTGCCAGACAGCTTAGGGAGATTAATCTCCGTGAAGCTGTCCAGCAAGACAAGAATGATGACTGACCATTTACATACTGGGCAGCCTTCCCGTCTGGGTTGTCAGCCTGGATTTATTCCCAGTTGTCAGAAACCCAAGAGGAGGTGATCTTCATTCAATTTGTCATGGACAACTGTTCTGATCACCCAGACAACCTTCTCAATTTCCCCTTGGCTGGGGGCATGAGAATGATCAAAGACCAAATAGGTGCGTGCAGAGTGACCTCCATTCTGTCCCTAATAGGATGATCCTGATGATCCTTGGAGTCAGGCCTCCAAGAGATCGTGGGCCATCTTTGATAGATTCACCTTTGATGCCTGGACATCCACAACTTTCAGAGATGATAAATCAGCTCTGAAGAAACAAAGGCTGGCACTATGAAACAAAAATGGTTGAAACATCAGTGCGACACTAGCAATGGTGCAGTGTAACAGAGTAAGGAAACACACCCAGTTCTTAAAATTCCGATGTTAAATCTACTGCTAGCAAGAACATTCTGATAAAGCAGTTAACAGTTCTGTGCATGGATATCTCAGCAACTCTGTAGTCATACCATCTATTTATCCCAAAGGATAATAGGGATATTATCAGGTTAACCCCACAAACAAATCTTTTTTTTTTTTTTTTTTTTGAGACGGTCTCACTCTGTTGCCCAGGCTGGAGTGCAGTGGTGTGATCTTGGCTCACTTCAACCTCTGCCTCCCAGGTTCAGGCGATTCTCATGCCTCAGCCTCCCTGGTAGCTGGGATTACAGGCATGTGCCACCACACTTGACTAATTTTTGTATTTTTAGTAGAGATGGAGCTTCACCATGTTGGCCAGGCTGGTCTCAAGTGATCTGCCCACCTTGGCCTTCCAAAGTGCCAGGATTACAGTTGTAAGCCACTGTGCCCAGCCAGACAAATCTTATTTTAACACTACTTATTTATGCTTATAAAGACTTTGCAATATCTGTACCAGGCAAATCCAAGGCTGTTTGCTCAACTATGAAAGTGCATTTTCCCTTATACGGTCACCTAGACCTTAAACAACCTTATTACATTACCCATACTCACCAGGTACTTTACTTTTAAAATAATTCTCATTTAGTTTTCTCATCAAACTTAAGTGGAAGAACTTTTTATTACCAGTTAACAGAAAAGTTACTAAGGTTTACAAAGGCCCAGCCTGTGAGTGGTAGAGCTGAAATCCAGCCCTGATTGGGCCTGACCCCAAAGCCTCCAAGACAATAAGGCCACCTCCACCATTTTGATAAGGGGTAGTCTAGTATAGCTAGCAGGCTGTGATAGGACTGGGAGGAAGGGAGAACATGCTAGAAGAGAAGGACTAGTCTATAATCTCCTTAGGGAACCTGGTAGGGAGATAAATACCCCAATATTTACTAAATTCTAGCTATGGACGAGGCCCCATGTTAGGCATTGTGAGAGCTCTTCCATGGATGAAGACCATAAATCCAAGAAACCCTACCACCCAGAAAAAGAGATCATTGATCCCCACCATCTAGAATAAAGGCAGGACACTCAGGTCAGACAGTGTCTTCATTATGACTGCCACTTGCTGGCACCCGTGCGCAGATATGGCATGAGCTGTCTGTGGAAAATCTTCCCCCCATTACAAACCCTACATCATGGGCTTGGAAATTGCTGAATGTCTCTTTAGGCAAGAGCTGACTTAATACTTTGGTTTCTTAAAGGCTGTCAGGAGAAATCAGAGCACTACACAGAGCCTCCATCTACTGCCCCGGAGTTAAATTCCCTTGGAATATGTTTTAGCAGGTTTGCTTTCAACCCCTCAAATTATTTGGCCTGAAGTCTTTTAGATGCAAGAAACAGATGCTCCCTCAGCTTCCCGAAATAAGAGAGATTTAATACTGGAGTGCACCTGGAGCAGGGAAGGGAGATGGAGGGTCCTAGATGCCAAGATACTTCTCTGACCATCTCAGAGCCTTCAGGTGGAGGAGGATTGTAGAACCTCAGGCTGCTCTCCCAGTCCCCAGATCTTCATCCAAGTTCTCCACCATTAGCACAACCCAGCTGGTCTCCACAGATAACCTCATCTGTCTTTCTGTGCCTGCAACTTGTGCATCCTTTCTGTATTACCAGTTCAAAATCCTGAAGGGTGAAATCTGCCTGGCCCAGTTAATCTATTCCCAGCAGGTCACACCTTAAGGCTCTGGCTGGCCTCTGGGTTGACTGATTCCTGAGCCCATCTACCTGATGCAGCTTCCCAGATTAAGAATGGATGTTGAAAAGGAGCAGTTTCCATGAGAAAAGGAAAGTTGGGGTTGGCAGGTAACATATCTGGGGCAGACAGATTTGTGACAAGAAGCAAGAAATAGCTAGAAGTGGTGGTTCCACCTGTAATCTCAGCACTTTGGGAGGCTGAGGCAAGAGGATTACTTGAGCCTAGTGGTTTAAGACCAGCCTGGGCAACATAGTGAGGATCCCATCTCTATCTTAAAAAAAAAAAGAAGAAAAGAAGAAGAAAGCAAGACTCTCTTGTTCTTTGCTTTAAACTTTTTCCAAAAAAGTCTGTTCATTAGAAATTTTACTGGGTATAGCTAGCAGGCTGTGATAGGACTGGGAGGAAGGCAGAACATGCTAGAAGAGAAGGGCTAGTCTATAATCTCCTTAGGGAACCTGGTAGGGAGATAAATACCCCAATATTTACTAAATTCTAGCTATGGACCAGGCCCCATGTTAGGCATTGTGAGAGCAAATAGCAACCCTTTACAGCATGGATTCCATGCCAGGCAGTATAGGATGGTGCTTTATGCATGGAAACTCATTTAGGCCTCTCAGCAAGCCTATAAGGAAGGTATGATTACTATGGCCACTTTACAGATAAGGGAACTGAGGCACAGAGAGGTTTAGTGACTTGCCTTAGGTCATGCAGCTTGTAAGTGACAGGGCTGAAATTTGAACCATATTTGGCTCCCAAGTCTAGGCTTTAACCACTACATTGTGCTGCCTCTCCACTCGTGTAAACATTGTCATGTCATCCCCACAGCCTTTCTGACACAGGTGTAATTACTGACATTTAACATACAAAGACACAGGCTCAAAGAGGTCAAGTAATTTGCCCAAACCCTCAGTTAAGACATGCCAGAGCTAGAATTGGGCCATAAAGTCCTTGTTCCTGTTGCTCTCATGCTGTTGGATCCCTTGGGACAAACAGCAGAAACCATTCATCTCTCTTCATTCAATCACTCCTGCAAGACACTGAATAGGCTGAGGCCCAGCACTCAGCTCAGCCTGGGTGCCAAGCTTTTCTGCATCCACGCCATGCACCAACCTCTCCCCGAGTTTTTCCTGATACGCGATTCTCACTATCGCTTCATTCCAGTCTCTTCTCATGTCAGCTGTCTACAAAGACCGTCCTTCCCTTCAGTGTCTCCACGCCCTGACCCTGCTTTCTGTGCCTCCGGCCCCTTGTGATGACCTGATATTCTATTTCTTCATCTATTGGCTCATGTCAGTCTCCCTAAGGGAACAGGAACTGCTATCTCCCCCAGGGGAACGGAACAGCCCTGCAGGGAGAGACTGCCTGTTCTCTGCAGTATTTCCAGGCCCTGGTATGCTGCCTGGTGCAGCTGGCACTCAGAATTTTGGGAGTGAATTTGTATTTCCCACATCATCATGACTGCTTTTCTTGCAATAAAGATCCCAACTTCTGCTCTCACCACTACACCTGCAACAATATTTCAGATATTTGATGCTGGAGATGGTGAGTCCTAATATCTTACAGTTGGCACAGACCCTACAAGTCATTGAGTTACCTCATATCAACAGATTGCTCAAAAGCAACACACGTTCATAGTCACCTACCAGTAGCAAGCACGGTGCTCGACACTGGAGATACAAAGTGAATTAAGAAAGTGGTTGTTCAAGTTGCTCCCAAGAGGAAATAGAGAGGTACACAATGAATGTCAACACCGAGAGGCAAACATGACGTATCCATGAGACTCTGGGGACAGAGAGGAGTGGCACTTAACCTGAGAGGAAGAGAGGGTATCAGGGGAGACTTCATGGAGGAGGTGATTCCTATTTGGAAGAAAGATTGCAAATTGATCCCAAAAAGAAGGAAGGAAAGGGTATCCAGGCAGAGACCAGAGCAAAAGAAAGGCACAATGACACTTCAAGTAATACAGCTGGATGCATTGCAGAGCAATGAGTAGGAATGGTTACTAGACTGGAGCAGATTAGGAAGGTACACAGTAAGTTCTGTTCTGACAAGTGGAGTTGGCATAGCCTGCAAGGCAACCAAGGGGAGAGGGTTCCAAAATAACTTCAGCTGTGAATGTTTGGCTCAAGAGAAGGCTAGAGCAAAGAATCACTGCATTAGAGATGAGGAAACTGAGACTCAGAGAAGTAAAGCAATTGGATCAAGATCACGCTGGAATTATCAGTGAATGAAGCCCAGGCCTTCTCCCCAGCAGCCCAGTGATCCTGCCATCACCTGGCTGGCTTTCATCAAGCCAAGCCTCCATGCTGCACCAGAGAAGACGTCCCTGCTCAGATACCTCACCACTTGCACTTCCCAGGCCGCCCTCTGCTTTTCTGTAGCGTTGAGAGTTCACCATGATCATGGGAAGGCCAGGGCTTGTCCAGGGATTGGGCTAAGACGCTCTCATCACTAATTTGAAGAGTCATTATATGTGGGTGACTGCCCACACACCAGTAATTATCCAACCTGTTTAAAAAAAATCCCCTGTAATAGAACAGGCTCTGTTTCATTCTGAAGGATGTCAGATTTAATTAAAATATTGTTCCACATGTGTAAATATAGGTAGAGGAACAAATAGCATGGCACGATTAATTTTCTCTACTGTTTCTGATTTAGAATCTGGAAAGTCATCATTTTTATAGAACCCCTAACTTATCACTGGCACTTACAGAGGACAAGTAACAGTCTGTTAAAAGCCATGGGGGAAACAGATACCATATTCCCTGGGAGACAAAGACCAGACTGCTGATAGACTCTCAATATTTCAATATTTGTTCTTCGTTTCTTCTATAATAACAGAATACCCAGCCTTTATTTGATTCATGGCCAGAGGGATAAGAGAAGAAATGATGTGACAAAATAAGTCAGTCACAGAAGGATAAACATCACACGTTCTTACTGTGGGAGCTAAAATAAAAATGATCTCATGGAAATAGAGAGTAGAATGATGATTACCAGAGGTTGGGAAGGGTAGTGGGGATGGGGGGATAAAAGGGAATTGTTAACTTTTTTTTTGTACTTTTAGTTCTGGGATACATGTGCAGAATGTACAGGTTCGTTACACAGGTATACACATACCATGGTGGTTTGCTGCACCCATCAACCTGTCATCTACATTAGGTATTTTTCCTAATGCTATCCCTCCCCGAGCCCCCAACACCCTGACAGGCCCTGGTCTGTGATGTTCCCCTCCCTGTGTCCATGTGTTCTCATTGTTCAGCTCCCACTTATGAGTGAGAACACGCCGTGTTTGGTTTTCTGTTTCTGTGATACTTTGCTGAGAATGATGGTTTCCAGCTTCATCCGTGTCCCTGCAAAGGACAAGAACTCATCCTTTTCTATGGCTGCATAATATTCCATGGTATATATGTGCCTCATTTTCTTTATCCAGTCTATCACTGATGGGCATTTCAGTTGGTTTCAAGTCTTTGCTATTGTGAATAGTGATGCAATAAACATGCATGTGCATGTGTCTTTATAGTAGAATGATTTATAATCCTTTGGGTATATACAGACATTTCTCAAAAGACATTTATGCAGCCAACAAACATACGAAAAAAAAACCTCATCATCACTGGTCATTAGAGAAATGCAAATCAAAACCACAATGAGATACCATCTCACGCCAGTTAGAATGGTGATCATTAAAAAATCAGGAAACAACAGATGCTGGAGAGGATATGCAGAAATACGAACGCTTTGACACTGTTCGTGGTAGTGTAAATTAGTTCATCCATTGTGGAAGACAGTGTGGCAATTCCTCAAGGTTAATTGTATTTTTAAAAATACAGTTAGAGCCGGGCACACTGAGGTGGGCAGATCACCTGAGGTCAGGAATTTGAGACCAGCCTAGCCAACACAGCAAAACCCTGTCTCTACTAAAAATACAAAAATTAGCCAGGCATGGTGGTGCACACCTGTGATGCTAGCTACTCAGGAGGCTGAGGCAGGAGAATTGTTTGGACCCAGGAGACCAGGAGTTTGCTGTGAGCCAAGATCGCACCACTGCACTCCAGCCTGGGTGACAGAGTGAGACTCTGTCTCAAAAAATACATAAATAAAAATTAAAAAAATAAAAAATACAGTTAGAAGGAATAAGATCTAGTGTTTGGTAGCACACTAGAGCAATTATAGTTAATAATTTATTGTATATTTCAAAATAACTAAAATAGTAGAATTGAAATGTTCCTAAGACAAATAAATGATAAATGCCTGAAGTGATGGATATGCCACCTATCCTCATGTGATCATTACACATTGTTTGCTTATAGCAAAATATCCCATATACATCATCAATATGTACAACTATGGCTGGGCACAGTGGTTCACGCCTGTAATCCCGCACTTTGGGAGGCTGAGGCGGGCGGATCACGAGGTCAGGAGATTGCGACCATCCTGGCTAACATGGTGAAACCCTGTCTCTACTAAAAATACATAAAACTAGCCGGGCGAGGTGGCGGGCGCGTGTAGTCCCAGCTACTCGGGAGGCTGAGGCAGGAGAATGGTGTGAACCCAGGAGGCGGAGCTTGCAGTGAGCCGATATCGCGCCACTGCACTCCAGTCTGGGAGACAGAGTGAGACTGTCTCAAAAAACAAAACAAAACAAAACAAAAAAAAACAAAAACTATTGTATATCCATAATGATTTAAAAATCTTTAAAAAAAGAAAGGTGGTGCCCTCCCCTCCGCTTTTTCCTTGTTCCTTTCCAGGGAGACAAAGATAACAAACTGAAGTAGCAGAGCAAGTGGGGGAAGGAGCCTGGGTCCCTAATGTGTGGAGCCACAGTACACAGTAGGCAGAGATAAATCAACTCTCAGGCCACTGTGGTGAATTCCTGTTACAGGCTGTTGAATCAATACCCTATCTATTGCAGACACCAACTTTAAAGGAATTCACCAGAAAATCTGTGGCACCATGCTTATTAAAGAGAAAAGTTGTATCTCATTTTTTAAAATGGAGGCATAACCTAAATACCAATGTGCAAAATCCTAAGTGGGCCAGAGCTTGGTGAAATTTGCTGTATCTATATGCTTATGAAATTATCATTCAGCTCAAGATGTAAAGCAGGGATGAGCAAACTCCCGCCCACAAACAGCAAATCCGGCCTGTTTTTTGTAAATAAAGTTTTACTGGAACACAGTTGTGCCCATTTGTTTATGTATCATTACGTATTGTCTGCTGCTGCATTTGCACTTCCATCAGAGTTGAGTAGTGACGACAGAGACCACATGTGTGTGAAGCCTAAAATATTATCTGGTCCTTTACAGGAAAAGTTTGTCGACCTCTGTTACAGAGTATTCTGGAGCACACCAGAAGGCTCCCTCATACCATAAAAACGAATTTTTCCATCAAATCTTGGACTCAGGAAGCAAGAATGATTATAGAAAGAGGAATATGCAAGGAAGATCGCATTTGCCATATAGGCTAGAACCCTCTATGGATTTTATCTCTTACTTACGGGCTAGATTTTGTAGCCTCTGTTGATTTTCTTCATTTCTTTGGAGCAATCAAGCGTCTGACAGTTTTAGCTTGTCAACAGGTAGCCTGCCAATGGATTGCAGAGCTTCTATTTTTAAAACTGTCTCACAAGAGTGACTAAGAATTACATTTAAATGAACAGGAATGAAGAGGGAAACAGATTCCCTAGGCAGTTGTGGTCCTTTGTTTGGTCTGTAATTTTGTAGTCACATCTCACTGTGGTCCGGTTCATACAATCCTTTGTTTAGGTATTGGATGGATCTTGCAGGACATGGAAAATGAGAAGGGAGGCTGAGATTTCACAAGTTTGCCTTGGCTCTGTTTCTTATGGGTTTTGTTTTGTTTTGTTTTTTCCCCTTACGGCATCCATCTTATGATTTTTTTCTTGCCTTTTGAACTTTCTTCACCTTCAGTCTGTTCCTTGAGTTATACATAAGTTCTCTAAGGTGTCTGCTGTCTTGACAATACCAGGAAAGAGACAAATAAATCAACCCAACAGCTCAACTGCACCTCTTTTATTGCCTAGGCAGGAACACATGCACGCCCACAATAAATCACCACCGCCCAAGAAAAGCATGTCCCAGATTAACGAGCAGCTTGGCCCTCTGTCCAAAACACTTCAAGAACATTGGATACATTGGGATGGTAAGATGGCTCCCCTTGAATAGATGGTAGAGAACAGGTGTTCTCCTCCACCACAAAATCCTAGAACGGAGGCCTCAAATTCTGAAGCATTTTATCCTGTGCTCCACCCCATTCATCCAAATACAGACAACCAAAGGGCCACTGTGATAATGGAGAGGACACCCTGGACACACATACCCCAGAGCACAGGCAGAACCAATACCACACCCAATAAAACAATGATCTTCCCACCATCTCAGAAACCTTAAGAAAAAAAGACTTTCTTGGCTAGCCCAGAAAGCAAATGACTACGTATGTCACTGTTTCAACGAGTGTGAAGAGGGAAGCAAGATGTGGGCACAGACGGTAGTGAGCTTTTTCCTCTTCCGAGCCACAACCCAGCCCTGTGCTGAGAAGGTGCAAAGTTTGAGGGGGGTGAGGACCTGAGGGTTCATAGTCATGGGGCTGAGAGGGATCTAGAAGGAGAAGCTAGGGCTCCAACCATACCCCTCGTGCACTCTTGTCTGACTTCCAACTGCCAGTATCTCAGCTCTTTGCCTGATGGTGGCCCAAGTATCTCCCAGCCACAGCGGGCTGGAAGTACCTGAAAATAACCATGTCTGGAAGTAGCTTTCAGGTATGACTGACCTCCCTCAACCTTTAAGAAGTCCGAAACACATATTCCACACTGGTGCCCCAGTGGGATTGAGACCTTGGTGCCCACAGTGAAAACTGCCTGATAAAAGCTCTTTGTATTGGCCTCCTTCCATTACCTATCTCACGTTCCCACTCCCAACCCAGTACTTCCTGGGGTCACCCCTCAAATAAATGACTTGCACTTCAATCTATATCTCAAGGTTTTCTGAGAAAATGCTAACCAAGGCGTTCGGGACAATGAAAGTACAAATCCGGAGGGGTGTGGGCAGATAGGCAAACCCTCTATCACCCACCCGTCTCCAGTCTTCATGCGCGAACCCACGTCCTGACCCATCTCAGCAAGGGTCTTTAGACCGTCCACTGACACTCTGCAGAGCCGCTAAATTGCAGTACCAAAAACAGGAAGTTATTTAAGAAATATGCTTGACTAGATGTGAATAAGGTAGTGGGACTAAATACAGCCCACGACTGTTGCAATTACACAATGCACTGAAATTGCAAATTGAGTGCAATAAGTTATTGAAAGTGCCAAGTTACTCTTACCCAGTTAGGGAGTTTTAATACCACTTTTAAATTTTCTCTCTACCCCTATCTCTATCTCTATGTTTCAGACAAAGAAGCCATACTATTCTTGCTTCAACAAGAGAAGTGCCGTTTCCTTCTGTGGCCCTCGCTCAGGTGTTAGGGGTTGCTTCATTGTGATCTTTATTTTTTTTTTTGCATCACCTCCCTAGGTCCCATTCCCCTAGTGAAAGCGCCCACCCCCCCATCTATCCGTATGGCAGCCATCTCTCCAACACTGCCCCCAGCTCTTCCTTGACTGAACTTTCTCTCTGAGAATGCAGAGACGGCGTCTTCCCCTCCCTATGTAAGTCAGGTAAAGCCAAGCTCTCCTACTCCACTCTCTCCTTAATTTCACACATTAACACAAGGCTGTGTGTGTGCTGTCTGCCTTATTGAAAGGTAGAAAAATGACAGCCTGGAAATAGCTTGTATGGGGATTTAACATCAGGCTGTTCTCAGAGTTTAACAAAATTATAAGGATAAAGTGACACCTTTACCAGAGTACCTTCAGGAATGTGAGAGGCAGGCAGCATAGTCTTTACGGGTGTGGCTCTGAAGCAGCTGGAATGCATGAATCTAAGTCTAATCTATCATTCCTATGTGGCCTTGGGCAAATTGCTTCAAAGCTCCGTGCCTCAGTTTCCCCATCTGAGCATCAAGGACAATAACAGCACTTTGCTCATAGGGTGGTTGCAATATATAAATGAGCGTAGAGTGCTTAGCACAGGGCTTGGCATATGGCAAGCCCTTAATAAATGTTAAGAGTTGTTATTGCAAACCAAGCTCCCTGCCTTGCTTCTCTCTTCAAGAGAGTCCATTCTTCACATTTCCATTTTCAAGCTTTCTCCCTATGGACAATATTTGGAGTTGCCTAGGTCCTTTCTCCACCATGGCCACCCTCAGGACATAATAATGCCTAGAAACATTCAGTATGGAGGAGCCACAGTCTGGGCTACTCTGAAAACCCTCTGAAGCACCTGTCAGTGGCAGGAAGGAGACTCTCATTCTTCCTGCAGCGTCTCAGTTTCCTATGAGTAACTACTTCTTGGTGGACATGTATTGTTATGTGCATGTACACACATGTACACTCACACACATACTTTCAAAGGACAAACAGTGATTCTCAGAACCTGGGGAGTCTCAATCTATGAAGGGACAATTGAATCTGCCTTGGTTCTCCTTCCCACAATGGAAACACCAACATATATTACTGCTGTGTAGAAGGTGGGTTCTCTATTCACATTGTCCTGCTTCTAAGAAGAACATTGCTAGGGGCATTGTAGTACACAAGAAGCAAAGCCTATAATAGCACCACTTCAAACAGCAGAGCCATTTACCTTTAATTTCTACTTTTAGAAATGAAGTATACAAAGGCTTGGCACAAGATCAGAATCAGACACTATTCTTTACCTTGGACCAGAAAAAATCCTAAGGCAGGGTTACCACCCTCTTCTAGTTTCTGAAATTGAAAGGAAAAAGCATAGAGATATATTCCCTTGTCCACAGCAAAGAGCAGGGATGGCTCTTCCAATATTTGTTTAACACATGTTAATTGGGCACCTATAATATGTAAGTGGTGGACACTGAATGGAAATCCAAAAAACATAAATCTGGTCTTGTCTTTAAACAGATGGTAATCTAGTCAGAGGCAGGGGAATGCTTCAGAAGGACAGATGGAGAAAAGAGGTGGTGCCCTGATCACTACTTTGCACCACCAAGTGCTTGGTCCTTGGTAGCAAAGTTTAAAATATGGTTTTAAAAAGAGTTGAAGTCTGGGGCAAGCCTAGTGTGTGTGTTAATCCATTCAGAGCCCAGATTTCATCTTAGCTATGATTTTCAAAAATCACCCATATTATGGGCTTTTCCTTTATATAGCTCTTCAGTCCATACATATCTGATAAGGTCTAAAACTACACGCATGCATCCTAGATAGATTGTCTGTGCTGCCCCATAATTCCTACCAATCCCCCATTCTATTGTCAACTGCCATCTAACATTTGAAGGGGTTTGGGGCAAGAGTTTTCAGGAAAGGGTAGTGTTTTTAGGAAAACATTTTGAAGTAAGAGATTGAATAGATGATTCTCACTTAGGACATCACCATCATCCTGGCACATTTGTCTTCTGTTAGCACACGATGTTACTAACAGAGAATACCAGGCAGTCCAAGGAGAGAGAATGCTGACCACAAAACATTTCTTTTTCTCTTTTTTCTTTTTTCTTTTTTCCTGAGACGGAGTCTCTGTCGCCCAGGCTGGAGTGCAGTGGCGCGATCTCAGCTCACTGCAAGCTCTGCCTCCCAGGTTCACGCCATTCTCCTGCCTCAGCCTCCCGAGTAGCTGGGACTACAGGTGCCTGCCACCACGCTCGGCTAATTTTTTGTGTTTTTAGTAGAGACAGGGTTTCACTGTCAATACATTTCTTACATGGTGGCTCTCCAAATTAAAGAAAAGGTTTTAAATGAATGATGATGAATACCTACCCGGCTCTGATTGGTAACTTTCACCATTAAACCTGCAAATTAAAAAGGCATTTAAGCCAAAATTCATCCTCCCTGCAACTCATTGAGGGAATGAGTCACTGAAGCAATTCTCACGTTTCTCCAGGCAGAAAGACAGGAGACTTTCCAAAAAAGGTTGTAGTTTTCCTGTTTCCTTGGCTCCCTCCACACATAGCCCAGTCATGACCACATGTGGTGATAGGCAGGAACCTATTGCCTTATTTGGGAATCTTGAGCCCTCTTTGTAGGGCTAGTGGGGGCAGGCTGAGAAGTCCACATCAAAACCACAATCGTGAACAACAATGGAGAGTCAGATAAAGGAAGTAGGCATTTTATCTAGATTAAATATAAAATATTGACCCAAGAAGTAAATGTTTTCATATGCATTGCTTCTTAAAGGACTCCTAGGAAAATATTTAGAATCTGCCATTTTCCTGTAATAATTTCACTCATTTTCCTTCTAGCCGTGATGCTGACTGCATTTCCCAGCTGCTGCTGAAACAGCTCTTCTGTTGGGGGAGATTATGTGGGCTAACATTCACCCACGATTATCTAAACTGATGTTTCTCAAGTATCCTTCATTCTGACCCCAACATGTGCTGTGTGCATTCATTACTGCATGCTGATAGCAGGAACAGTGTGGGCCCCAAACAAGGAGATTGCACAATGAGAAATGGAGGCTAAGGGCATGAATGTTCTGAATTTTATAGCTTCCTGTCTGCTTTCCCTTAGGGGAATATAATTGGGGGACTGGACCCAACACAAATCTCAACTACGCATTTAGGCCTCCACAAAGAAGCAAGACTTCTAGTCTTTTCTGGAGCACTGCAAGCTGTACAGAAAACATACATTCCTAAGGGATTCTGCTGGCAACCACTCTTTTTATTCTGTGGTTCTCCAAAGATAAGGTCACTCAGCTCAGAGAGAAAAGGAAAGTGGGATGGGGAGAGAGAGGATCAACCAGTAATGGGTGTGTCATCTCAAACTGGAGTGTGTGTCCATTATCAACCCCAAGAAACCCAGAAAAACAAAAGCTTTTTCCCCAGGTGGCGAGAGTGTCAACTGCATATGAGAGGGAAGGGTGCCCTCTGCTGTCGTCTGTAATTTTTGGTTTTTAATTTCAAAGGAAACGTTCCAGCTCCATGTAAATCAGACTTTAACATTTTTGCCAGGCATGGTGGCTCAGGTCTGTAATCCCAGCACTTAGGGAGGCTGAGGCGGGCAAATCACCAGGTCAGGAGTTCAAGACCAGCCTGACCAACATGGTGAAACCCCATCTCTACTAAAAATACAAAAATTAGCTGGGCATGGTGGCGGGCACCTGTAGTCCCAGTTACTTGGGAGTCTGAGGAAGGAGAATCGCTTGAACCCAGGAGGCAGAGGTTGCAGTGAGCAAAGATTACGCCACTGCACTCCAGCCTGGGCGACAGAGCAAGACTCCATCTCCAAACAAAAAAACAAAAAAGGAAACATTTTACACATTAAATAGGGAAGCCAAACTTGGGATTTTGACCGTTTGAACCAGGCTAGGTTCTGTGTTCTGTGTTGGATGAGAGAGACTTGAGGGATAGCACAGGCAGCAATCATAATTCCATTTCAGATGCCTGCTGAGAGAAAATTGTGGTTTGGAAGAGGGCCTGTGAGCTTCATATATTCAGGACAATTTGCCTAGAAATAAAACAACTTCTTGGGAGCAGGGTTCTTATTGGGTAGCAGCATACTTGGACAGCATCTCCACTTATTTCCCTGTCCTTTCCCAGTAAACCAATTTGGGTTCATTATTAGATTCCTGAGTTTGTTTCTTCAGGAAAGAAAAACAAAATACAGTTCTCACTTAGGGAGGTGGAAGGCAGTGGCTTTGCATGAAGATACGAATTTAAAATAAATAAGTACAAGTGCTCAACTCTGATGAAAGATTAGTTGTATGATTTAATGTGCTTTCCTAGGGACATGGAAATTAACTGAGATATAAAATAATGAATCTGGACATCTGCCTTAGAGTTAATCCAAATGCAATCTACAAGGCAAACTTAATCACAGTTATAATTAATACTTTGCAAATGGAAATGACTGGAAATGAAAGGCTGCAAACAACATTGATATTAATGCTTCAATATTTGCTCTCTCCCTAGTTTTTACTTTCAAAATTATTTTTATCATCTTCTACAAATGTCACACCTTGTACTTTATAAGGCATTTTGTTACATAGCCTCTTTATAGCTGATTTCATCCCATTATCAAAGGGTCATGGTGGGACTACCTACATTCTTAGAGGTTTCTAAACGTTTCTGATTTCATTTTGCATTCTAGCAACCGGCTGACTCCACCTGAACTCGGGACTCGTGACTCAAACAGTCCTTTGGCCCCCACCCAGAGGCAGACTTAGCTCACAAGGACTTTTCCACACCCCTATGATTTTATCGCCAACTAATCAGCAGCACCCATTCCCCAGCCCTCTGCCCACCAAATTATTCATAAAAACGCTACCATCTGAGTTCTTAGGGAGGCTGATTTAAATAATAACTCAAATCCTTCTGCTTCGCTAGCTCTGTATTAATTAAACATTTTCTCTGCTGGAAAAAAAAATCTGGTTTCAAACATCTATCACTTGAACCCTTTTGGATTCAAGTAATGGAACCCAACTTGACCAAGGGAGGATTTATCTGCTCATGTTAATCAACATTAAGATCAGAAGTGCAGCTAGATCTCAGAGAGGACAGGAACCAAAAGGCTAAGTTGCATAAAAGTTTTCTCCATCTTTCATCAGTGCTAATTTCATTCTCTTTTATCTTGAGATTGGCTCTTCCTATGAGAAAGAAACCATGGCCGCTGGCCACTTTGGGGTTCATATTTCCCCACCTCCATCTTCTACAAGAAAAAGGATGCCTTCTCTTAAATCCTATGTTTTAAATCCCAAGGAAAGTTTCTGATTGCCCTTGCCTGGGTTATGAGTTCATATATCTGGCCAGGGTGGATGGGGTACTAAGATGGACAATTAGAAGAAAGTAGAGCTGAATAGGCGAAATAACAGAGCTTTCTTTCATGGGGCTTTTCTTGTGTGTCAGGCACTGGGCTAAGCATTTTTTCATTTTTTGTACATAATTTCCTCTAATTCCCCAAACAATCCTACAAGACAAGTGTTATTATTAGATTCTGGAATTGACATTCAGAGTTAAGCAACTTGTCCAAATTTGCACAGCTGGCAAATTGCAGAACTAAACCCATCCCATTTGTCTGATGATGTATGTTGGTTTCTGCTTTAGAAAAAATGATTTCTGGAGTTCTGGTCAAGATTACATGCAACCTATTCGTACGCAAATCCTGAATATAAAAATTCTCTTTTTGAATTGAGGACAAATAAGCTATGATCCATACTTTCTTCAGCATAAGGGCTGAGTTTTGTTCAATTTTGTTTTCCTTTTAACGTCTCATCTAATGCCCTGGACATAGTAGTTGCCAAGTAAAAATGATTTGTAGGGTATAGTGAAAGGCCTCCTAACTACAACTCAAGATGCAGATGTAAGAAAAGATTAATAAATTTGATGACATAAAAATTAACTTATTTTGTGCACAGCAAAAAAATGATGTAAAGAAAATCAAAACACAAAGTGCAAGAAGAAGCTCTTCTTGCCCTATGTGGAGAAACTTGCCCTGGGAGAAATTATTTACAACAAATCTTACAGCTAAGGAGCTAAAATTCCTACCATGCAAAGAACTTTTTGTAGTTGAGTTTTAAAAGGCCAAAAATGCTATAGAAAAATGTGCAAAAGTCCTGAACAGACAGTTCGCAAAAAGAGATGCAAAAATGACTCTTAAACTTACAAAAAGATGCTCAGCTTCATTCATAACAAAAGAAATGCAAACTAAAACTACACTGAGACACCATTCTCAGCTGTCAGAGTGGCAACAACTAAAACCTGACAACATGTTCTGTTGGTAAACCGTGGGGAAATGAGCACTCTCATTGCTAGAGGAAATGCAAAACTGTGCAATATCTATGTAGGGATATTTGGCAATATCTAACAAAGCCACATATCCATTTACCCTTCCACCTAGCAATGCCACTTGTAGAAATTTACACTGCAATACACCTCTAACAATATTAAAATGCATGTGCAAAATGTTATTTATTGCAGTAGTATTTGTCCAAGCATAGGACATTGGTTAATCAACTATGGTGCATCCACACAATGGAATACTATGCAGCTAAATTAAAATCACCAATGAAGGGCAGCTAAATTAAAATATGGTATGCCTCCAGATGTGTTACCCTGAGAAAGACACAACATCATCTATATGATATTCTGTCCAAGAATGCATAACATCTTCAGATTTGCATACCTGCAGGACCCTCCTTTCCCTGTGGATCCCAAAGCAATACCTGGAGGGCTTAGGGAGGGGCACCTTGTTTATATGAAAGAGAACCTGCCTCTACTGCGGTCTTCCCAGTCTCAATAAAAGAAGCTCCAAGCTTCCAGTTATTCAGGCCAAAAGCTTTTGCTCCTCAAGATTCAATATCTCCTTCTTTTATATATTTTTAAAATACTTTTATTTTTATTTTTCTTCAAGGCAGGGGCTAGCCCTGTCACCCAGGCTGGAGTGCAGTGGCACAATCATAGCTCACTGCAACCTTGAACTTCTGCGTTGAAGTGATCCTCCTGCCTCAGCCTTCCTGAGTTGCTGGGACTACAGGCACATACCACCAAGCCTGGTTAATTTTTAAAAATGTTTTATAGAGATGGGAGTCTCATTATACTGCCCAGGCTGGTCTCAAACTCCTGGCCTCAAGCAATCCTCCCACATTGGCCTCCCAAACTGCTGGGATTACAAGCGTAAGCCACCAAGCCCAGCCAATATTTCCTTCTTGATAAATTGTAAGAAAAATATAGAGGAGTTACTCTTTGTATGTCAACATTTGTCTCAGAGGCCCTCTGCTCAGGCACCTCAGGTTTTGGGGAAATAGGAAGAGGATCGGAGGATGAGCAGATTAACACCTACCCCAATCCAAATGTTGGGACTTTCAACACTGTACAGCTGGTAACGCTTACAAATATCATGATATCTTAATAAATTGAGTATTATTTGAAGCCCGCACTAGAAACCCCTCGTTCATTTTTGTAGAACCAGAAGCACCATTAGGTAGTGATAGAGCCCATACTTCCCCTCACCTTTCACTCACCAGCACTCAGTCTCATGGCTACACCTAATTGCAAAGGAAGCTGGGAGATGTAGTCTAGTCATGTGTCCAAGAGGGGAAAGGAAATGGTTTGGTGAACAACTAGCCAGTCTCTGCCACTTTGGTGGTAGATTACAAAGAATGTCTTCCCTTTCACTAGTATAAATCTATTGTTATTAAATATCAAAACTTATAGTTTTAAAATTATGATTTTTAAAAAATATATTAAATGGATATCCTACATGAAACTCCTAATAGTGCAGAAAACCCATTAAGTAAACTATAGATGCCAAACTTTGAGTAACATGGGAGAAAAGTCATATCAAGACATTTCTCAGAAATTTTCCTAGGTGATGGTAATTGAGAGACTGTAGATAGCAGGCTGGTTTCTCCATACGAAGCAAAATTAAGTGTTGCTGAAGCAATTCTGAAGTTCTAACTGATAATAACTGCACACCAGCTGTTCCCATTTTATAATACTTTTCCATAAAGCCCCAGATTTTAACTTTTGCCTTTTTTTTTTTTTTTTTTTGAGGCAGGGTCTCATTCTGTCACCCAGGTTGGAGTGCTGTGGCACGATCTTGGCTCACTGCAACCTCTGCCTCCAGTTTCCAGTGATCCTCCCATCTCAGCCTCCCTGAGTAGCTGGAACTCTGGGCACATGCCACCACGCCCAGCAAACTTTTGTATTTTTTAGTAGAGAAGGAGTTTCACCATGTTGGCCAGGCTGATCTCAAACTCCTGACCTCAATTGATCTACCCGCCTCCGCCTCCCAAAGTGCTGGGATTACAGGCATGAGCCACCATTCCCAGCCTTAATTTTCACTTTTTAAAAATCATTTCCCCTTATTATGGAATTTGTATCTTCTACCTGTATGGTGGCTCAAAAGTGAGCAAAGTAAAAAGAAGGAACGCTAAGATTAGGAAAAAAAAAATAAGAAAAAATCCACAGGACTTCAGAAGTGACAGGCAGTACTTGTCCTTTCTAATGAAAGATTGGATCATTCTCTGTTGTTGGGGCTGAACCCCAACTGGAGCTAAGGGTGTGAGTGACAAGAACACAGCACAGTTCCCATGATTTTGCCATTAGCCATCTCTCTTTGCTCTTCCACTATGGTCTTTTTCAAATTGCATTTATTCTGCAGGGAAGCCTTAAATCAGAGATCCTGATTTAGTTGGTCTGGGAAGTAGAGTCTTAGGCATCAGTATTCTTTTAAAACTCCCCAATTTTGAACAATTGGTATCGTTCAAAAATCCTTATGTGCACCAGAGGTGAGAACCACTGATTTCCTCTCTGCATTGCTGTTTGGTTGACTAATTTGGGGCATTTGACCATACTACCTCTGATGAAACTGACTCAAATGAAATTCAAAGTTCATTCATTTCAAACGCATGAAGAAAAAAAAGCAGGAATCCCTCCCCTACCCAGGGCATAGTTTAAATCATGACCAGTGCTAAGAACAGACTCTGGGTAGCCACAAACAGTGATCACAAAGTTCCTGCCCTGAAATTGGTCTGATTTCTTCTCACAGGGAGCTCTACTGGCCAGGACATTTCTGAATTAGCTTCTTGCCTCAGTTATGCCCTTGAACAACTCTGTAGAAAGTTGGGACAGAGCTTACTGTCCATATAGATGAGTTGGGTATGTGATCAAGTAGACAATTTGGGGACCCTCTTGGCATTATCAATGCAAACTATGTTGGTTCCTCAGTAATACAAGCAGAACAAGTATGGTCACCCAGACTTGGAATGAGTGTCCTGTATTGTTTGTAAAGACTGTTTGGCAAGTGGAATTCAAATGTGGTGAATTACACTAAGACTTTCAATCAAATCCAACCGAATGACATGCATATAGACCAGGGTTTCTCAGCCTCGTCACTACTGACATTTGGGGCTGAATTATTCTTTTGTGGGGGCTATGCAGTGGATTGTAGAAGGCTTAGCAGCATCCCTGGTCCCTACTCACTAAACACCAGTAGCATCCCCACCTCCTGGTTGTGACAACCAAAAATGTCTCCAGACATTGCCAAATGTCCCCTTATGAGGAAAAACTGTTCCTGTTGAGAACCACTAATACAGACTCACTATTAGTTTGTCAATTAAAAAAAAAAACCAGTGTTGTTGTTTTGAAATTTCTCAGTTTCAAAAGAATCAGTTGAAAAGGGCTTCCTCCCAAAATTCTTCTCCAACTGTCTGCTTCCTTCTAGTCCCTTCTGCTCCCATCATGCCATGCACACCAGTAGCAAGAGTGAGCATTGCTCTGGGACCGCAGTTCTCAACCAGGGGTTGCTCCCCAGGGGATATGTGGCAATATCTGGAGACATTTTTGTTTGTCAATACTGGGAGGTGGGCAGGTGCAACTGTCATCTAATGGGTGGAGGCCAGGGCTGCTGCTAAACATTCTATGGTGCACAAGACAGCAGCCCCCAACATACACAATAAAGAATTACTGGGACCAAGATATCAATAAAGCTGAGGTTGAGGAACCTTGATTAAAAACAAACATGTCCACAAAGTCCAAACTGAAGAACCATTTGGGGAAATCTTTAATAATATATATGACTGGTTCTCGGTGGGGGTGATATTTGTCCTTTAGGGACATTTGGCAATATCTGCAGGTATTTTTTTTTGTCACAGCTGGGGAGGTGGGGTGCTACTGGCATCAAATAGGTAAAGGCCAGGGCTGCCACTAAAACTCCTATAGTACACTAGAGAGACTCCCACAACAAAGGACCATCAGGCCCCAAATTGCAATAGTGCCAAGGCCTATTACCCTAGGATCACTTCCGCTGTGACCATGGGACCCCCTGGTTTTTCCACCCCTGTTGACTCAGTGCTTTGGCTTTTGTTTTGTGTATCTGCCCTAGTGTCGCCCATCCAGGTTTGGATGTCTAGACCTGACGCAACTTTGGCACAGCATTAGGGTGGCTCAGAAGGAAGCTTGGCACAGAGCTCAGCTCTAGAACAGATCAATACTGGGAAGTAGGCCAGTTCTCATCAAAGGTTCAGCAGGGTGGGGTCAGGGGAGGCAAGCCACAGTCACAATTCAAGATGGATGACAGCACAAATTGCCCTGCAAAAGACACTATGTTCTGCCAGGCATGGGGACAGAGTGGCTGGGAATCTGAAGCAATAAAGAGTTTTACTGTAAAATCAGGCTACTTCTGTAAAGTCAAGCAATGAGCAAAACAGTCCCAGCCAGCAAGCTGGGGTTTGAGGACAGGGCTAAATCCTGGGGTGGGACACCTTGTGAAACAGTAAGTCGGGACCCCAGGAAGAGGCAGGAACATGGATACTTTGCAAACCAGCTGAAGGAGGATTTGAATCAGGGACTAAAGCGTAACTGTGGGCTGAGCCTTGTGGTTCATGCCTGGAATCCCAACACTTTGGGAGGCCAAGGTAGGCAGATGGTTTGAGCCCAGGAGTTTGAGACCAGCTTGGGCAACATGACGAAACCCTATCTCTACAAAAAATACAAAACAGCCTAGTGTGGTGGCATGTGCCTGTGGTCCCAGCTACTTGGGAGGCTGAGGTGGGAGGATCGCTTGAGCCCACGAGGTGGAGGCTGCAGTGAGCTTTGATTACACGGCTGCACTCCAGCCTCTATCTAACAACTACTATGCGGGGCAGATGGGAGGCTTGTGCTCAGTTTAGAGAAAGGGTGCCAGATGTTCGTTAACAGAGTGGAGATGCCATGGGGGAGGGAGGTGGTGACATGGAAAACGTTACTGAGTTCAGTAATAAGCAATAGGACACTGCACCCTGGGTCTGAAAAATAGGAACCCTGATTTTGCAACAAAGAGAAACTCTCCCTTCTCCCTAACACCACACACACACACACACACACACTCACACACTCACACACACACACGTGCATGCACACACACCACCTCTAACATACTATGGGACTCACTGAGACAATTCCTCCCTGTGTGCAGGATTGGTCTGGAGCACTAGGGATCATGCTGAAGCAAAAGTGGCTCCTTGAACAGAGCAGAAGCAAAGCAGTCGAGGCCAAAATTGTAATCAGCTTTTTGCTTGTGTTTTTGTTTTTTAATAGCATCAGCTTTGTTTTTTAAATTATATATTTTAAAAAGTTTTAAATATAACATACATTCCTTATAGAAAATCTGCAAACTACAAAAGAATAAAAAGAAGAGGGAAAAAAAGACATCCCTATACTACCTCTGTTAATATTCTTCTAGTCTTTTTTTGCCAAGATTTGTTTTTGCACAAAGAGAAAATATATTTCTATGTGTCACTTTGTATCCTTAACATCATGACAGAATCATTTCCCTTGCTATTACAAATTCAACATAAATAAGTTTTGTGACATTTCTTGGTTTTGTCTGATTATAAAGTCAACCCATTCTCCATGTAGAAAATTTGGAAAGTAGGAAAAAGTGTAAAAAAATGTACATAATCTATGATTCCATATCTAAATGATAATCACTCAAGATGTTGGTGGGATTTTTTCCTGTCTTTTTTTTTTTTTTTTTTTTGCTTTGTTGGTACCTTTATTCTAATAATTAACTGATATTCACCTTATAATTTGCTTGACTTATAGTAATTATCTAGGCAACACCATCCTTCCAGAATTTTGCCATGGCCTGGGCCTTGTATATTTGAATCCATAAGAAAATGTTAACTTTTTTCTTCAGATGGACCCTGGATTTATATTTCACTTTGAATTCTTCCAAGTAATAAACTCCCAGCCCAAGTAGTAGACAGGGAAACCTTCTTTTCCCTACTCATCACTATTCTTGTGGAGCGTACTTCCCCGCCGCCCCCCCTCCGCCCCCGCCCCAGTTTCTTGATGGAAATGCTCTGCAATATATCAGATTTGGTGGTGTGGATAGGACAATTGAAAATGCCTATGAATCTGTAGCTGGAATCTCATTAAGGATTTCGGTGATCATTGGTTTGTATAATTCAAACCTTATTTTATATATGTACATACATCCACAAACAAGAATTTGTCCCCAAACAAAATTGAGGTTTGCCTCTAAAACTCTTAGGAATGGAGATATTTGTCCAAAGGTAACACAAGATGTTGGTAAGAACATTGACTTAAAGTCAGAAGGCCAGAGTTTGAATTGACATTGACTACCCAGTCATGGGAATTTAGCAAATTGTTTATCTTTCCTGAGCCTCAGTTTCCTTGTCTATAGAAAGGAGATAATAGCTATGTTATCAAGGATTAAATGAAGTAACAAACACAGACAACATAATACATGGTGAAAGATTTATATGATCTGAAGAGAAAAATAGAACTGCCATTCCACCCAGCAATTCCACTACTGGGTGTCTAGCCAAAGGAAATCATTATATTAAAAAGACACTTGCACTTGTATATTTATTGCCGCACTATTCATAATAGCAAAGTTATGGAATCAAACTCAGTATCCATCAACACATGATTGGATAAAGAAAATATGGTACACAGACACCATGGCATACTATGTGGCCATAAAAAAGAATGAAATGATATCTTTTGCAGCAACGTGCATGGAGCTGGAACCCATTATACTAACTGAAATAATTTAGAAACAGAAAATCAAATATCACATGCTCTTGCTTGTAAGTGGGAGCTAAACAAATGGGTGCACATGGACATAAAAATGGAAATATTAATGATAGACACTGGAAGCTCCATAAGGGGGAAGTGGAAGAGGATGAGAGTTGATAAATAACCTATTGGATACAATGTTCACTATTTGGGTGATGGTTACATTAGAAGCCCAAACCCCACCATTACACAATATATCCATGTAACAAACTTGCACATTCCCTGAATCTATATTTTTTTTTAAAAAATACAAACTATAGTGGCTGACACAGAAGAACCCCTTAATTATATACCAGCAGTGAGCCAAGTAAGTTGCTATGTCACAGGCTGGCAAACTATGGCCCAAGGGCCAAATCTGGCATACTGCTTGTTTTTGTAAATAAAGTTATATTGGAACAGAGCCAAACCCATTCACTCATGTATTGCTTATGGCTGCTTTCATGCTGTATTGGCAGAGGGCAGTAGTTGCCACAGATACTGTGGGGCCCTGAAAAGCCTGAAATATTTACTACCTGGTTCTTTACAGAAATTTATTTCCCACCCCTGTGTTAAATGTTTCCCCAAAACCACAGAGGTAAATTCTATTGTCTTCCCATTTCACAGGTCAGGAAACTGACACATGCAGAGATTAAGGACTTGCTCACACTGCTCTTACTGAATTGGATCATGATCCCAGTTCTATCTCAATTCAAAGTTTAGCAACCACTCTACAATGCTTCTTCAAAAGATACTTGAATTAAATCTGAACTCTCATGGCCTTAACTTCTACTTCTGCCATAACATCTCACTTTCAACCATTGATAATGATTGAGCCTTGAAAATAGACATTAGTGTCTCTTACTTTCATTCCAGCATGCTGTTACATAGCTCCTCCAAAAGAAACCACATCTCATCTTCAAACCAATACATCACACTGCAAGTCAGGGAAGTGGATGAAACTGTGGCATTGTCAGAGTCAAGAACTGTGAAGGATCTGAGATTTGATCCTACTAGCAGTCTTACGAGTTAGTCTGCCACAGTTTCATGAATTCTGGCAAAAGATATGAGACTCTTGGGTCAGAGACAAAAGAGACTTCATTATTCTCAGAACTATAAGCAGCATGAGTTTTCATATTCACATCAGATCCTTCTCACTTCCCAAGTCCCATGGGAGCTACACAGAGTGGCCCAGGTAGATGCCGTGTATGCAGTGAGTTTACATCACAGCTGAGGAATCCTTAGTTTAGGAAACCCAAATCTTTTACAGTGGACAGTAGGTAAACCTGCCTGACTTTTGCTTGAGAGACAGATATTATCTTGGTTATACTTGATAGCAAACAAACTTGCCCTCTGTTCTGGAAGTAGATGTTCTTTCTCCCTTTCAAAGGATGCTATACAAACATCCTTGACAAAAAAGTGCAGAACAAAGGTTGTCAGCACCTCTGCCAGCAAGACAAAACTGTAAAGGTGTGGAAAATTGTCTCCCAACAGTCATTAACAAAAGCTCTATGTCGCTGTGCTCTTTGTGTTGAATGGTTTTTACTTTCTCTAGGTTTTCCAACTGGTAAATACTACATTCGCTTCTTCACAAACCAGTGCACTGTGAACTTGTCTTTGCAATTAGTAACAAATAATTTTACTTTATTTCAGCATTGTGTGCTCTCTTCTGAGAAAAATAAGCACTTTCTTCTTTTAATTCATGAAACATGACAGTGAAGAGTCTAAGGGTTTATTATTCTGACAGTCCTGCCCAGGCTGAAAATCTCAAACTGGTCCAAATGACCCAACTGTCAGTTCCAAGTCTTTAGCTCTTCCCCATGCAATTGAAGTTCTTAGCATCCAGGAAAAGCAGGCAGAAGCTGTATAACTTAAAGCAGGGAGATAATCAATCTTGCTAAAGCTGAGATGGATGTGGGTGTGTGGGTGCAGGGAAAGAAGCAGCACCAGGCAGATGGGAACACTGAAAGCAGGTACTATATAAAGTCTCATCTGAGTAGCCAAGCAGTAGCACTAATGCGGTGTCTGATGCCAGCTAAATACAATGCCACATAACTACCTTTTCAATGCAAAAAATAATTTCTATCCTCTGAAGTGTTTGATGCCATCAGATGTCATGAGAACAAACTGACACGATAATATTTAAAGCCAATAGTAAAAGATACATATCAAGGGAAAACATACGGACTGTATTTGCTCAGTGCCCGACTGTAAGCAAAGGAAAACAAAAACATGCACATTTCACATTGTCAAGAAAAAGGCAGAAGCATATCTTTACTCAAAATAAACATCACCAGCAGGTGCAAAACATACATACGTTTACTCTCCACACTTGCTGATGAGACCACCAAGTAAACATGCATGTAAGCTTGTAGCTGAGGATGACAAGCAGAAGCACACATCTGTCAAGAGAGCAGACTTCACTCGTCTTCACTGGGTGGTTCACTTCTGAGGGGGCTCTTCTTCCAGCCGCTACTGAATCAGGGTCCATGTCTACACAAGGTTTTAAAACAGGCTTATTTTCTATGTATTTTAGGAGACTGGATGACCCCATTTTAATGGCCAGACTGAATGCATTCAATTATACCAGGCTAATTATCATCCCACTGTGGACATTGTAATTGACAGGTCATTGGCAGGTCTAGAGAGTGGCTCTTTTCAAATGAAATTTAGGTGCCAGAGAAAGAGTTTGCTTACTATTTGTTCTTTCACAGTCAACGTATTTTTTCAAACATACTGTTATACGTCTTTGAAAGCCACCTTGAATTCTTTTTCAAATGAGACAAGATGTCAAAAAATAAAAAAAAAAAGGATAAGATAGAATACCCACCTTCAGTGTTCTGTTAACTTAGTTAAGCAGACTATAATATTAAAAAATAAGCCAGACATGGTGGCACATACCTATAGTTCCACTACTTGGGAGGCTGAGGTGGGAGGATCACTTGAGCCCAGGAGTTCAAGGCCAGCCTGGATGATATAGCAAGACTCTCTCAAAAACAACAACAACAACAGAAAAGAAACAAACAAAAACTAAGCCCCATGAAAGAGGTACAACACACAAGGGCCAAAGAATCCATATTTGGAAAGAAATCAGAGAAGAGTTTTTGGAGACGATGTGTTTAAGCTGGACTCTTAAGTTGGTAGGATCCAGAAAGACAGAAGAGAGGCAGGGAGAAGTGAGAAAATGTAGATGAAATTGACAAAGAAGTAAGATGCTACATTACAAGAGAGAATAACACTGTCTCATTGTGAAGAACACTGAGGGTCAGGCTGAGGCATCTGAATGAACTTGGGAGGACTTTTGAAAAGCAAGGACTGTGGTTTTTCATCCCTTGCAATGCTCTTTTACTCAGTCCTCCTTTTTGTTGACTTCTGATAATGGCAGTAGAAAGGGCTGCTTAGAGGAGATGTGCAACTTTTTGGAGAGAATACAGTACCAGAAAATTCAGGGAATCAGGCCTTGGCAGGTTTGTTAATGGCTAATTCTTGAGGAACTATAACCACTTTAGTTCTCAGGGTATTTACAAAATCATTTGAAGCCTTGTTTACCTCTAAAGAACTGATACAGAAAGCAAAACACATACAAATGTACATTTATTAGTAGATATCATAAGATGCAAGAATCAAGAGCACATTAGTAGGGAAAAATAACCAGCAATGTAGGAGTCCATAAAACAGAGACTAAGTCTTATGTAAATGAATAAATCACATCAAAATAGAAGAGTATCAAAATAGGTAGGCCGAGCGCGGTGGCTCACACCTATAATCCCAGCACTTTGGGAGGCCGAAGCAGGTGGATCGCTTGAGGCCATGAGTTCAAGACCAGTCTGGCCAGTATGGTGAAACTCTGTCTCTACTAAAAATACAAAAATTAGACAGGCGTGGTGGCACACACCTGTAATTCCAGCTATCTGGGAGGCTGAGGCAGGAGAATCGCGTGAACCCAGGAGGTGGAGGTCGCAGTGAGCCACGATCATGCCACTGCACTCCAACTGGGAGACAGAGTGAGACTCCTCAAAAAAAAAAAAAAAAAAAAATAGAGATGTCATTTGTAAAGATACTGTGGACAAAATTGGCCTTTGCTGCTGAAACACACAAAATACATGCTTTTCTGTAATCATTTATGAAGGGTTGTGCTGTTCAACAACTGACAATTTCTGTTTCAGTTGCTTAAATTTAAAGTGCAGTTCCTCAGTCATACTAGCCACGTCCCAATGTTCAATACCTGCATGTGGCCAGTGGCTACCATATTGTCATATTGACAGAGCACACAGAACATTCGTCATCATCATGGAAAGTTCTATTAGCACGTTTGAGAATTGTGGTTATTAAATTGTGGAATAGGATCATGAACTCTCTGAGAAACCGACAAAACTCATGATCCTGTCAAAAGACAAAATAACAGCAAATTTAATTTAAAGCTCTAATTGGCTTTTATTTGCAATTCTAGAATCAAGTGACACCTTATTCTATATAATAGAATGAGTGTTCTTATAAGCTGAGCAAAGGAATTTCGCTTTATAGGCAAAAAAGGGCTGAATAAAGCAGAAACAGGATAATAAAAAGCAGACGGATCATTTCAGAAATACTTTCCTTAAACGATTAAAGCAGGGGGGGATTTCCTCTGACTCAGGTAGACTGTAATCTCCCATTTTTCTGAAAACTGATCCATTTCATTTTTTTCTTTCTATTGATTTAGATTTTCTTTATTTTTATTTTTATTTTTTTATTTTACTTAAATTCTGGGATACATGTGCAGAATGTGCAGGTTTGTTACATAGGTATACATGTGCTACAGTGGCTGGCTGCATCCATCAACCCGTCATCTAGGTTTTAAGCCCCACATGAATTAGGTATTTGTCCTTATGCTCTCCCTTCCATTGCCCCCCACTCCCTGACAGGCTCCAGTGTATGACGTTCCCCTCCCTATGTCCATGTGTTCTCATTGTTCAACTCCCACTTATGAGTAAGGACATGAGGTGTTTCTGTTCCTGTGTTAGTTTGCTGAAAATGATGGCTTCTAGCTTCATCCATGTCCCTGCAAAGGACATGAACTCATTCTTTTTTATGGCTGCATAGCAGTCCATGGCATATTGTATGTATGCCACATTTTCTTTATCCAGTCTATCACTGATGGGCATTTGGGTTGGTTCCAAGTCTTTGCTATTGTAAATAGCACTGCAATAAACATATGTGTGCATGTGTCTTTATAGGAGAATGGTTTATAATCTTTTGGTTATATCCCCAGTAATGGGATTGCTGGGTCAAATGGTACTTCTGGTTCTAGATCCTTGAGGAATCACCACACTGTCTTTCATAATGGTTGAACTAATTTACTCTCCCACCAACAGTGTAAAAGCATTTCTATTTCTCCACAGCCTCCCCAGCATCTGTTGTTTCTTGGCTTTTTAATAATCGTCATTCTGACTGGCATGAGATGATCCATTTCAAAGGTCAGTTTGATTGTGTGGCACTTAGCACAAGAGACTCTATTCTGGTTTTTGGTCTCATCTGCTGGGGCCTAGTGGAGGAGACTAGTCCAAAACAATGGCCTCCCATAAACTTTGTTTAACAGATGTTTTCCTAATAAAATGTGCAAACACATATACACATCATATTTTGTATATAATTTCAGGGTTTTTTGTGGTTTCCTAAAGCCTATTCATAGATCATTTAGGGATTCTTGGCCTCCAAGTTAAGAAACCCCAGAAGACTTTAAATACTTGATTTCTGGCTCATAATCTAACTCTTTACACTAAGTCCTGTCATATTCTCAGAAATCTTTAACATCCTTATTTTCTATGTATTTTAGGAGACTGGATGACCCCATTTTAATGGCCAGACTGAATGCATTCAGTTATACCAGGCTAATTATCATCCCACTGTGGACATTGTAATTGACTGTGAATGTCACATCACAAGTGAATGTCACATCTCAAATCCTGCCTCTAATTTCCTTTTTCTTTTCATCTCCAATGACCTCTTCTACTCCATATTGGCCACACGGTCACATCCTAGACTTTAGCCTTCATCTGAAAGAACACCTATTGTCATCTGTGAAATCACAAATTCAAATATCTGGCACTCTGACTACATATTTCCTCCCCAATACTTTGGTTCTCCCAATACTTTGGTTCTCCTGCCTCATCAGGTCCATTGGCCCCTAGACTTCCTCCCTCTCAGGCACTATCTTCCTTTCTTCACTTCCTTTCCTATCCAGCTCAGATAACTTGGACCAACATTTCAACCATTCTTCTGCCAAGGTCTTCATTCCCCTTGCCTATTGTCCAGCTCTCCAATCAATTTGTCAAAATCCCGTCCTCAGTGGGTCCAATTGTCTGCCTCTTCTAATGCTACTCAGCAGAATTAGAAAAAAACTATACAATCTCTCAGATTTGCACTACAACAAATTTATAGGATCCAAAATCAATTGGGTCTTCAATGTTGCTACAACCTATTGTGTTTCCTTTGTCAAATCTTCCTCCCATTTTCCACATCAACCATTTAAAACATTCTTCCATCTCCATATGTATATAATGATATATATACATAATGACAAGCAATTGGAACTAAACTATGTCCATTGTAAAGGGATTAATTAAATAAACTATGATACATCTACAAAATGGAATATCATGTACCTATCGATAAAATGGAAAGATCTCCAGGATATATTGTTTTAAGTGAAGGTTCAGGATAGTGTTTGTCATTTCCTTTATCCAGATGAGCTAAATTATGTGCAGCGACAAATAAACTGTGACATTGTTACCAAAAACTCCAGCTGAATCTTCTGTGTTATTGGCAAAAATACCCATGTATTTAAGGTCCTTAACTTAGGTGAACACCTAATATGCATAAGTTATAAAAGTGGTTAACAAGGACATAATAACTAGCTCTGTTTAATATTTCAGTTCTCATAAGTAATCTAAATAAACTGCTAAAAATGAATAAAATATAAATGGGGTAAACACTATAGGTGAACTTTTTGTGTAATTTTAAAACTTGATATTATTTTGGATGCTCACTAGATGTCTGCGTCATTTCCAACTAAGGAAGGGTGATGATATGGGGAAACATGTTTGTTCTTTTTTTAAGTTATGGAATGTTCTCACCTATTAAATGCTAATATTTGATAGACAGTTCAAGATTTCTTCCTAGGTTTTCACTAAAATTTAAGGTTGCTAAGAATAGGAATTCTAGTTAATATATAATTCAGTATATAAAATGTGCCAAAGAAGATGTGTTATCGTTGAGAAAAATAATAATTTTGTCTAATTCAGAAGTTATATAAAGGCAAATTCAATCATGCCTGTAATCCCAGCACTTTGGGAGGCCAAGGCGGGCGAATCACAAGGTCAGGAGTTCAAGATCAGCCTGGCCAACATGGTGAAACCCCGTCTATATTAAAAATACAAAAATTAGCTGGGCATGATGGTGGGCACCTGTAATCCCAGCTACCCGGGAGGCTGAGGCAGGAGAATCACTTGAACCCAGGAGGCAGAAGTTGCAGTGAGCTGAGATCGTGCCAGCCTGGGAGAGGGTGAGACTCTGTCTCAAAAAAAAAAAAAAAAAAATTGATTTGGAAAGGTTTTTTATGAAACAAGATAAAAAGGAACCAGTAAGTAGGGGAGAGAGATGTGAAAAAGTTAAGATTGGCCCTCTATGTTAGAACAGGTTTTCCTTAAAATACTGATTTGCTGTTAATAAAATTACAAGAGGTTTTGATTTTGATTCTAATATCAGTTTCTTTTTGAAAACTTCTCAGATTCATATCTCAGAAGCAACTTTGTTGTGTCTTGCTGCTTTCAGCTTTTTTTTCTCCCCTTCAAAAGGCCTGAGATAACCCTCTCCTTCAACTTTTTCACCAGCTCCTGTAATTTTTTTCCTCCAGTTCTACCTGCTGTTGTAGACTGATGCTAAAATGTTTTTCTTGAAAGTCTAGAAAAGCAGTGTTTTTCTCCAGGATAACTTGATTCCTTTGCTCAAAGTACTAGTTATCTGGTTTCTTGTTTCCTCTATAACATAATGTCCACTTATGACCCTGGACATGCTCTTCCTATGTCTGATTAATTCAAGTATCCTTTTCATCAGGTTTGACTTTCAGGTTATTTAAATGGGCTTCCCCTAAGGAGAAGCAATAACAGTGCAGAAGGACTTTCTTTGCCTTTTAGTAACTGGCTTACGAAACAGATTCTACATTTTATCACAAGAATTTCTATGTCATCATTATTATTAGGTGTTTGATTGCTTAGAAAAACTGAGATTTAAAAGAATTAAGGTTTTTCCATCCGTGTAACTTTCTGCATCGTTTTTAAAGTCCTTGTGCTGTTAAGTTACAGGGCTTTGACTCCTGAGTCTGAAAAAGGCACTGATACCTGCTAAATTTTGTTTGTTTGTTTTTAATTTTCTTTTTTTGAGTACCAATAAGTCTTTATTTATTCATTGTATTTTCCCAGGGAAAGGAGAAGGGAAGGGAAGAGTCAACATGTGTTAAAAAATGATTAGAAAATGGGAAAGGAAGTACCCAGTACAGCAAAACCAACCATCAAATAAACATGCCCCAGTGATGGGGTCACCAAAGCCCAAAGGGGCTCAGTCTCCTGCAGTTCAGGAATGAGGGAAAGAGATCAGGAAAAAAACAGACAGGTACAGGCTTTCCTACCCTCCCTCCCCATAAATTCAAGATTTTACACAAAGCTTTGGTTTCTAGCAGTAAACATGGAGTTACATTCGTTCATCTCCCGTTAAACAATCTTGTGGCCACTTTGACATAAGTTTCTAGCACCTGCATAAAAGTTCCTGAGTGACTTGGATATACATTCATATTCCCTTTCTTGGCCTCCTGACCCCACTTTCTACATGGAAGGCCCCCAGCTGCATCTCTCTACTTTAGGATTAAAAATGAAGTAGGTTTGATCCATCCAAAATACAGCAGTGTCTTTTTTTTTTTTTTTTGAGACGGAGTCCCGCTCTGTAGCCAGGCTGGAGTGCAGTGGTGCAATCTCGGCTCACTGCAGCCTCTACCTCACGAGTAGCTGGGACTACAGGTATGCACCACCACACCCGGCTATTCTTTTTGTATTTCAGTAGAGACGGGGTTTCACCACGTTGGCCAGGATGGTCCTGAACTCCCGACCTTGTGATCCGCCCGCCTCAGCCTCCCAAAGTGCTAGGACTACAGGCGTGAGCCACTGTGCCCGGGCTACAGCAGTGTCTTAAGTGTTTGGCATGAATACATCAAGAAATGGTCGGCCCGGCGTGGTGGCTCATGCCCTGTAATCCCATCACCCTGGAAGGCCGATGTTTTTAATTTTTTAAATTTAAAAAATGTTTATGGGTTCAAGGCAGGTGTATATATTTATGGTATACATGAGACACTTTGATACAGGCATGCAATAAGCCATAATCACATCATGGAAAATGCAGAATCCATCCCCTGAAGCATTTATTCTTTGTGTTACAAACAATCCAGTTATATACTTTGAGTTATTTTAAAATGTACATTTAAAGTATTAATGACCATAGTCACCCTGTTGTGCTATCTAATACTAGGTCTTATTCATTCTTTCTATCTATATATTTTTTGTACACATTAACAATTCCCACTCCCCCCACCATCCCACCAACTACCCTTCTGCCTCTGGTAGCCATTCTACTATCTCCTTGAATTCAATTGTTCTGATTTTTAGATCCCACAAATAAGTGAAAACATGCAATGTTTGTCTTTCTGTCTGACTTATTTCACTTAACACAATGATATTCAGTTCCATCCATGTTGTTGCAAATGACAGGATCTTATTCTTTTTTATGGCTGACTAGTACTCCACTGTGTATATGTACCACATTTTCTTTATCCAGTCATCTATTGATGGACATTTAGTTTGCTTCCAAATCTTGGCCATTGTGAACAGTGCTGCAACAAACATGGAAGTGCAGATATCTCTTTGATATACTGATTTCCTTTTTTTAGGGGTATATCTCTAGCAGTGGGTTTACCAGGTCATATGGTAGTTCTAATTTTAGTTTTTTGAGGACCATCCAAACTGTTCTCCATAGTGGTTGTACTAATTTACATTTTCACCAACAGCATACAAGGGTTCCCTTTTCTCCACATCATCACCAGCATTTGGTATTACCTATATTTTGGATAAAAGCCATTTTAACTGGGGTAAGATAACTCAATGTAGTTTTGATTTGCATTTCTCTGATGATCAGTGATGTTGAGCACCTTTCCATATGTCTGTTTGCCATTTGTAAGTCTTCTTTCATGAAATGTCTGTTCAAATGTTTTACCCATTTTTTATGGGATCATTAGATTTTTTTTTTCTATAGAGTTATTTGAGCTCCTTATATATTCTGGTTATTTATCCCTTATCAGATGGGTAGTTTGCAAATATTTTCTCCCATTCTGTGAATTGTCTCTTCACTTTGTTGATTGTTTCATTTGCTATGCAGAAGCCTTTTAACTTGATGTGATCCCATTTGCCCATTTTTGCTTTGGTTGCCTGTGCTTGTGGGGTATTACTCAAGAAATATTTGCCCATCCAATGAACTGAAGAGTTTCCCCAATGTTTCCGTTGAGTAGTTTCATAGTTTGACATCTTAGATTTAATTTTTAAATCTATTTTGATTTGATTTTTGTATATGGTGAGAGACAGGGGTCTAGTTTCATTCTTCTGCATGTGGATATCCAGTTTTCCCAGCACCACTTATTGAGGACACTGGCCTTTCCCCAGTGTATGTTCTCAGCAGGTGTTACCCTTTGAAGTCAGACTGCCTGGATTCTTCATTTTGGCTCAATGATCTATTTGCTTCATGACTTTGGACGAGTTATTCAAGACCCCAGCCTTCAGTTTCTTTATCTGTAGAATGGGTACAACAACAGCAACTATCTCATAGGTTTGTTGGTAGAATTCCACGAGTTGGTACATGTACTTTGCACCTAGTACTAAGCACTTGAACTAATGCCTGGTATATAGTAGGCCCCCAATCTGTGTTAGTTATACTGCCTCTGGCTGTAAGTGCAAAATAGCTATGCAATAAATGTTAGCTGTTGTGATTACTTAAGCCTCATCAAGACACTCTGGGGACATTTTGAAAGGAAGGGTGGCCGGGCGTGGTGGCTCACACCTGTAATCCCGGCACTTTGGGAGGCCGAGGCAGGTGGATCACTTGAGGTCAGGAGTTCAAAACCAGCCTGGCTAACATAGTGAAACAACGTCTCTACTAAAAATACAAAAATTAGCCAGGCATGGTGGTACATGCCTGTAATCCCAGTTACTGAGGAGGCTGAGGCAGGAGAATCACTTGAACTCAGGAGGCAGAGGTTGCAGTGAACTGAGATTGCACCACTGCACTCCAGCCTGGGCGACAGAGCGCGACTCTGTCTCATTAAAAAAAAAAATACAAAAAGGAAAAGAAGGGTGGCTTCTCCTCAGACCCCTGCTTTCTCCCTTGTCATTCAATGATTGGGGAAGATATGAAGGTCCAAAGTGTCATAAACATTGGAGAGACACCAGAAATGTGTTATCCACTCAGTCCCTTCCTCTAGGAAGCTAATTCTAGAGGAACCCAGGTGGCCTTCCCTCCCGAGCACCCGTCCAGCTCTTCTCCAAGCACCAAACCTTTACCAAGCAGGAGGAAAATGAGAAGGTGTGGTCTGTATGGTGGCCCCTAATGACCAACTTAGCTCTCCTTCTCTTTAATTCAAGTCACTTTCCTCTCAGTTCCTCCTGAGTCGGGGTGATACATGGCACAGGAGCCATTTGTAGGCTCCAAAGTCACTGAGTTGTCGCCTGCACACTCTACCTTCTGAAGCTGAGCACTGGGCTCATTCTCACAGCACCCTTCACCTAGTAAAACTGTCTGTGCAACATTATGACAATAAGATAAATCGGACATAGTTGACTGCATCTTACTTCTGACCCCCACACTGTCCTTGGTCATTCCTGAGCATGGACCAAGCTAACTTTGAGAGGAATTTAGTTTATAGTTTAACTTGAAAGCAAGGATGACAATAGGCCCTACCTAAAACTAATGCCCTCCTTGCTCAGGACCGAAAACAACCCAGGTAAGATTAATGATAGGCAATAAAGAACAGGATTTTGAGAGGGGCCTGAATTCTGCTAAAATGTAGGGGTAGTTTCCATAATCCCTTCCTGCTCAGGAGTTGTGTGGCCCAAGGTCACAAGATTTGTGACTTCCTCAATTGCTCGTATAGACAACATCATTATTGTAGAACTTAGGATTGGTTTTTTGAGACATCTTTCAGACTGACCCCATGCGGACTCATGACTCATGACTCAACTGCTCCTGTGGTCCCATACAGAGGCCAATTCAGTGTATCAGGACAATTTTCCACATCTCTATAATTTCATCCCCAGCCAATTAGCAGCACCCATTCTCTAGCCCCCTGCCCACCAAATTGTCCATAAGAACCCTAATCTCTGAGCCTTTGGGGAGATGGATTTGAGTGATAACTCCAGTTCTCCCATGTGACTGGTCTCATGTCAAACTCTTTCTCTCCTACAATGCAGCAGTCTCAGTGAAATGATTTTGTCTGTGCAGTAGGCAGGAAGAAACTACTGGGCAATTATACTAGGGCCTACTTCCAGAATATATGACCTGTGAAGTTTCATAGGGCCCTGCACTCAGATGGGCCCTGCACTTGGCTTGATGGTCTGGGTTGCCTTCTTGAGATTCTTAATTTGTGAACCAGGAGCCCCACATTTTCATTTTACACTGAGCCCTGCAAATTATGTGGCCAGCCGTTTCTTCTTCTGTAGAAACTTGATTCTAACCCCAGCCCCCTGCCTGAGACTTGCAATCTATTAAGAACTCTGTAGAAGCATGAGAGCATATTTTTAAAATAAATAACAACAGCAAAAACAACAAAGATAATTTTTAAGAAGGGAAAGATCTCTAACTTTCCAAAATAAAGATGTCTCTTACTGGCCAGCAGATGTCGCTCTTGCTGCATGGCAGAAGAGGGGATTTTTAACAGGCCCCACATATTTCAGGATTTTTGAGCCTTGAAGGAGACTTGCCTCAAGGAGCGTTATCTAAGAACTTCCATTAGGACACTTTGATTTCTTTTGATGAAGATGTCATCACAAAGGGAATGCCACTATCGACCAAATCTAAGTGGAAGAGCTGTAAATAATAATTATATATTGTTATAATAATTATTATTATAAAAAAGTTTTTTGTTTTTTGTTTTTTTGAAATAAAGTCTCACTCTTTCCCAGGCCTGGAGTGCAGTGGTGCAATCTCAGCTCATTGCAACCTCGCCTCCTAGGTTCAAGAGATTCTCATGCCTCAGCCTGCCGAGTAGATGGGACCTCAGGTGTGTACCACCACGCCTGGCTAGTTTTTGTATTTTTAGTAGGGATGGGGATTCACCATGTTGGCCAGGCTGGTCTCAAACTTCTGACCTCAAGTGATCCACCCGCCTCAGCCTCCCAAAGTGCTGGATTACAGGCGTGAGCCACCACACCTGGCCTATAACAAGCTATCAATTCAGTTATTTAAAAAATGAATAATGCAGCTAAGTGCAAACTTCTTCAGATAGGTTGACATATCATTTTAAAATTGTGTTGTTCTCTAGAACTGGTGGTTGAAACAGCGAAGAGTACCTGTAGTCCCAGCTACTCGGGAGGCTGAGGCAGGAGAATGGTGTGAACCTGGGAGACGGAGCTTGCAGTGAGCCGAGATCACACCACTGCACTCCAGCCTGGGCAACAAAGCGAGACTCCATCTCAGAAAAAAAGAAAGAAAAGAAAAAAAAAACAGTGAAGAGTAATAATATTTTCTCAATGTGTTCCCTGCTATCTTGAAGTGCTGAATTTGTTGCTGAGTAAAATGTTAAAGGTTAAAGTCAAGGAGAAATTCAATGCCTTTCATTCCAGGATTCATAGTGAAATGGCAGAAAGAATCTAAGGTTTCCCTTGGATGTGATTCCTAATTTGCTGGAAGGTCCCAGCTGAACATATACTCCCTGTTCAAGCTACATCATCCCTGTGTAAATAGATATTGATGAAGTAAAATGAATCATTGCTAGAAAGACTATTGGTTGCTAAGACCAAGCTCCATTCTTAGGTAATGGGGTCAGTCTTTCCAATATGAAAATGTCACCAGTACTAAAGTAACAATTCATCATAGAAAGACATTCGAATAGCTCTCACAGTCTCCCAAATGAGTTATTTTATGTGTTAAGAGATTACAAATTTTCAGCTGGAATTTATTATTGCGTTTAACACTGCAAGATCAGCAAAATTGTAGTACATAAGGCAAACATATCTGAAAACAGTAACGCAAAACCAAAGTGATAATAACTCCTGGGTTTCTTTAAAGCAAATGGTGTTGGTTAGTCCATCATGATCCAACAATCCCTAAGTCAGCAGCCTGGGAAGCTAGTCTTCCAAGTTTCTGGGCCTGAACCAGTTACCCAAGATGTATGTGTAAAAGGCACATAATTTATTAAATATTATTTTGACAAAGCCAAACAAATTAATTATGCTGACAAGAGGATGTGCAATATACAACTGTATTACATCAATAAAAGGTGAAATGCTACTGAAAGTAGAAGTAGCCTTACCAAAACAGACCGCAGGCATCAATTTGTACAATCACAGAGTGGACTGGGAGAGCTGAACATCTCCAAAGAATGTCCATCGATGACCTTCACTTCTCCTCTATGTTGACCGCCATCTTCCACAGCCCCACTCTGAACCTGCGCTAGCCCATCATTGCCCCCGTCTCCAGCCTCTTAAATCTCAAGCCGCAGCCTCCTATCCTTGCCTCATCTCCAACACACCTTCTCTTTGTGCTTATGGAAGAGCCTTCTGTTTCTTCCAGTTTAGCAGCCCACTCCTGGTGTGATTTCTCTACCCAGCATAGATCATATGGCTGGCATTAAACATTTTCTCATCAACACACCCAACTCCCTTGTACCACCGTCCTATCACCAAATGCAACCCGTGAAACTCCAAACCAGGATCCTCACTCTGCCTTTGCATTCCAGCACATGCCGGAGGTAATTCCACTACCTGCAGTAGGACAGGTTGGTGCAATCACAAACTCCTGGGCTCCAGCCACAACTGATCCCTCAGGGAGGATGGAAACCTTTTTATCTATGCTTTGTCACCTCCTTCATCCATCTCCCCCTGACTGTCCAAAACATTTAATACTCTTCTCAATCCCCACACCTACCACTTTTAGCAGATGGTTCACTTCCTATATCTCCAGGGACAGAATTCAGCAAACCCCAAACTCCAAGGACTGAATCTATCCTAACGCCTATTTCTATAAATAAGGTTTTATTGGAATGCAGTCATGTCCATTGGTTTATTTATCATCTATGGCTGCTTTTGTGCTATGATGAGAAGGGTGAATCATTGTGATGGAAATTGTGTGCCCAAAAACCCTAAAATAATTGCTGTCTGGCTCTCTATTTAAAAACTTGACCAACTGCTGTTCCAGAACAGTTAGGTCATTAGGTATTGCTTGCTGTCTATTTCCTTCCAACCAGTGAACTACTTAGGATCTGAACCTGTCCTTATCCTTTCCCATCAATCCCCCAGGATGAGGAGTCTCTCCTCAAGGCCAACCCTCAATCTCTGGTTTTGACCCTAACCCCTCTTTTCTGAAGCCTTCTCCATCAATCACCCATTCAGTCTCTGTGTCTTCATCCTCTCACCACTGGCATTTTCGTTAGCTTATAAATCTCTTCAAACTTTCCACTCTAACATGCGTTCCCTTGATCCTTCCCTGTGCCCAGCTACAGTCTATCTCCACCTGCTCTTCTCAGCTCCCTGAGGGGGGTCATCTACACTAGCCATCTCCCCTTTACTCTGCAAGCAGTCTGGATGCTATCCCAATGACACCACCAAGCCGATCTGAAAATGATGACAAATCACTGCCATACTATGAAACCCAATGAACTCTTTTTGGTCCATTTCTTGGTGTATTTTCAGCTGTATTGGCCACTTGCTCCTTGACATTCTAGACTCACTTCTCTGCCCCTGACATGACACTGCTTTTGCCTGCTTTTCCTTCTATCTCTGACTCCCTGTGTCTATCTTTTATGCTCTCCTATGTCCACTCTTTAAATATTGGTCTTCCCCAGTGTCTCCCATGGCCCAGTGCTCTGCTCTCTCTATAATTTTGTTGCATATTTTCATACACTCTTATGACTTTGGCTGTATCCTGTAAATGATGACTTTCCACTCTGCATCTCCAGCCTTACCAGTCTTTCAAATTAATATATCTGACTGCCTGCTTAGAAAGTTCCATGTGAACTTCCTTTGACCAGCTCAAGTTCAACATGTCCAAAACTGAACCCGTCAACTTCCCCCTGGAACTGCTGTTCCTAGCCTCAGTTAGTACATAATGACTCACCAGTCCCAAAGCTGGGAACTTGAAAGTCCTCCCTGACTTTCTTCTCATTGTCAGGTAACACATCCCGCAGAGTTCATCTCCTAGCTGTAAGAAGTGTATCCATATTGACTATTTAATATGTCTCATGTGCACTGGTGGTTTTTATGGACTACCCCATTTAATCCCCAGTACACCCATATATAGTAGGTATTATTGTCCACGTTTAACAAGTGAGGCTCAAAGCAGTTGTGTAATTTTCTCAAAGTCACAAAGAAAATAAGTGATAAAGGCTAAGCTGGTATTAAATCCCAAGACTGTGTGGTCTCAAGATCTGTCCTCTTCCCTTTCACCACTAGTTCTTCTCTAATAAGTGTTTCATAATGGATGGCTACTGGGTTATCCACCCAATACCCAATCCCTCCATTTCACATTCTGGAGGGTCTGCAGTTTGGGTGGTTGACCCCAATTCCAAGCATGGCCCTTCTATTTATTTATTTCTTATTTTTATTGAGGTGAAATTCACATAACATAAATAACTATTTTAAAGTGTACAATTCAGTGGCACTTAATGCATTCACAATTTTGTGCAACCATCACCTCTATTTAGTTCCAAGACATTTTCATCACCCCCCAAAGAGATCCTGATATAGTTTGGGTGTTTGTCCCTTCTAAATCTCATGTTGAAATGTCATCCCCAATGTTGGAGGTGAGGCCTGGTGGGAGGTGTTTGGGTCATGGGGGTGGATCTCTCATGAATGGCTTGATGCTGACCTCACAACCATGAATGAATTCTCACTCTGAGTTCACTAGAGATCTGGATGTTTTAAAAAGTGTGGCACCTTCACCCCCACTGTTGTTCCCTCTCTCATCATGTGATGTGCCTGCTCCCCCTTTGCCTTCCACCATGAATAGAAGCCCCCTGAGGCCTCCCCAGAAGCCAAGCAGATGCCAGCACCATCTTTCCTGTGCAGCCTACAGAACCATGAACCAATTAAACCTATTTTCTTTATAAATTACCCCATCTCTGGTATTTCTTTATAACAGTGCAAAAATGGACTAACACAGACCCTATGCCCCTTAAAACACCTCCACTCCAATAGATACCAGACACTTTCCAAATGAACAAGTCCATAAATAATCAACTTACTCCTTTTTTTTTTTTTTTTTTTGAGACAGAGTCTTGCTCTGTTGCCCAGACTGGAGTGCAGTGGCCTGATCTCGGCTCACTGCAAGCTCCACCTCCTGGGTTCACGCCATGCTCCTGCCTCAGTCTCCCGAGTAGCTGGGACTACAGGCGCCCACCACCACGCCCAGCTAATTTTTTGTATTTTTAGTAGAGACGGGGTTTCACTGTGTTAGCCAGGATGGTCTTGATCTCCTGACCTCGTGATCCACCCGCCTCGGCCTCCCAAAGTGCTGGGATTACAGGCGTGAGTCACCACGCCTGGCGTCAACTTACCCGTTGAGAGAACCCTAATGCACTCATAGATTTATGAAACCTCAGATATGACCCAAGTAAAGGGTCAGCTAAAAAATATCCTTCCACTATTGCAGACTGTAGTTCTTTATGGGTAAAATGAGAGGTTGGGACCATGTGGTCACTGAATTCATTCCTAACCTGACAAACCAGTGTTCTAAGATTTTAGTTAAATGAGTCAAGACCGAGGAAAGACCACATAAAAATAACAGTAATAATGCAGCTGTAAATCCAAACATATTGACATGGTATGGTCTCAAAGTAAATTAAAATTTTAAAAGGGCAGGTGCAGAATATTGCATCGTTGTTGTGTATATGCAAAAAGGATATCTTAGGCCAGATATGGTGGCTCACACCTGTAATCCCAGCACTTTGGGAGGATGAGGAGGGATGATTGCTTGAGCCCAGGAGTTCAAGATCAGCCTGGACAACATGGTGAGACCTCATTTCTACAAAAAAACACAAATATTAGCGGGATGTGGTGTGCACCTGTAGCCTCAGCTACTCAGGAGGCTGTGGTGGGAGGATCATTTGAGCCTGGGAGGTAGAGGCTGCAGTGAGCCGTGATCACACCACTGCACTCCAGCCTGAGTGACAGAGTTAGACCCTGTCTCAAAAAAAAAAAAAAAATGCAATGATGGGGCAAGAAATAACTGTTTATTGTGTTAAGCCCCTGAGAACTGGAGGTTGTTTGTTACCACAAATTAGTGTTAGTTTCCTTAATATAGTGACATGACAGAGACGTATTTTAACAGAGTTGAGGAGATAGCAACTAGATTGTTGTGAGTTTAGAAATAAAAGGAGGGGTGAGGAAGTGGAGACACTGGGTTGAAATTGATCTTTTGACAGAAAAAGGAAGAAGTGAGATAAGAGAATAGCTTGAGAAGGAGGCAGCAGTATGGGACAGTTTTTCCAGAAAAGGGAGACTTGAACAAATATTTACACCTTAGCACACGGTACACAAGAGATGTTATAAGTAACTGCTGAAGTGCTGAAGTAATGAACAAATGTATGAACAATTGAATTAAAAAGTTGAATGTATCTTACCACTTCTGAGGCAAATCTCAGGAATATTTTGTTGGGGAAGGAAGAACACCCAGGAATTTAATGCAAATAATTCTTTTTTCTTTTCTTTTCTTTTTTTTTTTTTTAAGACGGGGTCTCACTCTGTCCAGACTGGAGTACAGTAGTGCAATTACAGCTTACTGCAGCCTCAACCTCCTGAGCTCAAGCCATCCTTTCACCTTAACCTCCCTAGTAGCTGGGACTACAGGGACACACCATCACACCCAGCTAATTTTTGTACTTTTTGTAGATTTGGAGTCTCACCATGTTGCCCAGGCTGGTCTCAAACTTAAGTGATCCACCGGCCTCAGCTTCCCAAAGTGTTGAAATTGCAGGCGTGAGCCTCCACGCTCAGCCTAAAGAATTCTTTCATGAGGGGAAGCACATGATAAATGAAAGAAGACTGCATTTGGATCAAAGGTCAAGAAAGAAATTTGGCAGCAAAATAAGAGGCACCTCTGAGCTAAGGGATCATTTATCTTCTCAGCAGACAGGTCTGAGCGTGAGATCTTGTGATTGGTATCCTCCTCTAAGGAGAAACTGTGGGTTCCTTGTGTTTCCCACAGCAGGGTGTGAGGGGAACCTCCTGGGACCAGCCACGCAAGGGTCACTCTGGCCTGCATTCAATTTCTCATACTTTCAGGAATTACAGGCGCTTTTCAAGTTAAGAAGTTACCCTAAAAAGAATCACAAAGACATGCTGACATTGTGATAGCTGCAGACTTCTTAGGGACTCTCAAAGTGTGAAGGAAGGGAAATAAAGGCACCAACACAGCTTCTTAAAGCATTTCCTCCCTCCTCTTTAATACAAATGGTAGCACATGGCACATGCTGCTATACACTTTGCTTTTTGCATCTAACCATCATCACAGGTTGCTTACTGTGAGATGAAGATTTGTATGCAGGAAATTCATTGGTGGGGACTCTGTAGATCAAGACTTCTTGGAGAATAAAGGAAGTTGGACTGGGCAGAGGGAGGATTTGGGCTGCTATGCAAGTCACAACAAAGACTTGTGCAATCCTGGGAGTGTTCTAGACTTGAGAGGGCTCTGAAGAGTTGTCTCAAATTAGTGCAAAGAGGCTAGGCCTTTATAACCTCACACTGATCAGTCGTTAGAGGTGGGCTGCCCAAGAAAGGGGTCACAAACTTGGAGAGGTGGCTTTCTTCAGCCAGGGACAATCTCCAGAGGGGAACTCAGCTGTAAAGTGTCATTTGCCAACATTTCCAGCACTGCAACCCCTGCCTCCCGGGTTCAAGCATTTCTCTTGCCTCGGCCTCCTGAGTAGTTGGGATTACAGGCATGTGCCACCATGCCTGGCTAATTTTATATTTTTAGTAGAGATGGGATTTCTCCATGTTGGTCAGGCTGGTCTCGAACTCCCAACCTCAGGTGATCCACCTGTCTCGGCCTCCCGAAGTGCTGGGATTACAGGCATGAGCCACTGTGCCTGGCCCATCCTTCTATTCTCTATCCCCATGAGTTCAATTGTTTTTATTTTTAGATCCCCAAAGTAAGTGAAAACATGCAATGTCTGTTTTTCTGTGTCTGGCTTATTTCACTTAACATAATGATCTTCATTTCCATCCACGTTTTTGCAAATGACTGACTCTCATTCTTTTTTATGGCCAAATAGTACTCCATTGTGTATAAGCACCACATTTTCTTTATCCATTCATCTGTTGATGGACACTTAGGTTGCTTCCAATCTTAGCTACTGTAAACAGTGCTTCAACAAATATGAGAGTGCAGCAATCTCTTCGATATACTGATTTCCTTTCTTTTGGGTATATACCCAGAAGTAGGATTGCTAGATCATATGGTAGCTCTACATTGAGTGTTTTGAGTAACCTGCAAACCATTCTCCACAGTGGCTGTACTAATTTACATTCCCACCAACAGTGTATGAGGGTTCCCTTTTCTCCACATCCTTGCCAGCATTTGTTATTGACTGTCTTTTGTACATCAGCTATTTTAACTGGGGTGAGATGATATCTCATTATAGCTTTGATTTGCATTTCTCTGGTGATCACTGATGTTGAGCACCTTTTTATTTACCTGTTTGCTATTTGTATGTGCTGTTTTGATAAATATTCAAACATTTTCCCCATTTTTAATTGGATTATTAGATTTCTTCCTATACAGTTGTATGAGCTCCTTATATTTAATTGACAGTTGGATTGTTTTAAATCTTTTCTATTCCAAAGTATGCTGTAATATGTAACTCTGAATTAAGCTTTTTCACATTTGTAGGAGTTTATCTGCATAAATTCCAGGATAAGTTTCTATAAGTGGCATTTCTGGAGCAAAGGGTGTATAGCAGTGAGGATCCTTCCAGCAAAACATAAAAGGAGGTTGAAGGGTGGGCAGGCAGTGAATCTTGTAAGGTCCTGTCAACTGTATCATGGACTTTGTTTTTGTTTTGTGTCATGGACTTTGGATCTTAGTATATGTGCAGTAAGAAAACGTTGATGAATTTTAAGTGGAAGAGAGAAATGATGCCATTTAATTTTTCCAATTAGGTCACCTAGATTGAAGGCCAAGAGCAGAGGGCCCAGAACAAAGTGCTGAAGAACCCCAACATTTAAAAGTTGAAAAAACAAAACAAGCCAGTGAAAAAGATAGAGAATGACCAAAAATGGAGATAACTTTCATTGAGATGTTTGGCTATGAATCAAAAAAGAGAAACAGCCTTCCTACTTCAATCTTCAATAATGGAATCTATGTTCTGAATTAAAGCAGTTTTCCTGAGATTGTGTGAACTCCCAGAATTTGGAGCACATGCTCTCCATTGCAAACTGTGTGTGTGGGCCCTGGCAGGAGTGAGAAGCCTGTGTGTTCTTTCATCATATGGTTTCCATGCCATAGGTGGGCTACTACTGAGTAAACCCGAGGGCCAACCAACATCTAGAACTCCAGCTTAGCAAAACTCCAATTCCAAGAGTTTGAGGACTCACAGTCCTGATTTTTCGAAGTTCTAAAAGCAGTACTCCCCATGAAGGGCTGATAGCAGCCCCATGAAAATGATTTATTTGATTCACCAAAAGAATGTTTAAATTCCTAAAATCTTGCCAATGTCTATATTCAATTCATGCAGGGCTTGCTTAATATTTAATTGAGACCTAAGAAAATTGCATGGAGAAGGCTTTGCTGGGGTAGAAGTTGGGGCACTGCAGTAGGGGCAGAGTTCTTAATTTCTTTTACCATTGCATGGTTTTATTTTAGAAAATATGTTTTGTAACCCACTGACACATCTGTTGGCCACATGAAGGTCAAATCCAGATCAGTATGAATTAGAATAATTTTGCATCTATCTCAGGAAATCAGGTAATTAAAGACAAACTTCAGGAGAAAATCCTGTCTGTCCCTAGTGATATATATTAGTAGGAGTGTCTGATTAATGTGCCTTAGATCTGAGTCGGCCCCTTGTGTGTTCTCCGCTCTCCCCAGCATGATGCTTCCTGTGGGAAACACCAACAGTTCAAACCCCTCATGGTTCAAAATGATCTCACATGTGTTAAGGAAGCAATGCTTTGAATTTTAACTGCTCTAATGAAGACCACCCAGGCATGTGAGAGCTGGTGGGGGTCCAGCTTTTCAAATGTGGGATTATAATTATTCAGAGGATATTTGCATTCTTTTTTCCCTTAGTTTTATGAAGTTAACTTGATATGTGATCTGATGATTGTTACTTTGCGCCATCATGAGTGGCCACTGTCCAGGCCTGGTTCAGGTGATGCCATCCTTGAGACATGCAACCAGCATCCCCTTTTCCAATCAGGTGTATGTGTGGGGAGGTAGACTGATTGAGTAAAACTCAGTTACTTCTTGCTCGTATAGGCCCTTGAAACACAAAGGGTTGATTCCATTCATTTTCTCCAAATGGAGTTTAATGTTTCATCAGAGGGTGGAAGGGAACCTGGCAGGGAGATCTCCTCTTCTTCACCCATGACTGATCTCCCAGGGAAGAACAGGGGAACTATCTGGGACATCCCCAGCTGAACCAAAATACTAGTTAACCTAGTAAATTAGGTTAACTCTCTAGCTGGTCACCCTGCTACAGGATTGACTACCAGCTCCTACATGCCTAGAATGATGGAGCAGGTATGATTGTGATGAGTAGGTAGGATCATGGTAGGGGGTGAACCATGAGTTATTAATATTTCATGAGATATTAACATAATATGAAATATTGATCAAATATGTTTGGAACCTCAATGTTTCTTTTTTTTAATAAGGTTTCTCTCCACACATAAGGATGATCAAGGACAAAATGTATCCCTTGGGGGCTTTGGAGGCTGTGAAGCTGGGGTTAGAGTCAGCAAGTGATGAGTTCAGCTCTCTAAATGCTGTGGTGTCTCATTGGCTCCACCCTTTGGATTCACCCTTCATTTTGGTGTTACCTTCATTAAAGTCTCTCTTCTCCTATAGATCCAGTGGGGCAGAAAAGGCCAGGGCCTTCCATTCCCTGAAATCCATGGAGAAACCCAGGTGGGAGCCTGAGGTGGACAGCTTGGCCAGCCACTGCCAGTCTCAGAGAAAACCACTCTTTCTCTTGGAGAACTTCCACATGGATCATTGCCATTTCTCACCAAGAGTAGTATGACAAACCAAAAGGGATACAATCATTATGCTGCCAAGGGAAAAGAGACCAAGGAGGTGCCTTTTTATCATTCCTTAGGCCTGTCTGTGGACGGAGCAAAAGATGTCTTTACAGCACACACATGACTTAACACAGGGGTAGTCAAAATATTACCTGTAGCCAAATCCAGCCCATCACCTGTGTTCATAATAAAGTTTTATTGAAACACAGTCATGGCCATTCATTTACATATTGTCTATGGCTGCCTTTGCCCTACAATGGCAGAGTTGAACAGTTGCAACAGAGACCATTAGTCTGCAAAGCCTCCAATATTTACTAACTTGCCTTGTACATACAAACATTGCAGACCCCTATAGTCTAGCAAACCAGGAGAGCCTGAGGGAAGAGAGAGAGTTGGGAACAAAAGCAAAAGCTTGGAAGACCATTTTGCTATATCTCCTTGTCAAACTTGTGGTAGCATCAAGTATAGGACCCCTGCGACCCTTCTTTTTCTCTCTCCTCTTTCTGTCTCTGCCTTGGCCACAGCTGACATACTTGATCATAGGTTCCCTTGGGCACCGAGTGGTTTCCTACCAATTAGCAGAGGATGGTATAGGAGTGCCATAGTCATACTAGCTCCTGAAAACTGCTTGGTCCAATGACTGGTGCCATGCTCTTCATGCCCTGACCCCAATTCTGAGCCCAAGTGAAGCACCATTTCAGGACCATACGAATGGCTTATTCGCTCACAAGTCCTTTCAGACCATGAAAAGAAAGCAGTGGCAACCTTTTTCCATTGAAACCTTCATGGCAAGACAAAGCGAGCCACTGGAAATTTTTTAGATGATGTCCTATGGTAAATCACATTCCATATAACTACCACCTACCAAGCTCCTGTTCTAGAGGCTGCAAGTGTGGGTAAAGAATTATGAAATATGCTTGTATTATGATAAAACCAGCTCCCATGAATCTTTATGTCCCACTCCAGGAGCCACGGCCTGAAAGGTCCTGCCTTCCCAGGTCAATGGGACCCACTAACACTCTTAGTCATAACTATGAACAAACAAACAAAAAACATCATTACCTCCTGGCCACAAATACAATCAGTGGCCTTCCACTTTCTCCATACCCAGGCAAATAGTAAATGAACAAAAACTCAGCCTACCACTTCAGAAAAGTTATTGGTCTATTTTCAGTGACATTTACCTTATTATGGTGTTATCTTTAGCTTCATTTGGGGGTAGAAAATGGTGACTCATTGTTACTGTAACTGAATTTGAAATTCTCATTTAATATTGCAGAACTAATAATAGACTGTGTGATAGCGAATCACAACTGTTAAACCAGTCCAATTCCTTCCCCATCTGAGCATCAGCTCCTGTTCTGTTGGGGCAGCCAGCAAACTTTGCTTTGTAAGTTCTTTGTTCTCTGTCTCTCAGCTATGACGAGAAACACCTTTAACCATGTGATGGCATGCTATTTTAGGTCATTAACCTCTGCTGCTTTTTCTACTCTTTCTGCCTGCCCCACTCTTACCCCCGTCTGTGAAGTCAGCCGTGGTTGCCTCAGGAAAGGATGATACAGGCAACTAGGCAGTCAAAGTTTTGAGTTCCAAAAGCCCAGGCTGGGCGTGATACAAAGACCTGGAAGAAAACATCGTCAAGCAGGTACAGTTGCACCATGCTCAAGCCTAGAGAAGATTCTCTGGGATGTGTGGGAGAAAGAGAGATAAAAGGTAAATGAAAATCCTTTAGATGCCAGTGGGTCCCTGAGCAGGCCTGTGCCCTTGACAAGGCCAAGTCAGGGCAGAGAGGAAGAAATAGTGGAAGACAAGCCTAGCTTTGAGGATCTGAATGCAAGGGAAACTTATGCTCTGTCCATGGCTAAAGCTCAAGTGGGCAGAAAGTCCCTAGGGGTTCCCTGTACCCAGCTAACTGTGGGAGCAAAAGGCACATCCATTTTGTTGTGTCTGCAGGAAGTTTAAGAGAATCTCCAAGAGTCTCTCAGACACCTGAGATGGCCAAGAACAGCAGATGTTTCCCTGGTACCAGAAAGTGGTAGCTACCAGCACTGCAGGTAATGTGAAGCTCTTTTCAGAAGCTCTTTGGAAGCAATAGAATCTGCCATTAAGATTGAAGATCACAAATACATACAGAATGAATGTAAAAACCATGGCTGAGAATTGACTGCTCAGTGGTCCCCAGAGACAAGTGGCTGTATCTCAAAACAACTTAGATAAAAACAAAGATGGTGGAAACCTGGAAGATGCCTGTAGATGGCTCCAGAAGTGCTTCCCAGAATAGTGAAGACATCATTGTTGGAAGATGCATGTGGAGAATCTGAATAAAATATGTTTCATAAAATGTGAGCAGGGGAAAAGTAATGTTATATATTGCATGTTACTAAATAAGGGGTTCCCAACAGGAGGCCATTTCACCCCACAGAGGACATTTGGCAATGTCGGGAAACATTTTTTGTTGTCAGAACTTTGGCAAGAGCGGGAAAGTGCTACTGGAATCTAGTGGGTAAAGGCCAAGGTGTTGCTAAATGAGCTTCTGTTCTCATTTGTGTTCCTACACCTAATAACACTAAGCCTTGACAATGACTAGTTCACAGGGCCGTGCTGTCACTCATGATTGGATGTACCTCATGACTGATGTTGGAAAGTTTCTCAAGGCGTGTCCTCAGGATCCCTAGTTGTATGAAACATCTCTAAAGAATGGCTTGTGGCCGGGCGCGGTGGCTCAAGCCTGTAATCCCAGCACTTTGGGAGGCCGAGACGGGAGGATCACGAGGTCAGGAGATCAAGACCATACTGGCTAATATGGTGAAACCCCGTCTCTACTAAAAAATACAAAAAACTAGCCGGGCGAAGTGGCGGGCGCCTGTAGTCCCAGCTACTCGGGAGGCTGAGGCAGGAGAATGGCGTAAACCCGGGAGGCGGAGCTTGCAGTGAGCTGAGATCAGGCCACTGCACTCCAGCCTGGGCGACAGAGCTAGACTCCGTCTCGAAAAAAAAAAAAAAAAAAAGAATGGCTTGCGTGGTCTTAAGATTTGGGAAAATGCTATATTCCAAATTCTCCCTCGTAACTTGGCAATGGACAGTAGTATGTTCAAGTCTCTGAGAAGTCCTGCAAAATGTTGGATTTGGATTAATCTAAAACTTTCCAAATTTGTTTGATCACAGAGCCTTTAAAAATTTTTTTCTGAAGGACAGAGGGCAAGGACACTTCTAGTGTTGTCATGTTTGACTGTTTACATGTTTAAATACATTTTATTCTGAATTACCTTCATTTTATTCCCTTTTGTATTACTATTAGAGCATCATACCAATTTGGGGGCAAAAGTATATAAAGGGGGGTTGTATCGTCTGTGAATTTCATGTAAAACTAGGGAAGCAAGCACTGTAAACTATTTGTTATAAAAAGAGTGTATGGATATTTGTTGTAAGAAGGCAGTATAGGAAAACCTCTGTGTGTGTCTCAACATAAAGGTAAAGTGATCACCTAAGCTACGCTCTCCATCAGAAATGAATAGAGGAGGGATGTGAAATCCTGCTGAGATCACAGTATTGCATTACAGAGCTGAAAGCCACCCTGAGTTCCTCTAGTCTCACCTCTCGCTGTGCAGACAAAGAAACTGAGATTCAGCAAGTTACATGACTTACCCAAGGGCCTTAAAGTTACCACAGAACACAAAGGGCCTTCTGGCATGGCCTGGTCATACTACATTCCTTGAGTGGGTGAACAGAAAGTTCCAGAAGCAAATATTGTACCATCATATTGTTTTCATAGAATTTACTGTGTTGGTTCATGTTCACAAATCCCTGAAGAGCAATAGAGGGATGACATGTTAAACATGTTTCCCTGCAAACTCTCCATTACCTCGAACTGTATTTACTCTACCCTAAAGTGGAAAGTTTAAATTGTCCCCCTGGATGTGATGTGTGATGATATTTTGGAAAGAGAATTGACCAAGGAGCCAGAAAACATCTTACCAAAAAAAAAAAAAAAAAAAAAAAATCACTCTTATTCTTAAGAATAACACCTTCTACATTTCCTTAACCATAAAAAGTATTACTTACTTCGTTGTCCAGACTTCATTGAAATGAAATGTGACTCTTTCAAACAATCAAATCAACCCTGAAAGGATCAAGGTTTGTCATGACTAAGTATTTTCTAAAGTGAAAAGTTAAGAGGGTCAGAGGCCTGGCTTTTGCCCTGGCTAGTTATGTGTACTTGAGATTGTCACTTCTCTTTTCTGTTTTCTCCATCATAAAATAGGTATGGCAATGTATTTTCAGTTTTTCTCAGAGTTGTTTTGAAGGTAAAATAATACCAGGTATGTGAAAGCTCTTTTAAGACTTACAAAGCCTCACAAGTACAAGGGGTTGTGGTTATGCCACGCACAAAATAGCTTTTCCAACCTGAAATGAATATGAATATTTCAGGAGATGTCTGCGTTGGGTCTCAGACTAATTTAGATTCCTAAATTTGATAACTGTCAGGTGGTTTCAGAGTGACTTGCTGATTACTCCAAAGCAGTCTGGCTTTCTCCCTCTGGATGAAGCCAGCAGAGAGGCCAGATATTTCTGGAACTTATATCCAGATGTTTCCAACATGCTTTCCAATTTACACTCAACTGCAATGGTATTTCTCCATTTCCCCAAAGAATCAGGAAATAGAAATGTTTCAGCACACAGAATTATATACTCCCAGTCACAGCAAACATGTACCTTGACTTGGAGAGATTTCTGGTTCCCTGGAACATTCTTTGTCAGGCAGACAGGGACTCGTAGCCCTTGGGCTTTTTTTTTCTCTCATTTTTATTTCTTTCTTTGTTGTTTATCTTGTCAAAGACCTCCAGCCCAGGACCACCAGGAACATACCTATAATTGAACACAATGGGATTATTGCTTTTTGCAACAAAGGAGACTGCACACCATGGGGAACCATTGGACATTTCATTAAGAGATTTTTAGAAAAAACTTATTTTGGGGTGTGGGCTTATGTTAGGTGATTTAGGGGAGGGTTTAAGGAAGTAGGGTTTTGCTTTAGAGTGGATGCTGTTAAGAAGTGGAGGTAATTTTACTACTGGCCATCTTAAATCTTATAAGGCAAAAGAACTAAATTGAGGCTACAACTATAGTTGGTAGAAGAAGCAGTCACTCGTATTCGCCAAGAGAGACATATTTGGTCATTTTTGTGACCCCACAGTGCTCCGTCTTCTGTAGTACACATGATTACAGGCCAGTCTTTATTTTTATCTTTATCCATCATGGTCACAGAGTGGCCTTGTCTGATGTTGATGGATTGTAAAATATTTATGTTCAATAGGAGGGCACCAAGACCCAACCATAAGTACCAAGCCAGCTTCTAGCAACATCAAAATCTAGCTCAGGTTTGTCCAATCCACAGCCTGTGGGCCATATACAGCCCAGGATGGCTTTGAATGTGGCCCAACACAAATTTGTAAACTTTATTATAACATCATGAGATTATTTTGTAGTTTTCTTTTTAGCTCATCAGCTATTGCTCATGTTAGTGTATTTTATGTGTGGCCCAAGACAATTCTTCTTCTTCCAGTGTGGCCCAGGGAAGCCAAAAGATTGGACACCCTGGTCTAGCTGATAGTGCCAGGCTGCCAGGGGCTATTCTCTTTCTCAATCTTTGCCATGAAATAAAATCCAGATATAAATATCTACATACAACAAAGATGTAGCTTAATGAATTTTTATAAGATAAACACCCTTGTAACCATCATTCAGGTCAAGAAATAGAGCTTTGGCAGTCATCCCAAAAGCCCTTCAGTTGTCCTAGTTCAGTCACAGCCCCAAAAGTAGCCACCATCACTGACTTCTAGTCATCACTTCCTTGTGTTTCTTTATCATTGTAACAGACAGTGTCTCTGTCTAGACATTGGAGTTTTGCCTGGCTCATTTTTTAAAACGTGATATGTCTTTTGAATCTCTTTCAATCCATGTGTTTTCCTCCATCTTTTTTTTCCTTATAATTTGCCTATTGAAAAACCAAAGCCAGTCAATCTATAAGATTTTTAAGTGTCTGGATTTTGCTATTTCCTATTCTGGGCAGTTCAACTCTGACCTTTGTCTTCTATTTCCTTCCACTGACATCTGGATTCAGAGGTCTTGACTTGAGTAATTGACTCAAGTTCAATTACTTTGGCAAGTCTGTAGGTGGTGTTGTGTTCTTTCCTCAAGAGGCATATTATGTATCCTTTGTCTCTTGAGCTATGTTTGTAAGAAAAATGTATGCTTTCTGTTTTCAGGTGTGAAATGCTGAGTTAGACAGAACATCCCCAACCCCTGAGGAGACCAGCTGTGATTAGGTAATCTTGCCCAGAGGAAACTCAGAAAACATTGTTGAGGAAGGCTTCTTGGAGCACAAAATATAAGGGATGTCATCTTGCAGTTGTGCTAAATGTCTCCTTTCCCTTACATTATTGTGAAAATGTCCCTTTTCCACTAGTTTTATATGTGGTGTGGAAATGCCTGTCATCTAGAAAAACTTAAAATAGAGCATGGTGACATCTGGCATAGATCATACTTCTTTGTGATATGATGAAAAATGCATGGTCTATTATAATGTCAGACATGCACTGAAACTATTATTACTAGAATATAGGACTCTGTGCTTGCATCCCACAATGCACAATGTACCTAATAGTCACTTCTTCACTGATTTCATGAAATAAGTAGGAAAAACATAGTTCGTAGTAACGAAGGGATGCTGCCCACCATTAACGATGGTGTCAATCCCTCCATAGTCAATAGAGCTTCATGCCATCTAATCCAAAAGTCAAAGAGGTCAACTAACACAGATCATTAATGTTTTACTCATGTGAACAAATACCATGACTCTTGACCAATCTTCAATGTCATACTTCCTTTTTCAGTCAAAGTCTCATCAGGAAGACAGGATCTATATCAGTTATTTTAATAGAGTGAATTTAATATAAGGAATTGGTTAAATGGTGTTGGAGGATTGACAAGTAAAGAGAACCCTGAGTTATTTCAGAGATTGTAACTGCAGGAAGCAACCACTACCCCTAGGGCTTGGTGGGAACAGGGAGAAGAGGTTTCTGAATCTAGAAGATTGGAGGAGGGTCCCTATGGGACTGCCACCCAGATCTCTGAGTGGGGAAATTTTCTGGTGGCCCTTAATGGTTGAGTGGGTGGGATAAGGATGATTCCAATGATGTAGGAGAATAAAACAAGAATTGGAACCACCTGCTAGGGAGAACCATTCATGAGAAGACACTAATAGGAACGTTAATAAACAAGAAGGAACACACTCTTCTCTCTCCTCCAGTCTTGCCACATCCCTCTAGTATTCCTTCATGGCAGAGTCTGACAGGGAGCAACTGGCAAAGCAGAAATGCATCAGAGTGATTTGGGGGCTGAGAGACAAGAGCTTAATAACTGGCACACTTCCTTTTTTCTTCTGAACAGATTACTGTGATTACCCTTGTTTTCAAAGAAGTATCTTTTGAAGCTTGTTGGTAAATTCAGTCATTACTAAACAAGGGAGTGGGTGTCTTGAGTATGCTCAGCTCTAAAAGCAGTTCATAATTTTGAGAGTCAAGGAACCACAGCATGGGGTTTCAAGTCCGTGGCTAGTGGGCATTCTCCTCTTCCTTTGCAATAAAGTTCTCATAAATGCCAACGTCTTGGTTTAAATTGTTTAGCCTGTGGTCTGTTTCCCATACTACTGTGAATTACTTCCCAAGACATTTTGCGTCCAGCCTTAGGTTTCTAATGGCCAGGAGCACAGGACATGTGGTTATTGCAGTTTTGGACTTTCTTCAAAGAGATCAGTCCTAGAGTCCTGCCCTTCCCTTTCTGTGTCATTACCACCAAAAGGCAGAAATGAGGGCCTTACACTATGAGCTTGGACCCAAAATGGGCAGGATCTTTCTGAACGTGGGGTGATCAAGGAATCCTGGAAATTTTGGGGGGTTGTGCATGATCTAAGAGTTCCCTGTTATTGAGCAGAGCGACTGAAGAAATTCTTTTGGGAAAAGGTAGCAAGTTCAGATACACATGGTACTCTCATTCAACATGTTGTGCTTAGGACAAAGGAGATACTCAATGACAGATTATCATTAATTTATTGACTACTTCAGTAAATGTTTATTGAATACCTATTGTGTGACAACCACTGTTTTAAACACTGCTTATACAACAATAACAAAGCAGATGATATCTTGCCCTCATGGGACTTGTATTCTAGTGGAGCAAACATATGATAAACAAATAACAATGTAATGTGATATCAGGACATGGTAGGTGCTATGCAGAAAAACAAAGCAAAGAAAGGGGTAGCAAGTGATAACCGGGGGTTATTTTAGAGAGAGGCCATCTGAGAAGACACTTGATGAAGATGGTGGTGTTTGGAGACAATTCTCCATAGGTCTTCTGCATTTCTTCCCATCTTTTGAGCAAACACATATCAACTTTTGCTCCAGATTATTTTTCGAATGATGTTTGTATAGCAGCCAGCCTTGGAAGATAGAGATGGTGTCTCTCTCTCTGAGGCAGAAGGTAGATTCATTTCCTGATCAGGATAATGAAGATAATGTCTGCCTCCAGGGCAAAGATTCGGCAGGTTTATATGCAATTGCGGGTTTTCTAAGCCCAGGATTCATGGGCTTTGACGCAGAGCCACTACATATACAACATCCACCTTTACATCACCCTATGGGACTCAGGGGCAAGAGATACTGATGTGAACAGAAGGCTCATAAGTCCTTTGTATCTGACCCAGGAGACTCTATATTCTGCCCATCTGTAGGGAACTATGGTAGGCCAACCTGTTGGCTTGTAAATAGGGTAACAACTCAAACCCTTCACAGTTTTGACAATTGGCTTAACCTCAAAGACTGAAGGAGGTCTTTGGTTATCAGGAGTACCAACAAAACCACATTATAGCAAGTGCTCAAGATCAAAATTCTCTTCTGATGAGATTAAAGTCAAGAATGTTTTGAAACCTAGGACAACAAAGTAACAGAAAAATTCTGTTATTAGTTATTGCTAAACATTTCAGGCCACTAAGAAAAGACAAGCTTTGGCTGGGTGCAGTGGCTCAGGCCTGTAATCCCAGCACTTTGGGAAGGCGAAGTGGGAGGATCACTTGAGGCTAGGAGTTTGAGACCAACCTGGGCAACATAGCGAGACCCCATGTCTAAAAAATTAAAGTAGTTTTGCATGGTGACACACACTTGTGGTTTGAGCTACTTGGGAGGCTGAGGTGGGAGGATCACTTGAGCTCAGGAGGTTAAGACTGCAGTCATCCATGATTGTGCCACTGCACTCTAGCCTGGATGACAGAGTGAGATTCGGTCTCAAAAGAATAGAAAAGAGAAGAAAAGCTTTAAGCATCATCAAACATCTGCTGGATTAAGTTGAATATGTGCTAAGAGGTTCCACAAAAGCCTTGAAACTGCTGATCTAACATTTTTATTTGCGAAAAAATGGGTTCTAGCCCATATTCGTGTACCATTGGGTAAGCCATTCTAAGTGTTTTTCAAATCTCTTATTTTTGTGCTGTACAATTACACACCAGCATAGGAAAAACATTTGGCAGCCAAGCCCCTTGACAGACCACATCAGAGCAACGAAGAACAAAATCTCTTCTACAGATCATATTTAATATCTAAGCAACAGTGACACACAGCTTTTCACAGCAGTTCAGGAGCAACATAGTGGAGTTTGGCCCTCAAAATTTCCCCAGGTCTTTCCAAATTCATAGCTAGTTCAGCTGTATGAAGTGACAAATCTCCAAAAGGGAATAGCAGAATTTAGGCAACAATGTATATCAGGCACCCGATGACTCTTTCTGTGAGCAATGTGTTATCTTTCCAGGAATGCTTGTTATTCTCCAATAGTTTTTAACTCAAAATCAAGCTCCACCTGGAGAAGGGCTAGAGTAAGTGGGCAATTATCTGATCAACTCTTAATTCAACTCAAAGAGAACCAAATCAGCCTGTAACTGCTAGAATGAATTTTATTTTCCTTTCTTCATCTTATTGGTCCAAGCTGATGATGATAATTATGATAGTACCAGGTGTCTTAGTCCATTTAGGGCTACTGTAACAGAATGCCTGAGACTGGATAATTTATAAGGAATGGAAATGTATTTCTCGCAGTTTGGGAGGCTGGGGAGTACAAGATCAAGGTGCTAGATCTGGTGTGTCTTTACATGGAGGAAGGCAGAAAGGCAAGAGAAAGAACACATGCTATGCCCTCACATGGCAAAAGAGTAGAAGAGAGACGACTCATTCCTATGAGTCCATTTTATAGTGGCATCAATCCATTAATGTGAGGCCCTCATAACCTAAACACTTCCCATTAGGTCCCACCATTCAACACTGTTGCATTGGGGATTAAATTTCTGACACATGAATTTTGGAGGACACATTCAGTCCATAGCATTAGGGTACTAGAAATCCACTATATACTACATTAACTGGCATGAAATACATGTCTCAAATCCTCACTGTTCCCCCTAAAATCCCAAATCATCCTGCATTCACTGTGTACTTTTTACACATTAAAGAGGGTAATCAAAAGACAAAAGTTGCATAGCTAAAAGACTGGAGTGAGCAGCAACAATGTTATTGAACCCCAAAAGAAAGTCACCATTATGGGGGAATATGGCAATGTTAATTTTTTTTTTTTTTTGAGACAGAGTCTCATATCATCACCCAGGCTGGAGTGCAGTGGTGCAAACTTGGCTCACTGCAAACTCCACCTTGCATTCAAGCGATTCTCCTGCCTCAGCCTCCCTAGTAGCTGGAATTACAGGCACGCACACTACTATGCTCAGCTAATTTTTGTATTTTTAGTAGAGATGAGGCTTTACCATGTTGGCCAGGTTGGTCTCAAATTCCTGACCTCAAGTGATCCACCCACCTCGGCCTCCCAAACTGCTGGGATTATAGGTGTGAGTCACCATGCCCAGCCGTAATGTGAATTTTTAACAGCTTTATTAAGGTATAATTTCATACCATGAAATTTTCCCATTTTAAATATACAATGCAGTAATTTTTAATAAATTTACTGAGTTGTGCCACCATCCCCACAATCCAGTTTAAGAACACTTCTATCACCCCAAAAAGATCCACAGTGCCCATCTGCAGTCAACCCCTATTCCCACCTTTAGCTCCAGGTAACCACTGATCTACTTTCTATCTCTGTAGATTTGCCTTTTATAGACAATTCACATAAATGGATGCATACAATATGTGGTGTTTATATCTGGCTTCCTTCATTGAGCATGTTTTCAAGATTCATCCACAGCAATGTGACATTTTGCTTCAAATAATTTTACATCCAACCCCTAGTTTTCTTAATGAAATTAACAAGCCATAGGCTACACAAATAAGAGCTGAGTTTGGGTTATTTCCCTAACCTTTAGATTTATATTTATTAAAATTACAATCCATAACAGTTCAAAAGCCATGGAGACACCATTGTGTCCTAAAGTTCAAGGTCACAAACTTGGTTCCATAACATGATAAGAGGACCTATGAGTGTTATATTAGAGCTAACACTGTTTCCATTCCTGATACAGAAACACCTTCATCACTGCAGTGAAGATGGATTTTGAGTGATCGACCCCCCAAGTACCATTATCCTCTGATTTCTTTTTAGGTAGACAATTGAATTCTTTGTTTAAGATAATTAGCAATGCAAATCGATTTCAGAATCAGTTACATGGACAAAATAACACTTTCCTCTTAAACGCATACGTGTGTATGTACATAAGGAAATACACATACACTCCTTGCCTCTGTGATTAGTTCACTTTTATGTAGTGTAGCCATCCCACCACCACTTCCCCAACTCCATCCCCACGTTGTATTGTTCTCTTGCCAACTTGGTTAAGCTGGGAGCTACATTTGTCAGTGTCTTACTTAGAGTAGGCTAACTGATCGTAAGTGTGTATGTGTTATTTTATTTTTGAAGAGCTCTCCTTTTAAAATTGAAATATGTATACATTTTATATATCAGTAAAATAGTAAATATGGTTTATTCTAGATGTGTCTAGCTCCAGCCTTTTTGTATCTTCTCACCACTTGGATAAACAGAACTCTGGGAAAGTGTGCATGAATCCAGCTTCACTATTAAAAAAAAAAAAAAAAGTGTGCATGAACTTAGCTTCACTATAAAGCCTTCATTGAAGTCCTTGATTCTCTGAGAGGGAAAGCTATCAAAGCATCCGAAATAGTAATAAGTAGTACCAAGAAAAATAATTGGTTACCTTTGTTCTATCCTGTGGGTAGGACCAACAGCCAACCAGTCTATGGAAATCACAATCAAGAAAACAGTAAATCCATTTATTGTCTCTGGAGTGGTTCTCTATGTGTCACATCGGCATAGGAAGTCTTGGACATGGTAGAAAAAGGCGAGCTTAGAAAGATGACATGAGTTAGGATTTACACACCGGTGTAGATGTGTGTCTATGCAAATTAATTCAGGAGTCAATAAGATGTTTGGCAGAAAAGGACCAACGAGTAAACACCTGAAGATTGCAGGTACAAGCTAGGACTCAGGACCAATGGATAGGACAGTCAAGGGGACAGGGATCTAGAGAGGTAAGCAAGTAAAACTAAACCACCAGTGATTACTGATCTAATTCAGAAACTTCTCTTAACCTATGTGTTCCATTTATATTTTCTACTCTTAATCTTTTTTTTGTTGCTATGAAGGAATATCTGCGGCTGGGTAATTTATAAAGAAAAAGGTTTATTTGGCTCATGATTCTGATGGCTGGAAAGCTCAAGATTAGGCATCTGCATCTGATGAGGGCCTCAGGCTGCTTCCGTTCATGCTGGAAGGCAAAGGAGAGCCAGCAACATGTGCATAGATCACATGGCAAAAAAGAAAGCAAGGGGTGGAAGGCAGTGACAGGCTCTTTTTAACAACCAGATCTCATGGAAAATAATGGGGTGGGAACTTACCCCTGAGGGACGGCATTCATCTGTTTATAAGGGATCCACCCCCATCACCCAAACACATGCCACGAGGCCACACCTCCAACACTGAGATCAAATTTCAACATGAGATTTGGTGGGGACAAACAAAGGATATTCAAACCATAGCACTACCATAACTTGTGACTCTTTGTGGGTGTATTAGGGTCCATTCATGGATGCAGAACCACTAAGAATTTTTGGCATAAGGGATTCATGAGAGGAATTACACGTTACATAATTATGGTGGGGGAGAGTTGGCTAGGTAAGTGAAGATCCAAAGGGAAAGTTGGAGGATCATCAGAGGACGCACTAACCAAGGAACCTGAGAAATGAAGCTCTTCCAGCAGCATAGCGTCCAGAATGCAATGGGGGAGATGGTGGTGAGGTCTAAGGGAAGCAGCTGCCTCTGGTCACCACCCTTCTGGATCTGCAGACCAGCATCTGGTAGTGGGCCTGAGACTGTTAATGGTCAGCAGCCTGAAGTTAGGAAAAAAAGCTAGATGCAGGTGATAGAGAAGCAGGATAAACTGGGAGCTGCTGGGCACCTCCATGTCTGTCCCACACCCTCTTTGGCCTCAAAATCTTCCAAGGTAAAGGGCTGCTTCTTTGTTTATGCCCTTCAAATCTCACACAAGTTCTTCCATTGACCTACTCTAACCTAGAACCACACAGGGAAGGGTCTTCTGGGAAATGGAGCTCCCAGATTCACCACGTTGAAAAGAGAACCATCTAGAATAGTGAGAGAATGGCAACAGCTAGTTGACAACAGAAAATCTGAAATAATCACAGGGGCAAGTAGACTAAATTTTTTTTATCATCTGGCTCAGAAAAGCAGGATGACATTATAGCAGAGATCCACAACTTCTCTATAGTCTGCATTGAACTGTACTTAGAATGTAAACGTTCTGGATTCTGGGGAAAAAATACAGATATGATTATCAAGGCAGTTCTGTAAAAGTCATCAGTCAATCAAGTCAAATATGATTCTCTGAGGTTCTGCCAGTTTCAACCAAAACTAGGCTTACAGCAGGGGTTGGCAAACTGTGACCCTCTGGCCAAATGGGTTTACCAAACCCTACTTTCTGTTTGGTAAATAAAGTTTTATTGGTACACAGCCATGCCCATTTATTCACATATTGTCTGGCTGCTTTCATGCTACAATGCCAGAGTTGAGTAATTGCAACAAAACTGTCTGGCCTGCTTGCCAGCCTCTGTCTGAAAGCATACTGTGAACAATAAAGATAATCACAGAAGGGTTGGAGGTAGCTAGTGCCAGGTCCAAGAGAGGGTGAGGGAGGACAAGGCAGGCAGGAGAGCTAACAAGGGCAGACAATAATGGTGCCTTAGGGTAGGCTAACTGCTGTAATAAATGTACTAAAAAAAAATGAATAATGGTTCAAACACAGCAAAAATGTATGTCTCCCTCCTATAGTAGTACAGAAGGGGTGAACAGCTTACAAAGGCTCTGCTATTTTCAACATGTAGCTTCCAAGGCCACTCCAGAGGTGGTCTCTATTCAAGCCAAGTGGAAGAACCTGGAGAAACATACATGAGAGATGTTATGGGTTAAGCCTGGGAGTAATGTTCATCACTTCTGCTTCCATTCTCATAGCTCAAACTCACTCTTATGGCCACATCTAATTGCAAGGAAGTCTGAAAAATTTAACCATGTGCCCAAACTTAAAGTTTCACTTGTGCCCAGAGAGAAAAAATAATCATGGATTTTGGCGTTCAGCTAGTATTCTCTGCCACAAAGCGCTTCCATGTATGATGCTTCATATATACTTATTAACTCACATAATCCTCCCTGCAACAACCCTGAAAGCCAGGACTGTCAGTGTCCCCCGTTTTCACGTATGAGTCACAGATAAGTGATGTAACTGTCCCAAAGCCATACAACTGCTTAGGGTTGGAATCCTGACACGCGAGTACCATGGGTCATACATGGGTTAACTGTCCTATACCATCTCTCTGCATAACTAAAAATGTGAGGCAGAGGCAGAGGACAGAAGCCACCAAGCTGGACCAGCAGAAGATCAAGGCTGAGAGTAGCAATTCCAAGGGAAACTGCGAGTGTTTGGAGGGTCAGGAAGAACATGAAGGGCTCCTAGCTAATGCAAGAAGAAAATGTCATAAAAGATCCTCCAAAAATTTACCATTTTCTCTTCAGGGTGGTTTCAAAAGCCAAAGCAAGTGAGGGAGAAGGGGAAGGGCTGGCTGAGCTGAGGTGAAGGGCCAACAATTGGGTTTCTGTCACAAAAAGAGGTCGTGTTGACTGGGCCAGAGCTTCTTAAACTGTGATGCACACAAATCCTCTGGGGATCTTGTTAGCCTACAGATTTGGATTCTGTGGGGCCTGAGATTCTGCATTCCTAACAAGTTTCTAGGAGGTGCTGATGCTGCTTGTCCATGAACCACACTTTGAGTGCTAAAGAACCAGGCAAATGGGAGCAAAGTAGATTTTAAATGGCAACTATGGCTTTGAGGCAGCCCTACTAGGGGCATTCTCTCCAGGGTTCAAATGGGGCATAGCTTTAGATGAGATGGGATTTGGGGGTAGGAGGTTCTAAAACCAACCTCCCAGTCAAATCATGACATTCAGTGGCCAGAAAGCTCTATGCCTGAGACTGTGTCTCATCAACAAAGACCTCAAACCAGCTGCCAAGGCTCTCTCTCATGATTTCCAGGCCCAAGAATGGGGGGAGATGACCAGGAGAACTTGGAGAGTTCATGTTTGGGGGAGAATGAGGGAGTCTGAGCTGAACTTTGTGGCCATTTCAGTCATACACACACACACACACACACACACACACACACACCATTTATGGAACTAACTTTATTGAGCAGTTACTAGGTAAAAGCACTATTTCTTATAGTTATATGTACAGTCTACAAGGATACATTAAACAGTTAACAGTGGTTGTCCCTCAGTCATGAAATTTGAGGCAAAAGAGTTCTTTGGACTTTCTATTTTAGACAGTTCTGTGTAATTCTGAGTCATTACAATAAGAATACTTCACCTACTGAGGATCAGAATACACCACCTGGGCTACCCCAAATATACGAAGCTTCTCCTGCTTCTATTCCTCTGGACAAATGCCTTGGCCTAGAATTCCCTTGCCCACCTGACAAATTCCTACTCTGCTTTCAGGTCCAGCACCTATGACATCTCCTCCAGGAAGCCGCCTTGGTGAAGTTCAAGGCTAAATCCAGGCTCCACAATCACAACATCCTATTGATCCTATCATGACACAGTCTTACCACAGTCTATTGCAATATTTGAGTCTTTTCTGCTATGTCTTCCACTGGATGGTGAGCAACTTGAAGGCAGAGGATTTTTTTCCTTCTTTCCTGAATGTCTAGCTCCAGCTTAGGGCCTGGTGAATAGTAACCACTTAATCCGTGTTTTTAATGAATCACTGTATGGATACACACATACTGTCATGCACCGTGGGCCTAGTTTTTAGCTGCTATCATCTGATTTTGGAATTTGCAGGCCATGCTCTGACCCAGGCCAGGGCTGCAAAATGTGGTCGTGATGGTTTACCACAACCTGTGATCTGGGCCAAATTCCTAATTAGGCGTAAGACTGCTGGAGTTACCACTTACAGGGCGTTGAAATGACTTAGTCAGCAAACCCAGACTTAGGGTCTTGTATTTGATTTTCAACAGTCACATAGCTCCAGCTAGAGGTAAACTTGAAGTAGCTGTTGTCAGGCTCACAATTTGTTCAGGACCTCGCTTTGCTAGTGACCTACATTCCCCATCTGTAAGTAATTTAAATTCACCTGGCATTCTGTTTGGAGAAGGTAGCTGAGTCGTGTAAAGGCAGACTGCCCCAGCCCTCACCACTGGAGAGATCTGTCTCAGCAAATCCTCCCCGAGAGACTAGCTCTCATCCTCTTTGAGCTAAGCCATGGGGGTAGAGTGCTGGCAGGCAGCCCTGTTTTCTGGCTCTCTGCAAAACACAAGCTGAAAGAAAGAAAGCAAATCTGTTTGCAGAGGATGAACCTATAGCAAAAATGGTAGAGACAAACAAGCTGGCACACAGCCATACTTATTTTGAGTGATACAAATCCTCGGGGCTCACAGTCTTAGACACATAGAAAGTAGCTTAGAAATACTTACTGAGCAGGCCTAGCATTTTGCATGTTTGCGAGCCAAATCATACTTCATTATCCTCAAAATTGTTTAAGGCGGCACTGTCCAAGACAGTAGCCACTACCATCATGTGGCAATTCAAATTTAAATTAATAAAAGTGAAATAAAATTAAACACCCACTTCCTCTGTTGCACTAGCCATATTTCAAGTGTTCAGTAGCCACATATGGCTAGTGGCTACCATACTGGACAGCACAAACATAGAACATTTCCATCATCACAGAATGTTCTATTGTACATCACTGGTCTAAGAGTGAGTGATATTTTGTTCTCTTTTCTCTTCACTAAATACACCCAGTGAGACTTTTTTTTTCCTGGTCATTTTCCCCAGCCTCTGAGGGGGCCTTGCCTATTAAGACCCATTCTCAGAATTGAATGGAAGGGACCAAGGAATGACTTAGCAGGCAAACCCCATTGTATGAGTTCATTGTTTTCAAGTCCTGTTATTTCCAGCAGAACATCCCCCACTGCCTTCACCACTGGCTCAAGGGGTCCCAGCGGCCCCAGCCAGCCTCATTCTTGCTATTTCCACCAGGATGCGTTTCACACAAATGAAACCAGGATTTGTAGAGTGAAGGAAAACCATGAACTTCTGGGATGGGGTTTTAACAACCTTTCCAAATGTGAGGCATAGGCTATTCCTCTGAGTCTCAGATGGTGTGGTTTCCAGCATTTTGAAGGCAGCTTTGAATACCTCTGGATATTTTATAGGCTGAGGAAATTGAGGTCTCATTTTATAGCATATTATAAAGGATCTCCCAGAGTGGAGTAGAAAAGAAGCTCAGATTTGAAGCAGATTTTCCTCAAATGGCCTTTCTTTCATTTTTAAAGAAAATATGTGCACGATCTCCATAGTCAGGGCACAGTTAGGAGTAAGGAGAATGAAAAGAGGAATTGATAAAGAGGAGTGGCTCCTTTTAAGATGTCATTTTCTTAAAATACAGTTTATATAATATATATGTATGTATATATAGAAAAAGTGTACATTTTTTTGTTTGTTTCTGGGATCCCCATTAATATCAAGAAGACACTAGAGACGATGATGAATCAGACATCAGCGAGAACCCTAGAAATCTAGAAATAATGGTCAGTTTGGATGCTGCTGAGCAGACAGACCTGAGTTACTGCAGATTTAAAAGGCATTAAGATGCCTCAGTTTCCCTCGGATCCCCAGGATCCCCAAGTGATCCTCTTTTGGGAAGTCCTAGATGAAAACAATTTGGAAAAGCCACTGACCAAACTAAAAGCACGTTGTACCCCATTTCTTCCACCAACAGCCATGTTCTTTTAAAATTACTGGAGATTTCATCAGTACATCTAGAAAACAATAGTGTCTATCTGTTGTTTTTTGTGTGTTTACACCAGGCTATCCTCCAATAATGGATTTAAGTATAAATCACTGCAAATATAAAACATTGCAAATTTTTAAAACTCATCAATTGCTATACATGTATCAATCATTACAATTATGTCAATTGCTACATGTGTGTTTTTTTTACATTGTATCAAATGTATTGATTATTACAAATGTACTTTTAAATGTATTGATTGGAACAACGTTTAAACACAAGAGATAAGGTTACATTTAAAAAGTAAGTAAGTCTGGATACCGCCTTTGGCACATATAGCTACAGTTATCATTAAACATAGCCCACCTCCTAGCCAAATTAACATAAAGCCTTACCAGATATATCATGATCACTTCCAACAAAAAAAAATATGAGATATGCTAAAGGCAAGAAAAAAATACAGTCTGAAGAGACAAAACAAGCATCAGTACCAGACTTAGATGTGATTCAGATTTTGAAATTATCAGATAAGAAACTTAAAACAAATATTATTGATATATTAAGGGCTCTGAACTTGGCCAGGCACAGTGGCTCATGCCTGTAATCCCAGCACTTTGGGAGGCTTTGGCGGGAGGATTGCTAGAGCCTAGGAGTTCCAGACCAGCTTGGATAACACAGTGAACCCTTGTCTCTACAAAAAAAATTAAAAAATTAGAAACAGCCAGATGTGGTGGCACACACCTATGGTCCCAGTTACACAGGAGGCTGAGGTGGGAGACCACTTAAGCCCAGGAGATCAAAGCTGCCATGAGCCATGTTCACACCACTGCACTCCAGCCTACCGGACAGAGAAAGACTCTATCTCAAACAAACAAACAAAAGGTGAAGAAATTAGGTAAAGAAAAATAAGAAGTAGCCAAGAGTGAACTACTCAACATGCATACTGTGGCCAACTCAAAGAAGGAGACATAGGCAGTTACATGATCCAGCATCCAGAAAGCATAAAGTAATTCTTAGAAGTTTTTTTCTCCTCTAGTCCTAGCAAAGAGGATGGGGTGAAAGTGGCTAACAAGGACCTCATCAATGCCCCTGTGAAAAATAAACAAGTTTGATCCATCTGTTCTTCTAGTAAGGCCAATGCAAATATGCAACTCTGAAATTTTTGAAAAACAATTCTTAGGCAAAGGGCTTGGAAATCAATATATCTTTGTCCAGTTAAACAGCTTTCTTTTTATTTCTTTTTCTATACAGGGTCTCACTGTGTTGCCCAGGCTGAAGTGCAGTGGCGTGATCACAGCTCACAGCAGCCTCTACCTCCTAGGCTCAAGTGACCCTCCCATCTCAGCCTCCTGTGTAGCTGGGACCACAGGTGCCCACCACCAAGCCTGCTAATTTATTATTTTTATTTTTTGTAGAAACATGGTCTCCCTATGTTGCCCAGGCTGATCTGGAACTCCTGGGTTCAAGTGATCCTCCCACCTCCGCCTCCCAAAGTGGTGAGATTACAGGCATGAGCCACTGTGCCTGGCCTAAAGAGCTTTCTGATGGATTATTTAGTACAAGGATCAATTGTAAAGCTGTGATTCTTGGTCTTGATGGGGAAATGAGGGGGCCTATTTGAATCAACTGGAAAGCTTCTTCAAACTATGTAAGTACCACTCCCTTCCTGTTGACAGGTTTCCATGATGCTTGTCCCCAAATGTATTACCATGACTGTGTAGTGAATCCTTTATGTGTGCTAGGGTGAGGACCTCATGGAGAATGGAGGTGTTGGTGAAAGGGTAAGCATGTGCAGGCATAAGAGCCACCTAATTCCAAATTCATCTGTCTAGACTCCATCCTAAACCTCAGAATGAAGTCATAACATACATAATCTTACCTGCCTTATCAGTTGATTCTGATGCAAAATACCTTTGAGAAGTGCTAACCTAGAGCAATGAATGGACCATATACTATTTGGCCAAGCTTCTCTAAATATTTTTCTCAATAAAATGTTTCAAATAGAAGAAATTCCAAATTATACTCCCTAGTGAGCATACCTGGGGCGCCACTCTGTCCTTCCAGTTAATCAGTCCTGTGATGCATTTAACAGCTAGCTTGCCCCAACATGGCAGATGTGGCCGCTGATTTAACTAGGGGAAACCAACAAAAAGGCATTCCTAGCCTGTCTCTTCTGCCTACCCATGTGTTTCTGGACACAGCTAAAATATTCTGTTGGTCAGAATCCAGATTCCATCTGTTTTTTTAGGTCCTTGACCTTTTGAGGCACCCTGTGTTTTGAGAAGTTGCTTTTATACATCTAAGCCCTGCTCAAAATGCCTTTGAGATAATATGAAGTTGTATATCTGGTGCCCAAAACAAATCGGACACATAAAAGTCTCAGTGCTTACTGAAGTGATTTAAATTAAACTCATATATAATAACAATATATAAATAATAATGACGGAATGATACTCACTCTTATTTGATAATATATATGGGAGACTACCCATCTGGCCCAGGTAATTTGTCATGGCTCAAGATTCCTGAACTCACCCAAAATAATGCATTTTCATTTTTTAAATATAAAAGAAGGATGAGAAGAAAAAGAAAAAGAAAGGTAGCACAACGCACAACCCTTAGGTAGCTGTGGAGGCAACAAAACAACATTGGCTTGGGTTGCTCCTGACAGATGCATAGAAATGCTCCAAAAATTTTTCTACTTTACAGTCTGGCCCAGCCTCTGAGTGTCCCAGAGATACTTTCATTAGAGCTCTTCTACTCTTATTGCTACCTAGTTATTAAAACGTTATTCCCAAGCCAGGCAGTGGCATGTGTCTGTAGTCCCAGCTACTAAGGAGGCTGAGGATCCCTTGAGGCTAGGAGTTCAAGGCCAGCCTGGGGAACATGTGGGATCTTGTCTCTAAAAAAAGGAGGGGGGGAAAAAAGGAATAAAAAAGAAAACATTATTCCTGGAAATGGTAGTGGGACGTAACAGGGAGATAAGGGCTTAAGGGGAACCAGCTGATGGCGGGTCTGACTGAGGGGAATATGATCAGGAACTAGTTTCTCTCCACCAAAGATGAGCAGCACCCAACTTGTAATGGCTTGTGGGAAACGCAAAGATGCCTGTGGGGGCAACACTCAGTCACTGCCAGTATAAATAACCCTGACTTTCATTGCAAAACAGTTTTCACTTAAGAAAGATATACTTTTATTTTATTTGACTTTCTGTTTGAGCTGCATAGCTCAGGAATTACTTGGGATTAGGGTGGTATATTTTTTTCTTCCTCTAAGGGCTTATAAGGAAATCTAAGGGCCTACATCTTTTGCTGGGAGGTTATCTCTGTTAATATTTGGGATAGCTAAGGCCTGTTGGCAGAGGAGGTGGGAAGAGATGTGTTTCATTTTTCCTTTCAAGAGGCAGGCCCAGGATTCTGGTGCTACTTACAATAAAAATTCCTTTGACGAAAGATGGGTGGAAGGACATTCCATTCCATTCAATTTCCTATTCCTATTTCAAAGAAAATAACCCAGTTTTCAGGGAAAGGGAGAGCATGTATAGTGATATGGTTCATGAGAAGTCATTTGAAATTCCTATATTTACTATCTTAAAGACTGCTGGAAGAAGTAACCATAAAAGAGTCGTAAACATATTGACCTGCATGTATTTCACTTCATTTCATACTTTTGAAAAATATCAAGAAAGATCTATGCTCTGGGTCTCATTTATAGTCCACAACAGAACTGTGACTTCTCGGGGCTGGGCATAGTGGCTCATGCCTGTAATCCCAGCACTTTGGGAGTCTGAGGCAGGTGGATTGCTTGAGGCCAGGAGTTCGAAACCAGCCTGGGAAAATGTCTGGGTAAAACCCTGTCTCTATTAAAAATACAAAAAAAAATTACCCAGGTTTGGTGGCATGTGCCTATAATACCAGCTACTCAGGAGGCTGAGGCTTAAGAGTCGACTGAACCCAGGAGGCAGTAGTTGCAGTGGGCCAAGATCATGCGATTGTGCCACTGCACTCCAGCCTGGGCAACAGAGCAAGACTCTGTCTCAAAAATAAATAAATAAATAAATAAATAAATAAATAAATAAATAAAGGAACTGTGACTTCTGCACCAACTGCAACCAATATCCTTAGAAGGATTTAACTTTGTACTTCAAGATTAGAATTTTTAATTTTTAAAAACTATTTTCATTGTAGAATAACACAGAGATACAGGAAATCTATCATAATGCAAATACACACCTTGATGACATATTCTAAGTTAAGCACCCTTGTAACCATCCCCAGGTCAAGAAAGAATTTTGCTAGCCATTCCAGAAACCCCTTTCATTTGCACAATTCCAATCCCAGGACCATCTCTCCCTCTCCTCATAAGTAACCAACATTCATGCATTCTGGCTTCCAAGTAATCACTTCTTTGCATGTTTAAAGAGTTTTATTACCCAAATATATGTCCTACTAGATAGATGGATGGATAGACAGACAGACAGACAGATAGAGAGATAGATAGTCTTTCTCATACTTTTAAATTTGATATGTCTTTTAAGCCTCTTTCAATCTGTAGATTTCCTTTTCCTTACAATTTATCTGATGAAAACCCTAGACTATTTGAACAGAAGAGTTTTTATAGAAAACTTGAAAAAATCACAAAAGCCTGAATAAGAGCAGTGGTGCCCAGGATAAAAGAGAGGGAGCAGATGAAAAATACACAGAAGGAGGATAATATGCAAGACTTTGACACTTTGGATGATGAGGTCACTGAAGGTCTGTGTCTCTCACGCGGAAGACAGGATTACAGCAGGAAATCTCCAGATTGGTGGCCATGGGCAACATCTAGCCAAGTTTACAACCAATTTTATTTCCATTATCACTTCTCTAGCCCAGTAGAGGAAAATAATGAGATCAGTGTTTGTGGCCATATGATATAAAAATTGGGAGAAACATGTATACCTGTCTGTTTTTCTGAGTTACTATAGTCTGAGTTGCTGAAAATAACTAAAGTATACCAAATAGGAATTTCTTCTCAAAAACTGGAAGATTAGGGGATCTTTAAGTAAATGCTATAAAGGGAAGTTTATATAACAATCAAATCTACTTAATAACTCCGGTTCAACTGCTTGCTGAAAATGTCTCTCATCTTCTTTTATTCAAATACCGTTAAGCATCATGAGGTACCAAGAATAGTAGGGCAGTTAGTTAGCTTCCATTTTTACTGGATCATGTAATAAAGCACATTCAATATCTCTGTTTATAATACTATCTATTCTTTCACTTTCACCAAATGTGTTCACTCAACTAATGACTGAGTAAAGAGAGAACAGGGGTGTTATATTTTCAAGTGAACTGTTAGGCTAACTTTCCTAGCTCTCCCTTGGCTTCAGATGCCAAGACCCTTCAGTCCCACCTACTCCCTGAGCCAATTCTGGCATGGGAGTGGGAAGGGCATGCTTTGGAAGCCCAGTTCCAAACAAAAGAAAGGTAAACAATTAGCTTTGCTTAAAAAAAAAAAAAAAAAAAAAAACTCATCAAAAAGTGGGCTAAGGACATGAATAGACAATTCTCAAAAGAAGATATACAAATGGCCAACAAACATGAAAAAATGCTCAACATCACTAGTGATCAGGGAAATGCAAATCAAAACCACATTTAATACTACCTTACTCCCGCAAGAATGGCCATTATAAAAAAATTTAAAAAATAGGTGTTGGCATGGATGCGGTGAAAACAGAACACTTCTACACTGCTGGTGGGAGTGTAAACTAGTAAAACCACTATGGAAAACAGTGTGGAGATTCCTTGAAGAACTAAAAGCAGAACTACCATTTGATCCAGCAATCCCACTACTGGGAGTCTGCCCAGAGAAAAATAAGTCATTATATGAAAAAGACAGTTGCACACACATGTTTATAGCAGCACAATTTGCAATTGCAAAAATGTGGAACCAGCCCAAATGCCCATCAATCAACAAGTGGATAAAGAAACTGTGGTATGTATATGATGGAATACTACTCAGTCATAAAAAGGAGTGAATTAATGGTATTCACAGCAACCTGGATGGGATTGGAGACTATTATTCTAAGTGAAGTAACTCAGGAATGGAAAACCAAACGTCATATGTTTTCACTCATACGTGGGAGTTAAGCTGTGAGTACACAAAGGCATAAGAATGACACAATGGACTTTGGGGACTCTGGGGGAAAGGGTGAGAAGGGGGTGAGGGATAAAAGACTACAAATTAGGTTCAGTGTATACTGCTCGGGTGATGGGTGCACCAGAATCTCACAAATCACCACTAAAGAACTTACTCATGTAATCAAATCACTCACACACACACACACACACACACACACAATTAGCCTTGCTGTCCACATCACGGTTTTTCTTTTTCTTTTTTTTTTCTGTCTATGGGAAGTGGGAGCCCCAAATGTCCTGAATGGCTATCAGTCTATGGACTTCCTTAGACCTAGCCATGATTGTCCAGTTCCTACCACATGGCTGCAATCTCTATGTTCTCTTCAGCTTTCCAGATTTAGTGTAAGCTTGTCCCCCTTCTCCTTGAAACTGGGCCCCATCCCTGAATGCTCTGCTGCTGGTGAGAGCCCCACTCTACCCTGAAAATCCAAGAAAACTGTGATGCTACTCTTTTTCTGATTTGCCCATCCCACAGCCTAGCAACAACGAATCATGCCCAAAACTCTTTAGAGCAAATTTAGGCTTTTCTTCATTGCCTCCCCACTTTCCCCCATATGGATGCTTTAATCAAGTCCTATTCACCAGGCTACTCTAAACACTGTAACTTGGACTGTTGGCTTTCTCTCCAGAGTAGAATAGGCCCAATTTTCCCCCACTGGCCCATGTTACTGAAATCCCCATATGTCCATGGCTGGTTATGACATGCCTTAAATTGGAGGCCTCTTGATGGCATAAAAAAAAGACATATCTCAGTCCAGTTTTCTCGGTACCTAGCAAAGAACTGGTACAAAGTTAGTGCTCCAACAGGGTTTATGAAAGAGAATTTAAATCAGATGCCATATAGCAAAACATAAAATGCTATGTATAGACACTATTATTATGAGTCAGTATTATGCCAAACTCATTTCATCCAGCCAAGTATAATCATGTAGTTAGCCAAAACACTCCTCACCAAACCCGTACGTAACTGGCTTTTAAAAAATTCTGCTTTTTCATTTTTAAAAAGAGGCAGGTAATAATAAAATAGATTATTTATAACTGCCAACTTGTAATCATCTGGGGAGCTTTTAAAAAATCCTGATACATCAATTTCACCCCTATCCCCACCCCCGGCCAAAATTCTGATTTCATTGGTCTGAAATGAGCCCTGGGCATCAGAATTTTTAAAAACTCCCAGGGGGATTAAAATGTGTGGCCAGGGGTTAGAACTGCTGCTCTAGGGGCAGCTTCCCAAACTTAAATGTGAAAAGGAAAAAAAATCACCTGGGGCTTTGTTAAAGTGCAAATTCTGATTCTATAAATCTCAGTTGGGGCCCAATTCAGCACTGTCTACCAGAATTAAAATTGCCTGTGTGCTCTGACCCAGAAATTCCCCAACTAGCTATTTCTCTCATGGACATACTCACATATGCATAATGTCAAATATATGTAAAATTCATTACAGTGGAGTTTATGCAGCAACCTAAATGTCTGTCAGTAAAGGACTGTTTATGTAAATGATGGTGCACTCATAAAACGCCACGGAAGACTTTATAGCCTTAAAATAGAATTGAGAATAATCTGTAAACTACAATGTTAAAAGAAAATAAGAGTAGAAGCAAGGTAAATATTTGCAAACATATTTCCATAAATACACAGACTAAGGAAAGGTCTGGGAAAAAAAAAAAAGGTAACAGTGGTTATCTCCAGGGAGAAAAATTGAGGGACTGGTGTCACATAGAAAACTAAATATAATAATTCAGATTTAGTAGGTAAAGGTGATTAGTATTATTGTAAGGGGGTGCAAGGGACTATTGCTCTAGGCAGGATACTCCAACCATAAGATCTGCAAGCTTCTCAAGGTTTAGGCAAAAACGACTTTTCTTTTATAGGAAGGAGTAAATCAAGCCAGAAATGAGCAGGGGTGGGGCAGTGGGATGAACGAGAGTGGCATTGTGGGACAGTAGATCAGAGAAGGTTTTATCCCCAGGCCAGCTTGTTCTCTGGAGTGACTGCTGCTGGTTTAGCCTGTGGCTGGGCCAGAATGTCAGAGCCTTGGGGAAGGATCATTTTGTCCTGATTGATCAGCAGGGACAAAAGAGCTCAGCTAGTCATTTTTAAGGAAAAGAATAGGAATTTGGAGAGTCTGTATCTGGCTTTTTACTAGGTAAACAAGGGGGGGTTATCTAAATCATTATAATGAGGAAAGGTGGTTCTTTGCAATAGTTGTTTTCTGCAACACAAAAAAAGTGGGTGAAGTGGTTTCTGAGCCTTCTGCTGTTTTCCAGGTGTGTAGGGCTCAGGTAAGGCTCCATATTGTCACTGGAGAGAAAAGGAGCAGTGCTTTCCATGGCATGTCGTTTTGTACTTTAAAAATTTTTCTACCAGGCCAGGTGCAGTGGCTCATGCCTGTAATCCCAGCACTTTGGGAGGCCGAGGGGGGCGTGAGTCATCTGAGGTCAGGAGTTCGAGACCAGCCTGACCAATATGGTGAAACCCCGTCTCTACTAAAATTACAAAAATTAGCCAGGCGTGGTGGCAGGTGCCTGTAGTCCCAGCTACTTGGGAGGCTGAGGCAGGAGAAT
>NW_012104943.1:1218798-1223243 GCF_000951045.1 Mandrillus leucophaeus | reverse complement strand
ATCGAGACCATCCTGGCTAACACAGAGAAACCCTTCTCTACTAAAAATACAAAAAATTAGCCGAGCAAGGTGGCGGGCCCATGTGGTCCCAGCTACTCAGGAGGCTGAGGCAGGAGAATGGCATGAACCCGGGAGGTGGAGCTTGCAGTGAGCCTAGATCACGCCGCTGCACTCCAGTCTGGGTGACAGAGCAAGACTCTGTCTCAAAAAAAAAAAAAAGAAAAAAAAAGAAAAAGAAAAAGAAAAAAGAAAAAAATCTACCAAACATAAATTTAAATTTTAAACAAATACTACATTTTAAATGAACAAACAGTTTAAGACCACAAATTCTGGAAACCTCTTTTCTTGCTACAGTTTAAAATTCTTCCAAAATGGTTTTGCATGTAGAAAGAAGACTCAGGCAGTGTTCATTGAAATTTTGGGGAAAGCGCTGAGAGCCAAGAAACATTTCCAGTGCTTCGATAACTCAGTTCTGAGTTTCACTCCTACAGATAGATGTCAGGGGGACTATGTGGGTAAAGCCAGCCTACCACATTGAAGAAAGAACCCCTATCTCTCCCTGGGTTTAATTTCACAGCCAGGCATTGAAGTCCATTCCCACAAATGTGCCGAGTTTTTTAATCTCCACTTCTCATACAAACTAGAAGAACAAACCATGAAATAAGAGACAAACTCTGGCCCAAATACATGCAAATAAAACATTCCTATTCCTCTGCTCAAAGGGATTTTGCTGAAGCACTGCAGTTCTGTCACATGGAGCCCTTGAAAGGGCACAGGAGATTAGCAGAGTTGGGGAATTTTCTCTCACCACTGGGGCCTGTTATTGTTCCCATTTATATTTTCTGCTTCAGTTGGCAGCCTCCTTTTACTATTCCTTCATCGCTTGCGCCTGCTCCACCATATTTTGGCCCTGGCTTTTTGCCCCACACGTGCTTAGGTAATGTTTACACACCCAAAGATGCAGGCCTTATCAGAACTCATGTTGCACAGAGTGTTAACTTGATCTGCCTCTTCTGAGCGCCTGAAACTTGATTTCAACTGCCAAAATTCACCAGTCCAATTATTTTTTAACCACAATTGAAAGAGTTACATTACCAACAATATTGTATGAAAACAGAAAAGTTACTTAGAATAATTAAATCCACCCTTGGGAAAATGAACTATACACAGCTTTATAAATAGTTAAGCAAAAAGATTAAGACAGGACTAGAGATGGGCTAGTTGTGACAATTCCCAAACGGACCTCAGGTGGAAAGGGGTGATTTGTAAACATGAGGGCCATTAAAATGTACCTTGCAAATGTCTAACTGCAAGGAGCTGAAGTGACTGACGGCCCCAGTTACTGCCTCTGAAATTCATCACAGCATTTGTGCCAAGGCCACCCCTCCCATGCCCTGCCCTTGCTGATGACTGAGTGTGGTGGGTACTAAGCCAGCCCATTACTGGGATACACAACTTTCCTCTAATGGAAGATTCTGATTTCAAGACTTCCAGGCAGCTCTGCCAAACCTTCCTTTTGTCTGTTTAGCAGTCGGATTCCTTCACCAAACTTCTCTTCTTCACTCGGGGTCAGGCTTGCATTGAAGTCTGATGGCAATGTAGCTTCCCCAGTTCTGTCCCCAGTTTCTCCTTTTGTGGTTCCATACAAATTTTAAGATTGTTTTTTCTATTTTTGTGAAAAATGCCATTGGTATTTTGATAGGGATTGCATTGAATCTGTAGATTGCTTTTGGTAGTATTGTCATTTTAACAATATTAATTCTTCTAATCCGTGAGCATGTTATATCTTTCCATTTGTTTGTATCCTCTTCAATTTCTCTCATTGATGTTTTGTGGTTTTTCTTGTAGAGATCTTTCCCCTCCTTGGGTACATTTATTTCTAGGTATTTAAAAAAATTGTTTTGGTAGCTGTTGTAAATGAGATTGCCTTCTTGATTTCTTTTTCAGCTAATTCACTGTGTATAGAAAATGCTACCAACTTTTGTATGTTAATTTTCTATCTTATAACTTAACTGAATTTATCAGTTCTAAGAGCTTTTTGGTAGGGTTATATATAAGATCATGTCATCTGCAAACAGGGACAATTTGACTTCCTCCTTTCCAATTTGGATGTCTTTTATTTTTTCCTCTTGCCTAACTGCTCTAGGTAGGCCATCTCTCCTTTTACACAACCTGGAAATGTTGGCCAGCATCCCCTGTTAACTTAGGCATGTCTTTTGTTTCTCTCTAGACTGCATAATTTGGGGACATTCTGGGTTTTGCCTTTGTAAGTTGCAGTAAAGTCACTGAAGAGGGTTTAATTTGCAGGATATTTGAAGTAGCAATGTATAGATTTAAAATAACACAAAAAAGTTTCCCCAGCACAGAAGTCAGTTACTCAATAATTCAATGTCTCCCACTCAAATATACCTACTGTCTGTTTTGCTACTTAACCACTTTATGCTCACGAGTGTGGGCTACACAAATACAGGTCATATCTCACCTCAGTTCATTGCAAATTATTTTGTTGGAATACTGCTACATCAAATATTGAATTATATTAGTGGAAAATAGTTCAAATTCAAGAGCCGTGTTTACTTTTGAAAATGAATCACCTCTATGTAGGAAACTGGTATCAATATTGTCTCTATGAAGGGATATTGAGTGACTAGGGGATAGGGGCAAAAGTGAGGCTGACTTTTCACTTATGCAACTTGGAAACTTTTGAATTTTGTACTGAGGATTTCTCTTTTCAAGTTTTTAGACAACAAAATGGATTAGCTCATGACAAGCAATCAAATAATGAAAATGTAATTCTTCTTGCATTATTTAGATGTCTGGCTTTACCTAGTTGATTTCATTCTATGCTTGACCTGCTGGAATCAAAGCTGGATAGTGACAATCCTGATCAACTCTGCCCCTAACTCGACTTACCAACCACCGTTTCTCTCCCTTAATGCCTTTCTTTTTGTGATAATGTAGAATTGAATTCTCCCTTAATGCCTTTCTTTTTGTGATAATGTAGAATTGAATTCTCACTTTCTGCCTCCACTCATTTGTTTCTGGGAAAAGGAATTAATTTAATTACTTTTATCCCCAGTGACTGTTAGCTTTCAGTTAGACAGAAAAGTCTTTAGAAAGTCCACATATATGTATAGGCACAAAAGTACACAAAGAGAAACGAATTACTTGTAACATTACAATGCTCTTCCCATTTAAAAAGTAAAATATTCCTAGATGTCTTTAAAAGCTGATGGCTTCTTAAGAAGAGAAAAAAGAGAGAGGTACATTTCTAAACCAACATATGGAAAATATTATAGACCAAAGGGTGAAAAAGTCCTGAATTACATCCAGGATATCACCCTGGTTATAATTATAAACACTTAGGAAATAAGAGACTAAATTACCTATGTATAAATGCAGCAATATGAAGCTCTCAGATTTTGGACAGAAGTGAGCAAATATATTTTTTTCATTCCAAAGCCAGTAATTTATATTTAGCATATTTTCAAGCTGAAACTAACATTCTCATCACGTTTATTCATGAAAATGACAATCAATCAATTTCCTGGTGAATGAGAAGACTTCCTAGCATTCAATGAAAACTAAAGTACAAAAGAGGGAAAATGTCACTCAGCAAAGCATGTATGTTGTTTTTCTCTTTTCTTTATAAACTGACAACCAAAGTGGCATGAGAAATGAGTGTCTCCAGTTGCCTAAGTTCCACTTCATCTCTAGGGCTCCTAACGGTAGGTCCACAGGTATGGTAAATGTAAGGGCCACTGAGCCACAGCATCTAACTTTCCACACTGTGGCAGCGCAAGCCCTGTGGGGACAGAATGGAGACAGTCTAGAGTAATAATTCTAGACTTTGGAACTAGCACATAGGAGGCAGTGCCTTTGAAGTTGCCAGTTCATAGTAGTGTGATGGAACTGCTGCTGCCAGAACCCAGGGCTTAGCAGAGAGTAAAAATCAGCAGCTTTCTGGGAGTTACAAACTGAATTTACAACTGGCCCTGGTAAAATGAGTCACCTTTCCCAAACTACAGCTCCTCATCTTTATTATCAGTGCTGCTTTTGCATTTCTCACAGCGTCTACAGTTCTGTTTCTCTCACAATTCTCCATTCTCTTTCACAATTCCCAGTCCCTCACACAATTCCTTGTCTCTCCCACAACTCCTTGCCTCTCCAACAATTTCCCATCTCTCCCACAATTCTCTTTTCTCTTACAGTTCTACAATAGTCCTTCCTTATCCATAGTTTTGCTTTCCAAGGTTTAGTTACATGCAGTCAACCACAGTCCAAAAATATTAAATGGAAAAGTCCAGAAATAAACAATTTGCAGGTTTTAAGATATGTACTGTTCTGAGTAGCATGACAAAATCTCATACCTTAGGAACCATACCTTAGGAGCTGGGATTACAGGCACATGCCACCACACCCAGATAATTTTTTTTTTTTTTTTT